>NW_020884877.1:5895844-6388344 GCF_003945725.1 Corapipo altera
ATGAGTTCAACCCCATGAACATGAGTTCAACCCCATGAACATGAGTTATTGTAAACAGCATAAAATAGGGAGAAAAGGGGAAGAAATTGAGCTGTCAATACAGGAATTAACACAGTGTTCAGAAACCAAAAATCATGTTGGAAATATTGAAAGTTTCCTTCCCCGTTGAAGGAAAACAATCTAAACTCATAAACTCATAAACCTAAAAATAAAATGATGGGATTTATTTCTACATTATTACCCAGGAATGAATTACACTGATTATACAGGATTTGTTTTATGAAGTAAATTATTAGGCAACTGACAAACTTCAGGAAGCAGCTAAGTAATGCTGCAGACTGTGCTAGATCTGAGCATGTTTTATTATGCACCAACTCATAAATAGCAACCATTGCAATGAAACAACTGACCCCAAGTTTTCCACAACTCGCAGTT
The DNA here is from genome assembly GCF_003945725.1 of Corapipo altera. NCBI lineage: Eukaryota > Metazoa > Chordata > Aves > Passeriformes > Pipridae > Corapipo > Corapipo altera. The sequence goes on from NW_020884877.1 coordinate 5,896,280, forward strand.
GCTAGCTGGTATGTTGATGATGGATCTCAGCCACACAGGAAGGACTGGACAAGAAAAAAAATAATAAATCAATATAGATAGACTAGAGCTGCCCACATGCTTCAACAGTGAATGCTCCATAGGTTGTCAAGTAAAGAGAGAGAACATAGATCAGAGAAAACCAAAGAACAAACCCACTAAACTGAAGAGAGAACAAACTATTAGAATAGAAAAAGGAGTTTGTAAAGAGAACACAGAATTAAACCATGTGAGAAAGAGCATGCCACCTGCACCTTCCCATGTTCATATCAAGTTAGCAAATACAGTTTTGGTGGAGTTTGCCTGTTTTACAGGCAACAGACCTTGCTACAGGCAGTGACAAGCCTCTTGGCAATCAAATGATGACAACTGGAAGTTTATATTCACATTTCTTAGAGTAACATAACTTTAAACAAGAGGTTTATTCTGTTTCACTGCATGTATAAATGAAAAAAAATACTTACCTATAGAGAAAATATGTTGTGTTATTTATTGCTTGAGATTGAATATCAGACAATAGCATGCAGTATTAGTATAAAATTACTGTACTTTTCCCCCAAGTGGTTACATCAAAACTCTTAGAAAAAACATGTTTATCTACCTGCATGTGTATATACACAAACATTTATAAACACACGTTTTTCTGTGTATTATACACACAGAGAACACAAGTCTTACCTTATTACTCTTAACTGCAGAGAAAACCAGAGTGCACTAGGTTCAGTTAAAGTCACAGAAGGCTCACTACCAGAAGGTCATGGTGCCAAAGGCCATCATTCACCATTAACAACTGAATTCAAATATACACAAACTACAACACAAACGACACTGCATGATCTGGCACTGCTGATGTCAGCCAAAACATTCTGTTGGATACAGACCATGGGAACAGCAGCAACCCTGACAGACCAGAACCATGCCTACCCCCCAACAGGCACACTGCAGCTCAAAGAGATGAACAGTAAGAAAAAAGACAACAGCATGAAACAAAATAAAGCCCACCCACCTGCCCACCTCCACAGGGCAGAACCTTTTATACTCTGCTCACTATTTGCAGACTGCAACTGTGCTGCTCAGCCCCTCAGGCTTCAGGGTCTCCCTCATACACCTTTACCAGGCCAGTGCCTCAGAACAAGATAATCACCCAGAAAAAACAAAATTTAACTCACAGGTATTTCTTCCAGGTCTGAAATAAAAAACCCACAAATTTCAATTTTCCCCCCAAGTTTCCCCTATTACTGTAGACTACACAGGTTTTACTACCAAACACCATCTCATACACATCCCTCTAGGAGCATCCAAACATTAATCTCCTTATTGGAGGGTGATATAGAATCTGAAACATCCAAACAGAGATGAAAACACCTCACACTTCCTTAAAAAAAGTGTCACCTGGCAGCCTCTGAGAATGAACATTAACTTTATCCATTTGTGTAGATGTGGATATATGAAGTCCTTTCCACATGCTCATGAACAAAACATGCTAAAAATTGCCAAAAGAAATCAGCTTAAGTAAAACACAAATGGTCACTGGCAAACACATGATCACAGGGAAGAGAGCAGTATTTTTGATTCAAAATTGATCTTAAATACAGAATTTGAATCTAAGATTTTCTTCTAAATTTCCTTTAGCACTACTAAAAATTTTTTATTAAAAAATAGCCTTTTTTTTTTTGATGTAACTCAAGGGGTAAAACAGAGAATGAAAAACTAAGAATTGCCAGAACTGAAGCTTCCTTTGTTAACAGCTACATGGTTTACATGACAAATGGACCGAGTTCTTCTTATACACTTGTACAGCACTGGAAACACTGACTTCAAAATCTGTGGTTTTGTTCAATTGGTATTTCATCCATTTTGCTTGTTCACTCTTGTGATTTCTTTTAGTTATGACTGCAATGCATGCTCTGTTTTGAGCTGCATTTGAAAGCTGTAAGAAGTCTACAATTGCCAAAGATACCTGGATATTGGCTGTACCCATCCTACTCTCACCATATGACCTACCCAGCATAAAGTCCATATTTATTCCCAGTGCAATTCCTAATGCAGTAGAGGCAATCAGCAGATTACCTTCAAGGTGAAGTCACTCCTTTAGGCTCCTGCTTTCTCCTCTGTGGCCACTATTTGGCAGTTTTCAAGTAGCAGATACATTTGTTGGGGTATTTTAAGAAGACTAGAGTTACCAGGCAGTGTTCTTATACAGCTGGGGAGTAATGACACAGCCACCTGCTTCATACAGAGCAGTTTGCTGACAGCATTTGCTTTTTTCCATCATTGCTGAGAGCTCAGCCACACTGACAGACAACACATGCTGATCACATTCATTACACGTGAGATATATTCCAACTCCAAGTGGGGATGTGAAAAGATAACTTGAAACTTTCAAAGGAAGAACTGTATTTTAGAACTACTAACTATTATTTGGCATCATCTTGTAATGAATAATAATAAAAAAAGAATTCAGTACATCTTTGTAAGGGTTAACTGTATCTGTGAATCTACTTGAGACCTGAACAGAGTTTCAATTCTAGATAACAAGACTTCTGAGAAAACCAGGAAAAAAGAGCAGGAAATATAGTGCAGTTTATTTCAAGATGACACTTATGTTACAGCCCCCTCTGCTGGAAATATTTAGTACATATCATTACACAAGAGTCTGAAAAAAATTCTTCCAGAAAAAGTAAAATAAATTAAAAATACATTAAAAAGTTAGCCTATAACATGGCTTTTATTCCACTCCTATTTAATCTGCCACTTGCAGCTGAGTAAGCATCTTTCACAGAAGAGTAAGTGCTGTAATACCAACTACTGATAACTTTAGATCTTTGTTATCAGGCAAATCAGTTTTGACATTATTTTAGAGTGAACAGCCTTATTAATTTAGATAAAAGGACCTTAAACTGGGAGCTAAAAACACCCAACAGCCTGCATCAGGTGACATGGAATAACCATATTTTAAAATGGCCTTTCTAAATCAGAACTGCACAGAAAGACACCTAGAGGTGACCGACCACCTAGGACAGCTTTTCATGTTCCAGGTTTCAAATTCCCCCCTTTCCTTAACATGAGGTTCAATACAAGGCTCAAAGAAAGGAATTCAATGTCGAGACCCAGAGACAAGAGACAAAGATTCATAACCAATATTTCCAAGAACTGAATGAGGTTCACCATTTTCTCTCAAAATATGTTTTTCATTTGTATTTTCTTTGTATCCCAACCTTAAAATAACTAGCCATGCTCTTATTTTTCAGTTTCCCCAAATAGTTCCAAAGTAAGTAACTTTTATGTCCCCTGTAACAAAGCTTCAGGTGAAGAAAAATCTCAGTTTCTCTGCAATGCTTCCCATTTTCCTTATCATTAATAAAAGACTTTTTCACCCACACCCCTCTTCTCTTACTGTCCCCCCTTCAAGAAAGGGGACAGTAATACTGCAAAATGCTTGCTGTAACTCCCTTGGTTTGATACTCACAGCTGCAGGCATGGCTATGTGACTCTGGGCATAGGGCTGGTGATGTAGTGTTTGAACTCCATGATCGGAATACAGCTGCTACAAAAAAAAAAATTAGAAAAACCTGTTTCATAAACTTACTTTTTTGCAAGCCTTTCACATGAATTTAGAATCCTTAGAAATGTCAAATTTTGGGCCATGTTTATCTGAACTACTGACTTCTTAAAACCCACAATTTAAATATTTAAGTCTGTGTTTTCCCCACTGTACCAAAGTTTGGTAAACTTCATTTATCTTGATCAGCGTCACAAATCACTTTCCTTGACAGAAGTAGCAGCTTCTCTACTACACATCCATTTCACTCAGCTCTAACTGGAACAGTGTTCAAATGTGTCCATTCACACACTGAAGAGTAATTCCCAGACTTACAAGATATTTACATACAAATAATACAGATTATTCTTGGAATTTTACACCATTCTTCTGAAATTCCACACAGTTTCCTCTAACATGAACAAATTGCCTACCTGTAAACCAAGAGCCCATTATACCCAAGTATTCCTTAACTAATTCTATTTTCTTAGTGCTCACATATTTCAAATTTCTCTGTACAAGTTTATATCTGATTCATGAAATACTAAAGGTAAAATAGGAGTACTGTTAATAATATAATGACAGAAAAAATACCAAGATTTATGCACTTTAAAAAACAAACCCCCAACAATTCATGTCTTGTACTAATTCTGTGTCTTTGTAGGGAAATTAAATTACTTTGGTATGCCAGAATTTTCCACTTAAGATATCTCAAACACCCATTTTGGAACTTCTCTCAGCAACAAAATACACGTTAACTTTTGAAACAATATTTGATTATTGTCCTAATTTAACATCTGTTTTGGAATCCCTATTCATAAGGAATGAATATTTAAGAGAAGTACCAATTAATATGGAATAAAAAAAATGTAAAATTAAATTTTTCTGTAGCCTTTTACTGTCATTTTTAATATACAACTATGAAGAGATTGCCTTATTGTGCATCAGGAATCTCTTGACTAGTACTATAAATGCTACTGATATAGAAGCAAAAAAATTGTAAACAATTCAATCATTCAACCACTCGTAATTCATTTGGATCACTGCAATATTTAGACAAGCTTCTACCTGCACAGAAGAATCACTTCAGAAAACCACTATGGTTTGGGTATACTAACCCAGCATTCCAAAGAATCTGATTCCCATTTTACTTAAACATTACTTACAAATGAAACAAACTGACTAGCCCTTATACTGCTGTCTGTAACACACTTCTGACCCTCAAAAATATTTCAGAATCAAAGCATCCTCTGAGAAAAATGGAAGAGAAACTTTAAGTTGAGGACAGCTGAAATTATTTAACAGCAGCATGGATACAGGAACAACTGACCTAAGTGCTCTGAACAGCCAGTGCTTAATTTAAAACATTATGTTTTTCAATTGCAGACAAACACTTCAATTGTCAGCACTTTTTTTTTTTTTAAAAATACCTCAGGAACTGCAGCTTCCATTAGCAGAGGTGGAGATATACATCCACCTTCCTGGGTAATTCCTATTGGTTGATAAAAGACTTCAGATGGTTGCAGATATAAGAGTGGAGGTGAAGAGGTAGGAGACTGAAATAAAGCACATTATTTTAATAAATTACGTTATTTAAGCACTGTAGAGACCAAAACTTATTTTACAATCTTCTTTGCTACATATAAATGGAGACACAGCTTTAGAGGAAAGCGCCAGATTCATCTTTGATAACAAAAGAAAAAGTGAGTGGGAAGTGGGTAGGAAGGTCAGGTAAGAGGAAGGAAAAAAACCCAAAAAATTCTTTAGTAATTTTTTCATAGTTTTCAGATTTTATTTGCATTTTGGAGAGCATTGTTAGACAAATCAGAAAACTTGTAAAATTGACACTTAGTCTCAAGATCACAACAACATACTACAGTTAAAATCTTCCCTTGCAAAAATGTTACAGTAGCAAAACAAGTATTTTTGTTTTAAAACAACCCCCCCCAGTATTTCCATAACTCAGCAATCCAATTTCAAAGCAGCAGATGGATCTATTAGAGTGGAATCTGTCCATAACTGGACAAGGTTGGCTGCTCCTAAAGTAATGAGGCCACACTATAATGAGTTCAATCTTAAAGGACTCACTCCCTTCAGCTTCAAACTCTTCAAGTTCCTCGAGTGTCAAGATTCCCCTTGGAAGCTGCTCTACTACAGAGATCACCAAACCAATACACTCTCCCCCCCAAAATGACCAAGTCACCAATTCCAAGTTCTTCCTCCTGTTTCAAGGGTCTAGGTCTCACTTCACCCTACTTATGCTTCTACATGCTTCTGCTAACAATACTTTGAAACATCACAGTATCAGTTAATTAGCTACTTAATACTCATTTCTCAACAGAATTTGACAGTTTTCACCTGCTTCTGACAACTTATTAGGTAATTTATTACAAACTTTTTGCCAAAGTGAGAGGCAAGGGTAAGATGTTTTCTTTACATCAGATTTGTATTTGATGTTGCAATAGATGCTATTTTATGTCTTCTGCTGTATCAGCAAATCTTATAAATGCACTGCTAAAACACAGCAATGAATACTCCTTTCAACTAAGTTGTGAATAGTAGGAAGTGTCACAGTTAGGTAAGTGCACCATATCTTTGAACGAGGTGAAATGTAAAACTAAAGTGCTGAAACTATGAACTGTATTTACCTGTAGAACAGACCATTGCCACTGACTTGAAAAACATTGTGTTGGTGCCTAAAATCAAACAAAAAGATGTTACCAAATGTGATTAAGAACATATGCATACACGTTGAATACCAGAATTCCTAACATACTAAACCACGATCATCTCAAATCTATAATTATTTCTAATAAACTAAAAAGAAGAGAAAAATTTTCATTAAAGTTCCAAGAAGTTCAGGAACCTTTTTATTCATAAAAACATTGCATTAATAAATTTTTATTCATAAAAATATTCAGGAATATTTTTATTCACTCAGCCTCTGACTTGGCCATTTCATAAGCTTCAAAAATACTTAAGATTCTCAGCAGATGTGTTCAGACCACAAGAATCAATGGACCCTAGTGGGAACACTGAAAATGTTGTAGTTATAAGGAAAAAAGTCTTTTTTTACTATGAGAGAGGGGTCAATTATTGCAAGAGGCTATCCAGAAAGGTCATGGAATCTCCATCACTGGAGCTATTTAAAATCCAACTGGAAAAGTACCCAAGAAAACTGATCTGACCAGTCCTGCTCCAGCAGGAGTTTGGCTTAGATGATAAGAGGTTGGTACTAAGCCAGTTGTCTTGCAACACAAAAGAAAACCAATATATTATATTATCATGGCATTACATAAGGAGGATAAACTGTTGTTTAAAGAAAGCAGCCAATGAAATTAAAATGTGTTTGCTATCACTTTTTACTTCCTAATAACAAACAGCTGTGACAGTGCTGCAAACAGCACTGCATGGCTGGGGGAACAGTGTTTGTCTGAAAGCCCTTTTTAAACAGATACCTGATAATGATACGTAGGAGACTGATAAACTGGAGGTGCCACCATCACAGGGGAACTGGAAACCGAGCGGGACTTCAAAAATAAAAAAAGTTACAAGTCTTAATGCAGCAATTTCATAAACTGTCACTCCTGTTAAGCACAGCTGCAGAGCATTATAATGCTGAACCACCTCCCCTCCCTTTTGAAAATGCATTTACTAAGTTAACTTAAGATTACTCAAAATCACTGTTTCTAAGAGCCTGTGTTAGATGAAATAAAATCCCTGGCACATTCACTGAGTTCTTTCCATAAAGCACTAGCCCATCACTATCTAGAGAGAGTAAAACAGAACTTCTCCTGGGGTAAGGCCCAGACTGATACAGACTATCCTGTCCAACAGGTCAGACCAAAGCAAGAGTCCCCTGTAGAAGCAAAATAAACTGAAGTGATATAAAAAGTATGAAATAAACAGTCTAACATAAGGAAGCCATTTACACATCTAACATGAGGCACAGCTGAAGAAACAAAGTATGAGGGACTCAAAACACTGCACTCATCCTGGACCACAGAAAGAGCACATACCCCAAAATTAATTACTTACTGGCCATGGTTGCTGAACAGGAGAAACTTCAGATGTATGAAAATAAGCCACTCCATTATGGTAAACATATGGATATCCACTGGAAGTAGTTAAGTACATTGTACCAGCTTCTGGGGATACAGCAGTAGTTGTGTACATTGTACCAGCCTGTGGTGTTACAGCAGAACCTGGAATAGATATTTGAAAGCTTATTTACAAATAACTTAAACAATTTATTTTTTAGATGTGTACACCATGAAAAAAAATAAGGGAAGATCATTTCTGATTTTCAGAGAAAGAAAATACTCCAAGGAAAGAACATGGAGCAGTGTGCCTAGGGCCATCTCCATTCCCTCTCAAACACAAAACCATGAAAGCAGATGGTCACAGGATGTCTCCAGAGGTAGATGGAAAGAGCTGCAAAAGATGACAGGCATATAAATTAACAAACACAGGTAACTCCAGGTACCTACAAATACATATATTTTTAATCTCCAAATGCCCAAAAGTAGTTTGACACTATAGGAGACTTTGATAGGTAACCTCCACATCCTCATATTTAGCTGAAACAGAATTCAAGCACTAAACCCAACAATTATTTTATCACAAGGTGCTGTCTGGTTTCTCAGCAAAGACTGTCAAAAGTTCCATCTGCACCACCCTCTGACAGGTGCTGACAGCAGGTGCTATTCAAATAAAGGGATCTCTACCCTAAGTACAGATTGTCTCTCCCCTTCAAACACTGTCTCTGACATCACCTCAACTCTATTCCTCTCTACATTTTAGGAGGGGCCAGGACAGAACTTTGTTTTTCCAAAACCGTGTCAAACATGAAGATAAATTTCAGTTTCAAATATGACAAGACTTCTGTAGGGAAAAAAAAAAAAAGAGGAAAATTAATTCTGTAACTGAAATTAAAGTCTTGAAATCACAAAGTAGTAACATGACACAGAAAAAAAAAAGCAGGAAGAACACAATATAAAGAAAATTACCAAACAATTTTTAGTTTTCCATCTTGCCTTGCAAAGGTGTGCCACCACGAAGCACCATTTTACAGACAGAAAGAACACTGCAGAGGTCACCACTATGCTCAGTGGAAGACCAAGAAGGCCCACAGTGATTCAAGAGCTTTTATTGATCAGAAGAGTTTGCTTAATACCCAGAAAAGCCTGAAGACACTTGGATACAATACAGCTGAAATGTCATCCACAGACAGTCAGGCTAAGATGTTTGTTAGGATAATGCCAAGTATACCTTTGAAAACATAAAGGCTGTTCCAGCTCCAGCAAGCAATCCAGAATAGCAGTTACTGACATCTCAAATGAGATCAACAGGATCCCACTGCCAACAATCCTGTCCCCTTCACTAACTACAGAGTACATTGCACAAACTTTCTGCTTATGCTGAGCAAGTCTCTGGCAAAGGAAAAGGAAATCTCCATCCATCCCAGCAAACTCACTGTGATGGAAAAACACATTATGATGCTGGGGAAAAGCAAACTAAGTGGCCCTCCCAGTATGTTCAAAGCACTATGACAACATGTCCTATGACAAGAGAGGAGCTAAAACCCTCATTTTGCTTAATGGTATGGAAGACAGGCACTAGATTATATGTGGGCTGTAGAGGACAGCAATATATTGGCCAGCCCTTTAATTCTGCCCAATATAACAGAACCACAGCTCTACAGTGATATTGCAAGTCTAGGTGTTCTGGCTTCATGAACCCCAAAATGAGCTGCAATAGGACAAAGTACCCTAGCAACTAAGGTTAGACAGGTTGAGCATAAGAGCAGACACACTGAAATCAAACCCTAGGATACATCCTGGATGTCAGTATGATCTTGTATCACAGAACTATCCTAGGCATGAGAGGGTAGAGGTAGTTAAACAGGTCCACAAACACAGATCTCAAAAGGACACAGCAGCTTTCTTCAAGACTTTTTTTTAACCCCTGTTCCCTCATGTCTCTGAATTAAAACACAGATGTCTCTTCTATCAACATACACATTCAGCACAAGGGTCACACAAAGGAAGCACCACAAGTCAGGCAACACAACTGAGAAAGTACAAGTCAAAGATGGAAAGGGAAATAAAGCACAAGGGGAAAAAAAACAACGAAGGCATATAACCTCTTGATGATGACTGAGCAAAGATCACACTGAATAATTTCTAGAGCAAAGAAGCCATACAGTTGGAACAAAGGATTTGCTTTCCCCTGGGGAAACAATATCCCATACACTAACAAGGGAAAAGGGCATAGCTAGGCACAAGGGGAGGACGGAAGCAGCAAACTTCCTGTCTTCAGCAGGTACATCTGCACCAACAGCATCAGTGTACACATGAACTACTTCTAACAGGTAACGTGATGGAAACTAAAGAAAGCATCAGAATTGAACCAACATTCTTTTGCTCTGTCCTCTGACTGAAGATGAGCAAAAGGTTGGGCTTTTTCCTAACTCTTCCAAAAGGTACCACAGAACAAATACCGAAGCAAAGTTACAAAGTAGACTTCATTGCCTGCTGCATTTACAGAAGAAATCTATTTTACATCTGACACACAGCCCTTACTGAGGAACAACTCACAGATCTTGTCTTCAAGTCGGTGATTGATACATTTTCAGTATCCATTCAGTATCTTACAGCAAACAACTCAAGAACAGGATGGTGACTGCAACCACCCATTCCTTATGGTTCTAACAAAGAAAGCAAGATGGAACTGTCCTGATGGATTTTGACAACATAAATAAGTCAGTGAGTAACAGTGCAACTAACCAGCACAGCCTGATTTATCCCACAGAACCTGTGAGGACAGTCTAGATGTTTAGATTTAAGGTTCTGCCAGGCAATCTGAATTTCCCCTGTTCTTAGATAGGTAACCTTTTCCAATAAAGTAAGCAAACAACATATTAAGAGAGATAAAAGAACCAAAAGACCATAAATCTATTTAACTGGACATTTCCACTGGCATGCATTTACTTCCACTGCAAACCACTCTGAGCATATTCCATGCATTGTATTAATGCTGTGCCAGACCAGGTAGAGTTTAAAACTTATATTCATAGTGACACACAATACACAAATACAAGTAAAGATACATACGAGTATTAGGACTTCGTAGTTGTTGTTTTCGTATTGCTGGACCAATATTCAATTTCTTATCCTTATAATTGAGTTTTTTAGCCTAGAAGTAAAGAAAAACATTATTTTCTGCACACATATAGGCATCTGAGAAATGAAAATCACAAGGAGACAAGGCACTTACTAGGTTTCATCCTCCCTTGCTTTTTATTTACAATGCATTGCAAAAAAACCCCACACAAGCTACACTAGTTCCTTTTCCATCCTAACTTTAGACTGCACATACACAAAAATAATCATTAGTCATTTCAAGCATTACTTACTCTTCATGGAGCCTCTTGATTTGCAACTGGCACTTATATTTTTGAGTAATTATTTTCCATTTTAGCTCTCATGCATTTACTGCACATGTGTACATAAATGGACAATTTGAAATGTAAAAACTAAATTTTTTTGTGATCATGACAATATTTTACAAGAGACAGGAACAAGAAAGTCTGTGACCAGATAAGGACTGAATGTAACATGCCCATATTCACTCACAACTGCCTCAGAACTTCCCACCTTTTAGATTTAAAGCAAGGAAGAGGCTAAACTATCTTGTTCCATCTGGGACTTCATAAAGTAATATTAATTATGGCAAACATACCTATGCTTATTAAAACAGAGAACCTATTAAAACACAGAGCAACTCCTAGAAAACAGATGTACATTTCAGTCAAACTGCATTCCAACACAAACAACATAAAGATGATTCTTCCCAAAGCACTGATGTGATCTACCAGAGGTTAGAAATATTTTTTTTATGCACAACTTTCACAGTTGAGAGAAATATCTAATCTATATAGATTTCTCCAAAGCAAGAACACAGCAATGCATGCAAAATTACAGATGATGCTACAGAAAGTGAAGACTAGGAGGAGAAACTGTAATGAATTAAAAAAAAAATAATCAGAAAGACAGAAAGAAGAAACACTAGTATTAATAGGATATGACTAGAAAGAGTAACCTGGTGAAACTCCTCAAGGTCTGTTCCCAATACTAACAAAATTCAGTAATTTAGAAGACTGCAACATAGAAAAAGAAATTTCTGGAGACATCACTCACAATAAAAAAGTAGGATACAAAAACCCCCCTCAAAATCAGTCCAAAGGATGATCAGAATATCATATAAAAATAAATTCAAGAGTACAAAACGGAAAACATTGATTTCCTACGTTAAGTCTAGAAACTCTCAGCTTAAGATGCAGAAAGACCTAGATGCTACAAGTTGACTGTGAAATAGCAGAAATATGTAAAGATGAAAGAGGTGACAGAACTGCAGAATGTTTCAACTAAAGGACAGAGCAGGCATCAGTAAGACTTCACATGAAGCAGCCTTTCAGTTACAGAGGCAAATACATTAAACCATTTTCACAATGGTACTCAGTACCATTAGTGTTTAGTTTACAGAAATAAAGCAATAAAACAGGAGAGGAAGAAAAACAGCTGACTCAAGAAGTTCCTGTCTGTGGCTCCACATAACTATTCCTTGAAAACACACTGAAAATTCCTTTGAAAACATCTCAGCTCTTATTTTGAATTTTAATACAAAAGCTTCCAGAGGTTTGGAATTTCAACATTTTAATCAGCCTTATAAATTGTGAGAATCTTAGATGCCATCTCCTCTGAGCCTTTTTTTCCCCCCTCCACCTGGATTTTCACATGAATGAGTAAAACCTGAGTGACAGATCTTTCCAATACACTCCAACCAGAACATGAAGCACACATTTAAAAAGCCAAAATGAACTGAGGAGCTCACATGCAGCTGAAGAGCTAAGCATGTCTCAAGGGAGGCTCTGCAAGCAGTGTCAACACAGTAATGTAGCTCAGAGGAGAAGCAAGAGGTACATGACACGAGCTTCATTATTTAAGACTTCAAGTGAACCTAATTGTCACTAAAAAGAATTACATTAGGTCTGACAAACAAACATGTCAAAATAAAAGATAGTTATCTTTCCAACTCCCTGCAAAAAAATCTTGACAGGAGTGGATTTTCTAGTAAAGCAAATGAAAGCAATTCTGAAGGATGAAGTTTTTATAACTGTGTACTTACTGCAGACCACAAACAGATCAAGAACATAAAGACTGGATGTCAAAGTCAAGAACAGTACTATGAACTAGCACTTTCCTTCCCTAGTTCCAGAAGACCTCAGTATAAATCTTACCTTGGATCTCTTTAAACCATTTTATTAACTGTGAGACCAAACCTACCAGATCTTCAAATGTAACTTGGCAAACAGAGGATCACACCACCAGAGCTACTCGTGCCTAATGTGAAATGAATTATTTAAAAGAGAAACCCAAGGGGGACTATTGCTTACATCTTGTAAAATCTTCTGTGCCTCTTCCTGGGTTTCAAAAGTGACGAAGCCATACCTAAATAAAGATTACAGATGTTAAGCCTCTGGAGTTCATATTTACAAACACTGCACACTGCTTGTCGATATACAGTACAAGTGACATTACCAGGCAAATTTAACAGGTAAAAAAAAACAATAGTAGAAGATTGCAGTTACAGCTTTATTCTTCACAGCTTTCTTATTATATTTAAGCATGTGGTAATGTATCACTGTGAACAAGCAGCCCACACAGAAAGCTATCCTTGTTACTCAGCCTATGTCTTAAGTTCCTTCATTGCTATTAAACAAACATTTTGATCTAAAGCTTTGAATTCTTGTGGGTGACCAAGATGAGAAACTTGGGATTTTTTTTTATCTTAAATTATTATTATACTGTAATTTATAGTACAGCTCCAACCTACTTCAGAAACAACTGTGAATGCTCCACACTTCCACATACACTATTTATCATTTTAAACTGAGTTCTTAGAAAAGGCAGCAATGCAGAGATAAACATTATCTGGGAATTATTCTTGTAATTCTTAACATGATTAGCATTACAAAGAGTTCTGTGGTGATCACAGATGAAGCAATTCTCATTCTTTGTGACACAGTCTTTCACCATACCTCTTCTAGCTGCTGCAGTAAATCAAACAGGCTTTCTACACACAACTCTTGCTTTTCCAAACCCCCTCAATTCATTCCCAGAGTAATCTAGGCCACTGAATGTGACATTGCCTGTGCAAAGTAAGTATCTGATCATATATAATATGTATGTAAAAAACAAAAATGCTCCCCCCTCACCCCTTAATCTGAATTTCAAAATTTCTGAAAACCTCTAGTATTTTTGTACACATAATTTTTCAGGGTCATGGTTCATCTCTCAGTCAGATTACAGATGATATCAAGGTGGCCTCTGTCTTTCCTGCCAGCAGATCAGATTTTGCAATACAAGTTCTTCTCTGTGAGCATTTTCATGCTTCTTTTTAGTACAGAGGTTCAGGAAGTCTGACTAGCCACACTTTTAAATTTGTAGGCTTTTCTTGTATTGCCTTCTCTAAACAAACCAAGACATTTCCATGTTCAAAGAACACAAACTATTCTCCTACTTGGGATCTTACCTATGCAGATTTATCATTCTATGGACTGCCTGGACAATAAACTAATAAAACAATCACATACACCCAAGTTTTTAAAATCACTTTTCAAGGAGAAGCAATGAAGCCCATGTTTGCATTTCAAAAGAAATCCCTGCACCACGTAAAGTAATTATTTTCTAACATATTCACTGTGAGACATACGTTGGCAATCAAAACTGCATAATTATTATGGGTTATGTGGACACACATACTGCAAGTCTCATATTTCTTGGAATTGCATAAAAGACCAAAAGGCTTAGTGACAAGGACCAAGTCCATCATGCCATGGAAGTGCTCACTCTGAGCTAAGACCTGCAGCTCAGTGTGTAACCTGCTGATGGGTGTTCAGCTCTGACAGCACTGAGAGGCTCAGGAGAGAACTCACAGGTACCAGGTTCTCACACACATTCCCTTTTGCTTCAGCCCCCTTCCCACCCTTCTGTGGCAGAGCACTTCCCCACCTTATCTGCATCACCATCCTTTGGGTTCCAGCAATAGTCTTCCTAGGCAACCTTAATCCTTCTTCAGATCTGCTCTTGGGCATTTCTCTTACTTTTGCTTTCCACTCTTAGTCCCCCTTTTCTGTAATCATGATTCACTGTCAGATTTGTCCCCTACACTCTTGTTACAAGAGTCTTCACAAAGAACCTCAGCTACTGCCATGCACTCCAGCATAATGAGGTGTATCTCACCTCTTGCTTCATTTTTAGGCTTTTTTCCCAACTGCCTTTCAGTAATAAATATATTTAATAACTAAATAACATTTTCAGGATTACCTACTTAAATAATTGTTATTAAAAAAAAAACTAGAAAAATGAAAACTATTGATTTTGTCCCAGTTGCACACAGCTTCATCTTCTACAAATACAACTATAGTTTTAGTTATGCCAATTAGAGACATTTACATGGAAATATTAAAGGGCAAGAACAGATTTTTGCAAAGATAGATTAGTTGGTAAGATCAATGAAAAAAATTCATATTCTGAGCTATGAAAACCAATCAAATTTACTAGAGTCAGATTTGTTATATTTTTCAATTCCACAAAAAGCTTATTCTACTATACCAACCCCTTTGATACTCCAGCTCTGTCATTTATTATCTTCACTTCTCTCACACTGCCATACTGAGCAAAAAATGTCTTCAGGTCATTTTCATTAGTCTAGTACAGTAATTCAAGAGAGGAAAAAAAAAGGAAGAGTTGGTTTGCATGGTTATTCAATGAATATTTACCAGAGAATTTTTAAGGGACATACTTTGAATAAAGTTTGCTATAAACTAATTATAACCCTGGATAGGAAGAGAGAAAAGTGAACAAGTATGAGCCTCACAGGTCATTTAATTACTGCATTAATTATTCATCAATAACACTAGAAAGTAATTAAAACTCCTCTTTAGTAGATTTATGTAACAAGTGCCCTTTCACAGCTAAGACCACTGAAGCAGGTTTACTAGATCTGAATTTTAGCTTCTGTGAATTACATTCTAGAGCAGTTTACAGTATTAAAAATCACTACCATATTTTCAAACTTCAAAACAGCAAAGTACACAGATTTCCAAAAGAATATACATAGGTCACATTTATTTAAAAAAATTCCCACTAACCCACAGTGATTTACTGGTCAAATCCACTGAATACACCATGATCCCTCTTTCTGAAGCAGTTCTAACTTGAGAACTGCAAATATGTACAGGCCCACCAAAGGAACTAACCACTGTAAGTTAAATCAGAAAAAAAAAAAGTTGTTTCAATGGCAAATGGTCTAAAACTTGGAAGAAACTGCTCCCTTCTGAATACATATGGAGCAAGACAAGTTTCCAATGTACAGGCACACCTAAACTACACCATCACTCACCTGCCTTCTATGAATCTTCTCATCTTGTAAATATGTATCACACATGGTGCCCTAAACACCACATCTGAGATTTTCATTTTTACACAGTCCTTACTTAATAGTATATCTAACACTGGAAGAAGTACAGTTATATGCATGCATCATTCATTTATACTTTCCCCTAAAGTAGAAGTAAAGCATTACTTCTGGTATAAGTGAATTACTTCCATTGGTTTAAATTGTATGTGTATTATTAGATCCCTTCCAGGACCTCAAAGGTTTATCTGCCTCATCCAAGACTAAAACTGAGCAGTGCTCCAAGTGTCATCCACAGACACCAGGGATTGCTACACAAGACTATAAACTTGGAAAGACAAAGGTTTACATGCAGAGCAGTGACTGAAGGGGAATAAGAAGAAAACACTGTTCTAAGATACACAGTGAAATCTGCAATTATGTGCACAAACATGACATTGAGAAGCTTACCAGAAACACCTCAGGACTTGCCTTTTCCTGTTTTTAAGACAAAGATATTTGTCACATTCTTGAGAATGACAGAGGCAAAGACTTAGCACTAGCCTAAGACATGTGGACCACACCACTAAAGAAAGTGCTCTTCAAAACAAGATGAAAATGTTCCCAACTCCAATTTCTCTTACTGAACTGTTTCTCTAAATTTCTGCAGTCAGATGTTTCCTCTGACAAACAGGAATCACTGCTACAGTGATAGACCAAATGGTGGTGCCTGGCAAAATCATAAAAGAACTTGCTGGAAAGCAAATAAGTTTTTGTTTAGTGTCTCCCTTTTTCACAAAAATAAAATAAATAGCTTTTATATGTCCTCAACTGATCTGAGTAAGACTTATGGGGTGAGAAAACCCAACGAAACCCAATCCTTTTTGCCATGAGATTCCCAACAGAAAACAAGTTAACACTGACACAAAAGTCCTATGGTTTGATAAGAAATTTAAGACTGTTTGATATAAAGAGCCATAGCAAATGGTAGAGTAGCTAAAATGTTGATAGAGGTTTCATCCCCCCAGCAAAATTCCATCTTCTTTTGGCTTACAAGCATGCTTAAACTCTATTCTTAAAAATAAGATAAATAATAAATTTTGAAGTATCGGCAACTGAACCAAGAAGTCAAGAAACCCCTCAAAATGAACAAAAAGGAGGATAACTACCAAAAATATTGGTACATTAGGCAGAAAAGTGTTTGAACCTCTGAAATTGCAGTGCAGACAGAACAGAGTGAGGTCTTTTTATACCTCTAGTCATTTGCTTGCTATTAGTGCAAAAAGCTACTGTGCCTCTTTGATAAAGCTCAAATATCCTGAAGGCCTTGTACAACATCTCAAATTACAAACATGTCTGTTTGAATTATCTCAGCCAAATGAGCTAGAAGATCCTGGAGTTTCTTGCACTTGTTATGCAAAATAGTCTGAATTGTAAATTCTTATTCCTCTTCAAATGAGACAGCACTCAGAAGATCCTCAGTGAGGATTAAGGAAGAGACTATGCTCTTGGGAGGAACAAAACATCAGCTAAGCAGACCAAGCATGTCTTGCAAAAGTCAGTGGCTTAATTACCTGAAGTAGGAAGAAGGAAGAAGACAAAAAAGATGGGAGTAGCTGGTATGAAGATCTGCCAAGTACCTTGTCAGAAACGTTGAGAGTGACTAACCAGTGTAAGAGCAGCTCAATATTCACTGCTACTCAAGGGTTTTAGGGAATACACCAAGGCACAAGCATTCTAAGAATTGAGATTAGTACTGCGAATTATCCAGACAAACTTTCATATGTTTTAAAACCAAACACTTGTCTTTGAGAAAATTACTGTGGCAAGTGAGGAATAGTTGCACTGCAGCTTCTTTGTATGAACCAGAAGAGAAGTGCTAGAGGAACTAAAGCTACTGACATTTGCTTTGTTTGCCTCATGTAACATTTAAATTACACTAGGTATTATACATAAAAAACTTCTACATACTTTTCTACCACAAGCTCTACTGATGACAAAAGCCATCTTCTTTGAAAAGAGAAAATTCTGAAGATCTGATTTGTCAAAAGCTTCTAGCAGCTCAGTGTACCAAGTCAGCTTTGTAGGACAGATATGTAAATCAAGGCTTAAAGCTTTATTCTCTACTGTTGATCTGGACACTACATTGAAGGGCACTTACCACCTAAGCAAGCACATGACTGTCTCTCTCTTTCCTGTTGATTTTTATAAGGTTATACATTATCATTCAGCAGCAAAAATAGGAAAAAAATACCTTAAAATCAATTCCTCCCACAAAGACACGATTTGGAGTAACTGTTCCGAACCTTGGAGAACTGATCAGATTATTTAATCGTACCGGTGACACCGTGCTGGGACACGGAGGTAAAGATTCTGTTTGCATCTGATCTGTCACCTGCTGGGTGAAAGAAAACAATTTTGAAAATCTTACAAGTTATTTGTCAGGAAATGGAAATTCTCTACAGACCACACAGAATTTCTTCCAAAGCGCAGTAAAAGCTGAACTGAACACAAACCACATTTTTCTTCAGAATGCAGCTCAGTGTTTAAACATAAGCTTAATTTTAAGCAATTCAGTAACTTAGAGACTATGGTCTGAAGTTCAATGTTTAACACTTTTCCAAATTAGACATTCAGAACCTAATCCACCAATCTTGGTTCAATCTGCACAGCACCCTGATGTATAAATCTATTTCAGAAATTATTTTATACCTCTTAGAAGTCCTTATTTTAAACCTATATAGAATGGACATGGTTAACAATTCGTGCTCTCACACACATCTGCAAGACCCTGTTCTTTGCAACAGCTTCTGGCTGATTTTCCAAGTGCCAACCACCCATAATTTCACCACACGAAATCAACAAGTTCTGTACAACTGATGAGAATAGTTCTTGAAGACTATAGTCTTCTAATTCAACACTCTCTTGGCCCACCAACTTCCTGATGTTTTAATTTCCACCATACTTACCCCTGGAACTAATTTTATTGGAAACTCTTTTCAAAACAAATGCATACTGCCTTACAAAGTCAACCCTAACTGTGAGGTCATGGCTGTAAAGCAGTCACACAGTATTGTCACTAACTTCTCCAACAGAAATTACAATAAAGGCTTCAAGACCATTATTGCTGTGGTAGTCTGTCCCCCCTCCCCCCGACAAACTTACCAAAACCAGTCCTGGACTCTAGTGCCCTGCCAGCACCACTAGGGAAGCAGCCCAAAATGAAACACAGGCAGCTGCTGCAGGCTGCAGATACCAAGGCTAATAACAAGCAGAGCAGAAAACTAAAAGTAGGAATCTAGAGGTCTCAGCCTCCAATCTTTCTTCTGAAAGGATTTCTGAGATAAATATATTTTTCTTACTATTGCTCAACCCTTAGAACTTGTAGCGAGGTCCAACCCAACACATGCAAGTATATTTCAAACACAGAAAGCTACTGCATCAAGTATAGAGCTCTTTTGCTTCTTGGAGTATCTGTGCATTTTAGCCTCTCTGAAACCAGAGCAGAAAATGAAGTTCTGCTCTTAAAGAGTTCTCTTCATAGGATCCCCCCCTTTCATTTACACTGTTTTACTTCCACATTTTGCCTTTCCCCCGTTGACAAGACAGCATTTTCTTGGCTGTGCCTCTAAGCATTCCTGGACAAAGCCAAATCACTTCTCCTTAGAACACACAAAAAGTAAAGGCTGACAGTTGCAGTGTAGCAAGAAATGGAAGATCAGTAATTAAAAGAACGTCAGGGAAAAAAATCTGTCTTTCTGTTCGCGTTAATGCTATTGTTTTGGATACCTTAAAGACAATAAATCCAGCTTAAGTCACACAATTTAGGGAAGACAAAAGTCCTTTCCGAATTTACTAAAACACACATTTGGGGCAGAGGAAAACCCGAAGTCGTTAACCTGATCTATTCTCAAGAATCCAGTGTGCATTTCTCCCGCTGGGAATACTAACCTAGAGCAGGGCCCAACCTGAACAACAGCCAACACCACTGGGCAAGGAACAAACATAGTTGCTACAGTCTCAAAGGCTTTAGGAAGAGGACTGTGTTTTGCAGAGGAAGAACTCTTGAAGGACAAGACAGGTTACTTTCTCCATCTCTCACACCAAAGACAATTCTCTAATTGTATAATTATCTGGCAACTGTGTTCAGCACGGAAGCTTCTGGATTTAACTATAACAATTAACAGCTGACATCACAGCCAAAATGTATTCCTTACCTCAAGGAGCTCAGACGGCATTTGCTCCATACAAGTTTTAAGGGCTGTCTTATTAAAAAAACCCCAACAAAACAAACACAAAAAACCCAAATGGAAGAAACGAGAAATTAACCACATCACTTGTGAACTCCCAACACAGCAAATTCCAGCGAGTTTTTAAAGTTAAAATCTGTATTCTGATAACTACCTCTTTACTGTTGGTATGACAATAAGAAAATAGTATTAAAAAAAAGTTAGATATGTACTAGCATCACTTGCCCAAACATTTGTTTTCACTGGTTTATAAACTTCCATCACTTCGCCCAAATAATACGGATGTGTACATTCAACAATACTTTTATGTTTTATCTAGTGTGCTTGACAACCACTCTTCAGCACAAGCGCTAGTTGCATTTTTACAGTGAATACACCCCACGGTCCCCCAACCAAACCCTACGAAGGCCTGGCGATTCACCGCACCTAACTCCCTAGTCAGCTCTATTTTCCACAGCCGGTGCGCTGTAAGGCCGGGAGCCGGACCCCGCAGCCCAGGCACGATTATCCCGCACACCCGGGCCCGGCGCTGGGATCTCCACACTCTGAGGCAGCCGCGGACAAAATGGCGGCGGCGGCAGCGGCGGCAGCGCCGCGCGGGCGGGCGCGAGCCGTGGCACCCCGGCGGGACGGCCGCGCTCCCGCTCCCATTCCCGCCCCGGCTCCCATTCCCGCCCCGGCGGCTCCCCAGCCCCGCCGGGCTCCTCACCGCGCCCTCGGGATCCATCGGTCCTCGCAGCCGCCTCGTCGGCACGTTCCCGGCACCTTCGCGGCACGCGTCGCGCTCCTCAGCTCCGCCTCGCGCCCGGCCGGCGAGCGCCAGCAGGGCCGGGCCTGCAACGGGCGGGGCAGACACAGCCCCGCGGCGGCGCTGCGGGCGGGCGCGGCGCTGAGCGCGGGGGTCGGGCGGACGGGGCAGCCCTTCCTCGTCCCAGCGCCCCGCCGCGTCCCGGTCCCCGAGGACTGGCCCCACCTTGCCCCGGGAAACCGGCTCTTTCGAGAACCTGCGGCCTCTCCCCGGGGGTCCCGCGCCCCCTCACGGGATCCCTGCGAGGAGGCGACCGTGGGCGCCTCTGGCCTCGCCCCCTCCCGGCCCCGCTGGCGCTGCCGCTCCCCGCCCGCCCCGCCTCAGGGCTTGGGGCTCAGTGCCGCCTCGGGGCCGCTGCAGCGCCCGGAGCCCCGTCTGCCTGTGCGGGTGCACCAGCCGGGCGCGAGCCCGCGCTCCGTTCCCCGCGGGTACCGCGGCACCCGCAGCCTCCGGGCGCGTGTCCTTCCCCCTCGGGGAGCGGCCGGGACCGCGCTGGGAAACCCCTGAGGCGGCCGAGGAACCTCCAGCTCCGTCCCCAGCACCTGAGGAGACAGGAGCTAACTCCCAGCTGGGTTTTTACCCTCCCGACTAGGGCGTGAAACGGGAAGGAAAATGGAGTCATGCGTTTCACCTGGCCTCTGCGGGAGAAATACAAAGCAGGTGAGGCAGTTCCCTGGGTCTGGCTTACCACACCATGATTTGATGGGAGGTGAAAACATAGGTTAGACTGTACAGTTGTCAACATGAAGAAACGAAAGCCCTTTTTTCAACTCAAGGAGTCTTCCCAAGGTTCCCAAAGAGACTCTCAAGCAGGCAGGGTGCCCTGAGAACAGCTGTACAACAGCAGGCCTGAGATGACCTTGCAGATGCAATTCGGCGAGTGCTAGCAGAGAGGGCTGGAAAATAACACCTTTGTGACCACTCCTCAAAATATTCCAACTCAAATTATTCTTTTTTCAACCCTTACTGAACTAGAGGAGAAGCACCAATGGTAATGCTCATGTCAGATGTACTTCTGGGGTCACTCACTGAACAGCACTACAACCCTGTTCCATAATTTCATTCTGTCTGTAAATGCAGTTTGCCCTGAAAATATCTCTGCTGTTAAACAGGTCTGGAACAAAGAGTGAGTCAAATGCCAAACTCATAATCAATGTAGGTACAAAGGTACAGCCCGACAAAAATCCTTGATTTGATGACAATGAGAGCTGGAATGCCACCCCAGTGGGAAAATTGTTTTTAAAGAGATCAAACATTCACAGGCTAAGTCAGTGCAGCTCAACCCCAACACACAGTATCAGGAATCACTGTAGGGCCAATTTATCCTTAGCTACTCTTGTGGTTTACTTTTATTGGGTGCTTTAAAATAAAGACTTCAAGGAATATTATTTTGACAATGTCTACAATAAAATACATTTTAGTTGAATTCAAATCTTTGTATCTTGCTTAAGTTTGCTTTATGCAAGTTATACCCATCCAACCTAAACCAAACATCCCCTCACGTTATTTAACTCTCCCTCAGTGTAGGCAGGGCACAGACCTGCAGTCCTTACAGGACCCTACACTGCTTCTTACTTTTCTGCTGTTGCTTCAACATCTACCAGCTTCTGCAACATTATTGTTATCACACAGAATAAAAAGCCACAACCCTAGAAGAGTCTCTAATAATTCTGTGCCTGTAATATATAACAATATAATGCTTAACTCTTAGTAGTGTGGGGTTTTTTAGCTGAGAAAACTATAAAAGTAAAGGCAGTTTTAGCAGAGCTGATGGGGTTTTTTTAGAAATAGTTATTTTGCGAGATTACAGAACTCTGCTGAATTGCATTCATTGACTTTTATGAATATTTATCAGACAGCAACAAAGCTTATCCTAAGAACAGCACTATATTTTAATGATGTGAAAGGCAGAATAGCCCAAGCCTTTCATGTTCTTCATATCTTGGTTTGGGGAATTTAAAGTCAGAACAGCTGAAAGAATAAAGAAACATTCAGAGACATGAAAGTGTATTTTACATAGTTTTAATTGTTGTATCTTCTACATTATACCTCCTCCTTTACTTAAAAAAACCCAAAATCTAGGACATTTATGTTTAAAATAAGACAGTTGTGAAAAAAACCAGGACTTTGGCAAATAAACGAGAAAGATTGTGCTATTTTTTATTCTGATAACTTAAAACCTGAAAATTCAACACATGTAACAGGACTACTAGTACAGCTGGCAAAAATATATGCCATGCATACAGGATTTGAATATCACAACAAAGGCTGCAGGGCTGTCCTAGCACTGCGTGGCTGCTTCATTAAGGGAACAGCATCCTGTGAGGGAACCACTCTCAAAGGAAGTCAGGAGTGCGACTGTTTTTCCTGACACTGCATGTCAGCAATATACACAGCATGAAATGATCTCTCCTGCTGTTCTCTCCCACAAATTAAAAGGCAGTGCTGGACAAAGACAAGAGTCTGGCTGTGCTGGTTCCTGTAGGCTCTTGCTTTTTGTCCTTTTTTTAGCATCGGAGAAAGTCAGAGGTTAAGTGAGGAAAGATAAACTGAAAAAAGCAAGAGAGAAAAATAGGGAGGGAAAATGGATTGGGAGGAGAAAGGAGGAAAAGAATTTTCCAGGCACAAAAAGACAAGGATGATGTTATGAGTAATACATTTCACTGATTGATTCACTGACCTTGGAAAAGACATGCTACCTTTTTTGCTTCTATTATCTTCTATCTGTAGATAATAATGCTAGTTGTCCTACCAGCATGCTAAGATCCTTTCATGGAAATATGAGCACTAATATATCCTTGTCAGAGTGTGTACCTGATGAAAGATTACTTACTTCCTGCTCTCAATTTCATAAAAACAGCTCTTAGGATGTTACTAAAAAATTGACTTCTGTCCCTGCTGCATGGAATACAACTGTATTAAAAATAAAAACCTGTAACTTATGAAGATGTATACAGTGATTTTCTCATGAGCTTGTGAATGGATTCTTTACACTCTGACCCTAAACTAGAACAATCAAAAAGCCAAGAGCTCTTATGTATTCAAGGACTTGGAGGAAACCTCCCGAGAGATCTAAAAGTGCTTAGAAGCACATTATGATCGTCATTTAAGGAGTTCCACTGAGTAAAAATGTTATGGTCAGTGCCATGTGAAAAATGCAGAAGGAAAATTACTTGTTTCTGTGAAGTTTTCCGTTTATTCAAAGCTGTGTGTGTATTTCTCTGGTATGACATTTCCATCTTACAGGCCCTTTCCCCACATCATTCCCTTTTCTTGGGTTAGTTGGGCACATCTCCCTTCTAGATGAGCTGTGACCCCATCCCAATTCCCACCATTCTATCTGCCCTTTGTCTCTACCTCCTGCTTTGTTTCCACTTGCCCTAACAATACTCTTGCTCCCCTCCTCTTGTCTCTGTCC
This sequence comes from Corapipo altera, assembly GCF_003945725.1. NCBI lineage: Eukaryota > Metazoa > Chordata > Aves > Passeriformes > Pipridae > Corapipo > Corapipo altera. The sequence continues at coordinate 5,920,777 of NW_020884877.1, forward strand.
CCCTTTCCTCCACATAATGGCTACGCTGCTATCCACTACTCCTTTAACCCCTGTAATCATCACGGGGTGGGTACTCAGAGTACTGCAGGGCTCAAAAATTGTTGGGAGAGCCCTCAGAGGCACTGGAGGCACTGGGAGAGTATATGGGAGCTTTAGGGAGTACAAGGTCCCCTGGGAGGTCCTGGGTAGCACAGGGGTCTGTCAGGAGCACTGCAGGGGACTTGAGGGCTCTGCTGGACTCGGAGAGGCTCTGGGGGTTGGATGCTGGCATGGGTGAGTGAGGGTTACAGTTTCCTATGAATATCAAGCTGAGCTACTCCTGCATGAGTTGCTCATTTGTTCCCTATTTCACATTTTCCCAGCCCTCAGCAATCCAGAGGAGACTAGGAGATTTCGATGATCCGAGACCACGCTTCCAGAGTGGTAGGTTGCTACCACACAACAAAAACTTCTTCATTCAGTCCGTCCTTGCAGAATAATAACATTATTATGGATAATTTCTAGCTCAAAATGTATCAGGGCAATTAGTGCTTTCTTTCAATTTTGAAGACATAATTAGGTTTCACAGCTTAGTTTAAAAATACCTTATTTTCCAAAAGTAAACTTCAGCGTGGCATAGGTTATTGGCAGAGAGTTGCTACGTAAGACTGGCTTGTTTTCTGTCTCTTTTCAGAGTTCAGATTTATTTATGAAGTTCAGCTTTATTTATAAAGGCATTTGTGTACATTTTGTCTTACCTGTCTCGAAGGGGGTAAAGCTTACTGGAAACTGCTGCATAGAAGTTCCCTTGCTGATGGAACTTGTCACAATTAAAACATGAAGGATACCATTGAAAGTGTCAGATTTGGAAAGGTACTTGAAAATGTAGTAGCATCTGAGTGAAATTGTAAAGCTTATCAGCACTTTAATAAATGTCCCTAGCAAATGGGAGAATTATAGTACAATCCTTTGTTAAATCTGATAATGTGGTTATTAATGGGAAATACTAAATAGGTCTACTGAGAAATCTGACTCCTTTCTGTTTTCTAAAAGCACAGTCCTCCAACAAAACACATAGATACATAGATACATGTCACATGGAAATCTTAATAGATCTCCAGTGGGGTGAGTGAAGAGAAATTTATCAGACTCCTCATTTACTTTAACTTAGTGTGACAGCCTTGATTGGCTTTTCCTCTGCATTTCCCCCTTCTGTGTTTCATTTAGTTGAACAAAAATGTAATGCTTATCCTGAGTCTGATAAATTTTAGGCTTTTAATGTTCTTTTGCAGTTGTCATAATATTATATTTTACATGTTTCACTGAACTGAATATAAAATTCTGCAGACAGAAATAAATAAGTAGAAAAAACTAGAAAAAATTGACATGTATTGTGAAAGACAGGTTGGAAAAATACTTGCAAGAAAGATAAAATAACAGGCTTTCCTGCTCTGGAAGTGTAAAGTTACATGGATATAAGTGCAATTTAATAATATCTACATGCTGCTGTTATGTTAAAGTGTTCTTATAAGGTAAACAGGTTTTTCCTTTCCCTGTTCATTTGACCACCATCTCAGAAAATCAATGTGGCTTCTAATCTTACCTTTTAGAACTTGATTCTTCAAATGTCATTGTATGTTTAGGTACCAGCTCAAACAAAACAAAACAAACAAACAAAAAGAAATCTACTGTAGTTATGATGTTGCTAATCTATTGCACATACTTGGGGAAATTTTTAATACTCATGTAATTTTCTTTATTGTGTTTTAGATCCAGTAGCCCCAAAAAGCTTTTCTCTCTTTTGACTTCAGTGATTTGAAGTGGAATGGCACACAGAAATATAGAATCAAGCCATTTTATTCTTGCTCATTACAGTTTTGCTGTTTGGTTCTTTTTTGTACGTGTGGTAAATTACTCTGTACCTGCAGTTTGTGAGATTCAGATAGGACAGCTACTCCTGTTTTAGCAGGTCCCTCATTTATGGGGGAATACTTGCATATATCCCTACACATTCCTGTTGCTTTTGTTCTGCTCTCTGCTACTCAAAACTTCTACATGTAAAATGGAAAAAAAGAGTATAACATAACTGCTATTGCTTAGAAACACTATTCAAATGGCTGAAAATAGCAGTAAAATAATCAACCTTCACTTCAGTTTGTTTGTTCTTTCCCATGTAATACTGTATAGAACTGTATGTGATGGAATACATATGAACCTACCATGTACCTTTCCCCTGGGAATGAAGAGCCTCTGTAGTTGCAGTCTTTCCAGTGTTTTCCTTCCTCTTTCATGAATTAAATACCTAATGAGTCAAAACAGAGCTGAAATGGGATGCAGGCAGTTGAGTACAGGAAGAAGAGTTTACGCTTGGTTTCAGTCTGTGCATTATGGTTTGAGTTATTTTCCATCTCAGTTGATTGACATGAGTATGGAACTTAATGGTGAAAAGGAGAATTGCAACTGTAAAACCAGTTGCAGAGTTGGAAGTAGCGTGTTTTACAACCTCAGACTTTGTTGTAATTTTTTAAATACTCAGATTCTGTTTATTAATCAATTTTAGAGATACAAGCCTGGCAAACTTTAAGGGGCAACACTTCACAATAATCTACTTGTATAATGAAATAGACTGTTTTATCTGGAGATCTCAAATAACTGTACAAAGAAGGTCCCTTCCTCTGAAAATTTTGATTATTTAAAAAAGATTATTAGATACATAGGAAAAACAACTCGAAGCATTGATTTTTCAAAAGGATAGCTAATCTTTCCATAGTTAACATTAAATTTGACTTGTTCTTACGTAACATGAAGAGATTTCTCCATATTAATGTTTCAGTTAGAATCCAGCTTTATGAGATCACCCATCTTGTCTGCATGAGTGATTAGGGGATTTTTTTGCTTTGTTTCTTTTTTATTTTGCTCAATTTGCAATTCACTCTTTTTTCTGCATTTTGTAAAATACTATCTCAGAGCATCTGTGAGCTCTGAAATGTTTTTACCTTTTACTTTCCATTCAAATCAAAGGCATTTAAGTATTTGGACCAATAGGTAATTTAAATTCAATTTGTTTTATTTGTAGTAGCTCATAGGAAATAAGCCATTGTAAGTTTTAGCCCACACTACGGACCTAGGAATTTACTAAACAAGAGAGATCACTCTTCTTTAGGTTTTTCCTATTCTCCCCAAAATCACAGACTGTTGAGAAGTGCTGTGTTCACAGTATGGCTCACTCAGCCTCACTGTGTATAATATGTGCTCATAAAACCATTTCTTGGCATCTCTGGACATCACACTTGCAGAATATATATGGGAAAAGCTGTGCTGTCTTTTGACAGCAGCATAGCCTGAAGGGTTAATACACTTTAATCTCCCCAAATCTTGCTCCCAAGTCTGACTGCACATCTAAGATTAGATGAAAAGAAGGTAACTCATTAGGATTAGAGGATTCTTCCAAACCACAAAGTAAACAGGTGACTTCTACATTTACCTAACACATTTTATTGTGGATTTGTCTGTAAATCTCTGCATTTGGGAGGAAAACTCTCCTGGCCTTGTATTTGCAGAATGCTTCACTTTTGCTGATCCTGCTGTGGGATACAGTGGGAGTTACTATAGGCTACAGATTTTAACTACCAGCTTATTGAACCCCACTCAGAAAAGACACAGATAAACAGTGGTTTCAATTTATACATGTTAGTATTCCCACAGTGGCAAATTTTAGGAAAATAAGCTTACATAGATTAGTCATTAGGCTTTCTTTTCTATGTCCTTAGATAATCTTCTAACCTGCTGTTAAGGAACATGAGCTTTTCAATAAAAGATTAAATATACTTCATCACTGATGGAAAATATTTTTAATCTTCTTAAAATCCTTTTCAATTAATACCAGAGGAATTCAAGTTATTTTGAGGATTACATTGTGCTCATAATCATATTGTTTTGGTTTTTTTTTTATTTTGAGGTGATTTTTTCTAATGAATTAAGAGAGATGGGCCAAATTTGCATGCATGAGAAATAACCAGACATAGATGAATTTGAAAACTTGCTAAAAAATTTATCTAGCTACATATAACCTTGTGTTTGGAAGTGGTATCAAGGAGTAGGCCAAAGTTGCCTATAACTTTAGTTCCAGTGTAAAAAGAAAGACTTTACAGGTTTTCTGTTCATATATACTACCACTTTAAGCCAGAGTAAAAGCTGTTAAAAATATTGCTGGGAAACACTGTTTTGACTTTTTTCATATGAAATCAGCTTTCTTTGAAGTGAGGCAAACGTGGGTACAGCTCTTTACACTCCTCCTTTGGGAGGCCATCTAAAGATGGCAGTGTACTTCTAACACTTACTTACCATGGGAGCATCTGGTTTAGCATTTCTGTTTGGATCAAGGTGCAATTTTGAAGGAAATCTCCTGATCATCCCAACTCACCTACTTGGTTCTCATCACAGAGCAGTTTCCAAGTGCAGACTGACTTAGCTGAAACCAAGAGACAGGGTTCTGCACTCCAATGTGCAGCTGTTCTATCCATGGCACTGGAGCTCTATCCCCACCCTATCAGTGATATCAGGCTCTCATCACAGTGCTCTCCCCACACAGACCCACTCCTATTAGATCATTTGATACTTTCCCTCACATCATTGTCAGGAGCCCCCTGAAAGAATTTCAATGAGTTCTTTTCCCCTGATGGTCAGGCTAGTGCATACCACCTCAGTGGTCCAGGATGCACAGGATTAACTTGTTCATGACCAAAAACCAGTTAAGCAGTGCTAAATTTTTCAGGGAGTGCATGTCAGGAGGAAGATTGTATGTCTGATTAGCAGGTAGAAGAACCTAAATTCCAGTCTTGGTATACTGTCCAGATTTCCTCCAAAGTCTTTAACTGCAAAGTAGATATGAATATGACTCCTGCTGACGATGGTAGCAATTTGCTTCTGAGGTGGCAAGATTAGAGAGTTGCTTTTGAACTGGGATATTACCAGAAGGCTTTCTATTCTCAGTAAGAATAATTCCTGGCTAATAGGTATCATTTAACACTAATGCTGCTTCCCCGCCAGCTGCACAGATCATGATAATCCAAATGATCCCCAAAAATTGTATGTAAGTGTGTGGGAACTGTACTGCCATTGCATTTCTAACTTGGAATATATCCTCGGAGCTAGCAAGGATGGGAAAGGCTGTGCCATAGTACAGCCTGTGGCATGAAACTGAACCCCTTGGTAAGTAATTACCAAAGAATGGGGGAAGTGGCATACATCTGTTGGATCATACTGTTCATGGCAGTGAACAAGGGAGTTCACAAAGCCTGAAAGGTAGCAACAACTACAATTAGATTTCTGTGCATGTGTCACAGCCAAAGAAATACTAAAAGCAATGATCAGAGGAGCTAAAATGAGCTCTGTGAAAAAGACAGTCATCGGTAAAGGTCCTCTTTAGGTGGAATTACCACCTACCTTAAACAAGAGTCATTAAGTATCATTAGACTTGAAAAAGAATTCGTCTTTAAGACTCCCTCAAATCCTCAAGACAATTTCTGTCATAACATATACAACATGCCTTCTCTTCCCTCCCCCAAACTAAACAACTAGAAACTAAACATGGGCAACTTGAGAAAGTTTCACTGGTTGCACAAGTGAATAAACTCTGTTTTGCCTAGGTTGTAGCATGACTTCTGGGGTTACCTGAAGTTGTCCGTGGAAAAATCTTATTTTCAGTTACTTGTTAACTTCTTGAACTTCAGTCACATTGGCCAAAAACCTGAAGGTGTGTGTATGACTCAAGTTGTGAGTCTTTATGTAAGGGAGATGCATTCTTGGCAAACATCTACCCTTGAAAATCAGGTTAGGAAAAAAATGGGGTTTTTTTGCAAAACCAAAACAACACATGACATCTTACCATTGTCCCTTAGAAAAACTCTAATGTCACCTTCTTTTACAGTTGGTGCTAAATTTGGTAGAAGAATTGCTTCCTTATCAGGAACGTGCTCTTTCCTGCGTACTAAATTTGGTTCAATTGTTGTTACCTGCTATGCCTCTGCAAAATTTGTTTTCAGAAGCTCAGATTTTACTCCCCTTTTCATTCCAGGCTTTACCTAACCCGTGCTCCATTCAGTCTCTTTGCAGCTTTGGAGGTCAAAGTCAACCAGCAGAGCCATGAGCTCCCTCCTGCAGTGACCCACCACTGGGTGCAGGTGTGGGGTGAAGGAAACTTGGTTGAATGCACAGAGGGAAGAGCTGAGCCTGCAGGAGAGGAGGCAATGGGTAAAGCAAATCCACACTAGGGGTAATGAAAGAAGTGCCCCCCACTGATGGCAAGAAAAGCCACAACTATTCTGACAAGAGTGTCCAGTAGTCCTCTCAGGTCTCCTGTGCTCACTGTGGCAACTGGTGAGCAAAAGATGGTAGCAGTAATTAGGAAGATCCATGTAGGGTAAGGAGAGAGGAGACACTGAGTGCCAAAACACCTTGCTACAGCTTGGAGAACAAGTAGGTGGGTGATAGTAAACTGCCATGTCTGGAGGAAGGTGAAAAGAAGAGCTCCAGGTAAGGAAAACAGTCTCATTCCCAGGGGTTATCCCAGGCAGTGGGAGGAGCCATAGTCCTGTAGCATTCCACATGATCGCAACATTTGCACCAAAGGATATTAAACTGCACCAGGACCACTAACCTTAATTCTGGTGCTTGCTAACTTTTGGGTGGCTTTTTGCAGCGCTAAGGATCTTTCCCTGTGCGCTGATTTCCAAATAGAAATCAGTACATTCCACTCCAAGGGTTTGGGGCTGTGTCTATACAGTAAGCAGTGGTGTGAAATCAGATTAAACATGACCTAACCAAGGTCCTGATTTTGCCATTTCTCATACTTAACTGGGGTATCTGTTTGGGCAAACAATACTGCTGAAACAAAGGACTGTTTCTCAGAGTGAAGAGTTGGCAAGAGTCTTCTATAACCACAGTATTCTAATTATTAAAAACAATTAAAGTACTATCAGACAGTGAAAAGAATTCATCAATGACTTCAGCTGCAACAAGAACATCATTAAGATAAAGGCACAAAAGTGTCTCTCATTAAGTTAGAGAAGATATAACATTTATACTACCTGGAAAATGTAATATGATATGTAAGTATAATGAGGCTTTTTCAAAGAAGTAGGAGGCAAGACAAAACAAGAATTAATAAAAAAACTAGGATGCATTGAATCAAGGAGTGTAAATATTTTTTTAAAATTAATAATATTTGAAAACATACACACAATGTTTTAAAGAAAGATTATGACCTTTTAACTATTTTGATTTATACTATTTTGAACTTGCACTTTTTTCCCAGTCTGAAAGCCTAATTATAGGCAAAATATGACTTGAGGTTGTCTTGCCAAAACATGAGTGAAGCTTAGCAACAAGTACATATTTGCATAAATAAATTATATCATTCTTTTTCTGTTGTTTTATAATACCACGTTCAGCCTATAACAGCACAGACATAATAACCACTAAGACTTTAAAAAAAAATCACTTTAAGAATTACCTAGCAAAACATTTTCTCATCAATAGCTTTGCATAAGTCTCATCAATTCTGAAATTATGATTTGCTGTCACTGCATACTTGAAGAAATCACAACTTTTTCCCTACTGCTTTCTCTATCTTGCAAATTAGATGCTCATGACACAGGAAAAGATGTCAGCTTTCACACTTCATCAGCCAATTGGTTCAGGAGCACCACTTTTGGCTCCCAGCAGAATACTTAAAATTAAGAGCTTCCCAAAATTCAGTGTCTAGGTGCAAACTACTGGCTTATGTAAGCTATACTTCAGCACAGCTCCAAGCCAACTTATTTTCAGCTGGTTTATGATACAAACTACACCCACTAAGGAACAATTGTGTGCCTTAAGGATGGAGATGGGAGTAAGCTGAGTATACAAAAAAAAAATCCACATTAAAATAGACATTGCAGGCACTTGCTGACTCATGTGTTCAGGCAAACACATAGACTTTTTTATCTACCATCTTGTCTTCCTTAGCTTGAGTGAATTCCTTGACTGTTCTTGAAAATCTGTCCCTATCTGAAGTAACTGTGGACAACGCTGCAGTGTTTTTGTACAGTGGGCTGCATCAGATCATCTTGAAACTGAGTACAGAAACCTGTTAAATAAACTTATCACCACCCAATCTGGATTTTTTTACTTTCTATGCAAGCACTTTTAGTGTAAAGCTTCCTTTTGTTAAATCTCTTTTCTTATTAAACATTAAGAAGTATCAAAACCAATTCCTCTTTTGCTTCATAATTCGTGGTTCTTCCCAAACAGAAGCAGATAGATACAGATGCCTCAGAAGAATCCAGAGATGCATAGTCAGTAAAATAGCCAACCTTTTGTTCTCTTCTAGAGAAGAATTCAGCTAAACTCTCTCTTAGCTGTACCATACATAATTCTAAAATCTTTGCTTCTTGTGGACAAACAGAGCAAAAATATAATTAGTTCTGTGTTCCCTGTAGTTTTGATGTTTATGAAATTTAAAATCTGTACATTCCCTGTAGAATTTTCTCAGTTAAAGACTTCAGGTGTGAAAGGTTGGAATATGAGGTGAGAATTAAATGATTTTAAACTTTTGATACCCGAAGACAATGCATTTGACAATAAGTATCTCCCTAATTTTGGGTGTATAAGAAAAATCCTAGAAAGGATAAAGTTCTTTAATATGTTATATGCACCTGTCCATGCAACATGCTACAGACAGTTTCTGGTAGATGCAGCAGATTTCAGCTGTGACAGTATTTTGCTGTTCTCAAATGATTACACCAGGGATTAAATTTCATATGATTTCACAAAATATATGAAAAAGCTACAATGCATTTCTACATGAAGCAATAATTCCCTCTATTAAAATACTGCATGATAATTACCTTTTGTATTGTCTTTAAATTAGTCTTCTTAGTTCAGACTGTGTGGCACTATATAGATAAGTTTTTATTAATTGGCTTTGTGGGGTTTTTTCCCCCTCTTTGTTGCAGTGACTTAGTATCATGTTCTCTCTGTGTACAATGCAGGCTGAGGTTAAGTCTTCCATTCACTTACAATTCTCTTCTCTCCAGTATTTTTTAAGATAAATATTTCTTCAATGTGAATATTTTCTTTTAGGGTTACTTATTTTGTGGTCTTTCACACTGAAAGAAACCAGACCAAACCAAAGTAAATGTGGTAGACATGAATGATGACTTTTTTTTACATAAAACTTAGAAGAAAGCTCATGAAAAAAGTTGAGTTATATTTAGATCTGTCCTTCAATTAGCATTTCTTTGTGCTGAACATGATAAATGCCTCAATAACCTTGACAGAAGCTCTGAGATTTTTTTTAATGTGGAATTCTAAATATTATATATAGCATATGTATATAGATATATAAATTTCGCATCCTTTAAGTAGCAATTATGCCCTGTAGCCAGGCATTTGCTAGTAACTAATGACTGGGTGGGGTAAGGAGATTATCTCTTACTATTTCTTGCTTAATCATTGATTTTCAACAGGTGCCAAACACATTCATTAAGGAATTACTTTAGAAACCAGGGAGAAATTAATTTTTCCAGAGAGCCTTACTGTCTTTAAAGCTGATAGCTGTAATTTTGAATTTTGAACGTCTCCAGTGACTATCAGCCTGTGCAGCCCTACCCCTCCTATTTTCCATCTCACCGTATAATCTCCTTCTCACCTGTCTTTCCTCTGCTTTCACCCTTGCTGCACTCCCCTTCACCCCACCTTTCCCGAGCTCCCCACATAGATAATCTCATTATAACTAAATACCACCTGAAGAATTGCGAAGGACAGCGCCGCGCTCACGCCAACTCTTCCGAAGGCTGCCCGGGGCCCTCGGCCTGGCTGCCCGGGATACAATCCCTTTCCTGGGTGGCTCCTCTTCCCCGCCTCCCTTCGGGCCCCGCACCGGGACCGCGGCGGCTGCGGGAGCGGGGACCGTGCGCGCCGCCAGGGGGCGGTGTCGGCCCTGCCACGGCCCTGCCCGGGGCTGTGCGGGGCTGTGCGGGGTTGGGGCTGTGAGGGGCCAAGTCCGTGCAGATTGGTGCGGGTCCGGGTCTGTGCGGGGCTGAGCGGGGCCGTGCGGGTCCGGGGCCGTGCGGAGCGGGACCGCCGCGAGCCGTGAGGGAAGCGAGCAGCGGGGAAAGGGCGGCGAACTCGCAACTCCGCACGACCTGCCCTGCTCTGGGCTCGTTTGCAAGAGACGGAGGAGCCCCAGCGCGAGTCTCCACCGTTTCTTGCGAGTCCCCCTCACGCCTCGCACCCTCTCCGCCGGCCCGCCCTCGGCAGCCGGTTCACCTCACACCCGCAGCCCCTGCGGGCAGCGCTCCCTCGCGCGGCGTCGCTGCCCCCGCCACAGCGCCTCTGGCCGAGCGCTGCGGGACGTGTCACTTAAGTCACCTCTCCCACACGCTGCTTTTACCCTGGCACGGGGGGCAGCAGCCCAAACCCGCCTAAACCTCGTGCGGGGAAGCATTCCCGGGCCGACCCAGCTCCCGACGGGTGACACTGCCCTTCCTGCACCCTCTTCCCGAGGGTTGTGGCGGGGGCGCCCGGGTGTGATCACGGCCTCGCAGCCCCACCTGCCCTCGCCCGCACCGCCCCGAGCGCCCGTCCGGGCGTCCCGCGGGCACGCCCCTCCCCGCGCCCATTGGCCGCCGCGGCGCCGCCGGGGGGCGGGCGCGGTGCTGATTGGCCGAGCGGGCCGTCCCTCAGCGCCGCCCGTCAACACACGCCCGGCTCCTGTCACAACAGCGCGGGGCTGTGGCTGCACTTCCTGCGTGCCCCCCGCCCCCGGCACTGCCGCGTCCCGCCGGGCGCCCCGCGCTGGGGCACGGCCATGGCTCCTCCGGGGAGAGCTGCCGGTGCTGTTGTTGCCGCCGCACCGTGAAGGGAGCGCCGCGGGACGCCGTCCGCTCCTCCGTCCGTGTGACCCCCCCCCCCCCGCCCTCCCAGCGCCCCGGAGAAGTTGACGCCGCTGGCGGGGCGATGGCAGAGGCTGCCGGCGGCAGAGAGCAGCCCGCGGCGGGCCGTGCCCCTGCCGACGCCGCGCACCGTGCCGAGGAGGAGCCCGAGCCGGCTTCGCTGGACGCCCCGGCGGGGGCCGCGGGCAGGAGGCGAGAGCGCCGCAGCGGCGTCTCGGCCGTCGGCACCGCCGAGCGCTTCCCCGGCGGCAGCCTGGGGCCGGCGGCAGCGCCCGACCCCGACGCCTGCCTGCTGGAGGCGGCCAAGGCCACCCCGCGGAGGAGCAGCATCATCAAGGTAAGGCTGCGCCGCCCCGCCCGAGAAGTTTCCGCGGGTCCCGCCGCCGGGCTGCCCGGGCTGGAGCCGCCCTGCGGTGTGCCCGGGGCCGCGGGGGGAGCCCGCCGGGGAGGGGGCGGTGGGAGCCCGCCGGGCTGGGGCTGCGCGCACTCTCCGCGCAGGGGGAGCAGCCGCTCCGCTCCGCTCCCCGCCCTGCAGCGGGCAAGGGCGGCGGGGCCGCTCCCGGAGAACGGTGGGTCCCCGGAGCGGGGGGCTGTTCTGTGCCAGGGCGCTGCTCCCGCCGCCCCGGGAGCTGTCGGGGTCCCACCCGCGCTCCTGTGTGACCCGTGGGTTTCGCAGCGGGGCAGCTCCCCGCCGAGTTGTAAAGTTATTTTGTGTTGCAGCTCCTATCTGTTCTTATTTAATATTCATGAAATACCTGGAGGCAGAATAAATAGCTTCCACAGCGCTGGATTTCTTTGCTTTTGACTAGCAAAATATGCAGTGGCACAAATTAACAGGAGGTGTGTTTGGACACAGGATGTAGTACAGATTGCTACGGAGCAGCGCCGTGTGTTTAGCACCCTTAATGTCAAATTAACAGGTCGGGCGTGATCTTAAAGCCTCCGCCTTTGTTATGTTTTGGTAAGGAAAATGGCTTTATGATTATGTTAATTATTTTTCCGGTTTAATTTTTAAGAATAAACTATGTGGTTTCGAATTAAATGGTATCTCCTTGCGAGTACGTGGGCTAATCGCTAGTTTCTGGGGAACCGATGAATGAAGTCTCCTGGGCAAACTTAATTTAGCATACGGTCACACGTGATTCTCTTGTAGTGATTTGCACTTGGAAGGCATTGGGAGAACAGTGGAAAATGAGACTTCACTTCTCTAAATGTGTGAAGGCACTGGGCAAAGCTCTAGCTCAAGGCAAGAAGGAAGAATACAGGCTTAGCTCTTACAGCTTAGTATGTCTATTCAAAGGAAGAATAGAAAAGCAAAACATTTGCTTTTTGCATTTTAAAGTTTTCAAGTCAGAGGAGACCCGAAGTAGCTAAGTGCAAAACAGCCTCGAGGATCCTTTGCAGGTTTCACCTTGAAATATTAACCCATTAAGCCCAACAAAGCATTGAATGGTGGTTTTAGTCTTCTAAAGACTAATGTGATGGGAATACTTCCAATCTCAAGCTGCATAAATGCTTTACTAAATCAGGACCAAAGTTCTGTAACTGTACTGGTATGGAAATGGTATTTTTTTCTTGGAGTTGTGTGAAGGCTTCAGAATCTGAAAATACACAATCTTGGATTGCAATTAAGAAACATTGTTGTTTTGCAGACTATACCAGTAGATATGTTTTAATCACGTAAATGGCGTATAAATGTTGATGACTGGGTAGCATTTTCACTACAGGCTGGCAACAATACTACTGAGAGTGATAATGATCACTCCTCTAACTGAAGGAAATTTCTTCAGATGCATCCTGGGATGGTGTTTACCAGGAGAGAGATTTCTGACAGAGATAAGAAAGAATTAATGTTGTTAAACAAGGAACTGGTAAGGCCTCATCTGAAATACTGGGTCAACTCAGTTTCCTGTGTTTAGGAATGGTGCAATCTGAGGCAGATGCATAGAAGGATAGTGAGGACGGGCTGATAAAGTCAATGGATTGAATGCTGTATGAGGGAAAATTTGATTTCATGGACAAAAGTGAAGGATGCCTGTGCATAGATCCAGTCTGGAAACTCAAAAGTTATTCCAGGCACCATAAGAATTTGAATGAATATCATAATTTCTTGTGCTAGAAATGGAATGAAAAATACTGTAATTAATCTTAAATGTAGTTGTTAAGCAGCTGGATGAAATTAGATAACATGGCTGTGTCTGATAACAGGTATCTGAACTTGAGAATTCCCGGGCTGTGCCTCTCTAAAGGCAACTGTTGGGGCCCCATAGAGAGCATTGTGTTTCTTGTCCCACAAGGCTGTCTCAATGGTATATAAAATCACAGTTTTCCTTTGGCATTATACTAGTGAATAGGAAATACTTTTAACTTGGGCTAGAAATTAAATAATTTATTTGTCTGCATCTTTCAGGAATTTCTGATGTCGTAGGAGATGTTCAGCAGGTGTTAGGTGGAAGTTTTAGATGGAATTAAGATAAAATCCTGCAGTTTATTTTACCTCTTTTTTCAACTCACCTTCAACATGCAGGATTTCTGCTCAAGCATAGCATGTTTTGCTGGGGAAAGAATTTAACAATATTTTATTATATTTGTTTAATTCTGAAAAGTCTGTATGTTCATCTAAATTTATAGTCAAAATAGTATTCCATTGCTTTCTTTAAACTGATCTTGCCAGCTGAAAAATGAGGCTTAAGAAAGCAAAGGAAGTTGGACAGTAAGGACAGAACTGCAGGAGTTGAACACTCTTGCCCTGTTTTTCCATTTCTCTCCTGGCTATTTAAAGGTGGACTTCAAACTCGAGTGGTCTTGCTCAGTTAAGCAGAACGTTAAAATTCTGTAGATTCAGATGATCAAAGTACACTTTTAACAGCATTTTTTTTCCCCAGCTGTCTTTTAGAACTCAGGAAGTCTCAAGGTTAGCATCTGAGAGCACGGTTCCAGTGGAAGCCAGACTTGCTTACATTGGAGTGTTCTGGCATCCACAGTATAACTGTGAAGTACAAAGACTTGAACTGGGACTTGCTTTGAAAACCTTTCCTGCAGCAAATTACACTTGGCGTATACTGCAAGTAAAATATGAACCCTTCTAGATAATCTTCAGTGCATTCGTGTGCTCTATATTTGGCTTCAGAAACAAGAGAACTCATTTATATAAAAAGAACAAAATGTAGCCAGAATATTTTTATTCCCGTTTTGCTTTGCTGATGTTCACAGCTTTGTAGATTGAGGTTAAGTTTAAAATAGGATTCATGAGAGATACTTGTGGCCATTCTTGTGCATTAGAAAATTTCCCTAATACATGTGTATTAGTTGTTTTTTTAGGGTTTCTGTTTGTTTGAGGTTTTTTTCCTGTTGCAAGGAAGAAGTAAATGGTCTTACTACAGAACTGGAGCAAGAAAGGGAGTTTGCCATGAGGAGCCTGAAATCAGAGTATGATGCTTGGGAGTAAACTTAGATAAATAGCAAGAGATCATAGAACTTGAGTCATTTTCTAAAAAGCCTAAAGATGGACCATCCATTGATTAAATTATTTGCCAAGTGTTTCTTTTTTCTATTTTTTTTCCACCTTGGGAATAATCCTGGGCCAATTGTTTGCATAGAAAATGTTAATTGCAACCATTTCCAGGCTAGGAGAGCAGAAGACAGTGCTCAAAGAACTGGATGTCTTCTTTCTTTACATGTAATGCTTCCTGTGGGGGGGTTCTAAACAGCGTTGACTGATGTTGTATTCCTTCTGGCATGTTCCTTCTGAAATTGCCATGTACAAGCATTTTAATAAACGGGTAGGAAGGCTGCGTAATTTGTTATGTAATGTCTCCTGAAATATTTTGTAACTTTCTATGAAAATATTTCCCTGTCAATTCTTATCAGGCTTCTCTCTGCTTTGTTTGCATGCAATACAAACTTTCTGGATTGTGTGTTTGTTTTTTTTTTTTTTTCTTCCTGGATCTTTGTGTCAAGATACTGTAGCAGATAACACAGCTCTGTGTTGCGTTAGTAGCAACAGACTGTGCCCAGGAGATGAACTTGAAGTAGCAACTGCAGAGTCAAGACTTTTAACTTCGGGCCCAGTAGAGCTATGAGACTTCTCACTGAAGTTCTTCCAAAGGCCATTTGCTTGCTTCATGCAGAGATTTTTCTTTAAAAGCCACTTGAGTTGTCCTTGCCCATAATATACTACTAGTTTAAGAACTCCAAGGATTAGTGTTTTGCAATTGAAGTCATCAGTGGAAGTGTATCAAGATAGCCAGCTGTCTCATTTCAAGACTTGTGTTTATCCTAGTGACATTTTTAGCTTTAAGAAAACAAACCTGCAATAAAAACAATGAGGCTTAGTTTCTTTCAGTTTGTGTTCTGAAGTGTGGTGGCACAATTTAAGTGTTCTAAATGCGTGCTACATCTGTCTATGCAACATGACTATTTAAGGCTTTTTTTTCATAAGGCAGACTTGTTCAGGACTGTAATGATTCTCCAGTAACTCTTGCATAGCTTTCTGTTGTGTAAGCTTACATTTATACACTTGCTGTGTAATAATCTAAAACTATGACTCTGAAAGATTCATTAAAGCTGATTAATTACTTGATAGTCCAGTGGTGATTTTATCACAACTGCATTCTTTGGCATGTTCATATGTACCATATAAAAAGAGGAGAATATTTAGGTAGGAATTACATTAAATAATTCAGTAGAGCCTGAAAAAGTATTGGGAAGGGCAAGAATGGCATGTCTAGCCATGCAAAGACTGGCACAAAATGAGAAATTCATCATGTGGATCAGGAAAAAGGTAACTGGTGGGGGATATTTTCATGTATGTACATTTCCAAACATCGTGGAGAGAGAAATGGGGAAATTATGTTCATTCTCTTTCATAGAACGTGAAGTCAGGAAAAACCCAGGGATAGTTCTTTAACAGTGGGTTTAAAATACATGGCAGCATTTTCTGATGCAGCATGTGATTAAATCATGCACTTAGCAGCCACAGAAAGCTGTGGCAGTCAGAAATGTAAATGGGTTTGAGCTGGTTTGAGATGACAAATTGATGGAGGAGACCTTCACAATGCAGCAAAAGCATCTGGCTTAGAAAGTTCCTAAACTACAAGTGGTTGAACACTGGGAAGCCACAGCAGAGAATTGATCACTTTGTGCTTTCTTGCTTGTTATGCCTCCCCAGGCATGTCCTCCGTAGCTGGGATACCAGCCTAGACTGACCTTTATCTAACCCGGTATCTGGTTGTCAAGAAAAACTTAAATACACTGTTAAGAGACCCAGGAAACTGTTTTCCATTATTGCTAGTGTAAAAATTTCTTAGAAATGAAAAGAATCTTCTTTGTTGATTTAGTTATTTCAAATTAATTTTTGCCAGCTTTACAAAAGAGAAGGAGTTTGGGGATATTTCTTGGATTGCTGTGGCGTAGCTGTTTGTATTTTCATAACACTGCACCTGTTATTCCATACACCATAGTTTTTCCATAAGCATCTACTTAAGACAGGTTTCAACAGAACAAGTAGTAGTTGTAGATCTGCTTTTGTCAAATAAATTATATCCAGTATCATTGAAGATGGGCAGTTTTCCTATGAATTGTTGCATTTATCACTAAGATTCCCATTGAGGGCAGTAGGCATTTCATACTGGGTTTAACCTCCACCTCTTCCCTCTTTGTTCTTAAACAAAGCAACATTGGTGGATTGAGTATGGCTGTGCCTAAGTTGATAACCTTGTAGCAAGAAAGATTTAGGTCTTGTGGATTTTTTTGTGTCAAGCTGTCATTAATAATTATCTGTAGCAATGGAAACCACTATCTGTAAAATGAGATTCAGGTGCAGGATTGCTCATATGGATCTTGTGAAGCTGCCCTAACGGCTCATTTAGCTTCTTATGCTTTTCAGGGACCTAAGTTTTGCCAAAAAAGTTTTTCTGAGGTTTTTTTTTTCTGTGCAGGCCTGGAGTCACTCACTTTTGCTGCTGGGCATTTTATCATGTACCTTGTGCCCCAGTCAATCTATGAATAATAGTTGAAGGTTTCTTTCCACTCGATTTCATGGAATTTTTCATTTTAATTCAGGCTTTCAGTTTCTGATGATTACATTTGCCTCAAAATACAGTAATTCTCTGCACTCTAGTAAAAAATTACTTAAGTTAACCTCTGCTTAAGGAGAACTTGGGGCCTGGCTAAAAGTCTCTTAAAAAATCAATGGGTGGCTTTGCACTGACTTCTTGAAACTTTAGTTTGAAGTTTTAGTACTTAAAAAAACCCCAATTCAAACAGCCTACATCCAGGACGAAGTGCTTCTGTTAAATTTGTAGCAAACTTGTCTGTTATACTGCCTGCTAACTCTAGAGTAGTTTTCTTGTCATTTGGTTCCAATGTAAGACATGACTACTGATCTCATTAAACATGTGGGTAGAGATGGATAATGGCATCAGGTTTGTGGTATCTTTCCATACAGGTTCATAATAGTCAAGGTGACTTGAGTGTCATGCACTGAAATTACTGAAAGGTGACCTTTCTGTAGGATAACAGCAAGTCCAGTGGTCTGCAAACACAAGTTCTGGCAGGTCTTTTCAGGAAACTGTTTGATAGGTTTTCTAGGTAAGAGGTACGAGCTGTTATGGTCGGGAATAAGAGACGAAGTTGGTGATACTGGTTGATTTGTTTTTAAATTATGTACACAAAGACTATTGTGCAGAAGTACATAAATAATGATTAAAAATAATGTTCTGATGGAGTACTGGTGCTGGTGGGTAGAGCAGCATTGGAGGAGGAATGCTTTCTACTGATTTCCAAATATGTTAAGCAGCTGTTTATATAAAACTGAGTTTTCGTATGTGTGCAGAGATGCAAGTCCTATTTCTTATGCTAATATTTTATTCATTTTGTAGTTCTGCTGAGATCAACGCCATCTGTAACAAAAATGTTTTAATTGAGTTAATGGTATATTTTTTTTTTTGTTCTTCCCCACAGTAGATGTGAAAATGCAGGCAGTTACTGTAGAACCAATAATACATCTGCTGTGGTGAAACATTTAGCTGATCATGCTCGTAAACCTAACGTATTTTATTTCTTTCCAGGATGCACCTGGTAGGTGTAATTTCTGGTAATAGCTTGTTGATTTTTCTGAGAGATAGGGAATGATGATTAATATAACTTTTAATTACGCATGTATTCTAGCTTATTTTTTTTTTCTTTTGACCAACGTGACTTGGGGGTTTTGACATGCGTGACAGTTTAGGAACTACTCGGACTCGATTGAAAAATAAAGTTCTACAAAAGGCTAAATGCCTTTACTAGAAACTAAAAGTTTTGAAGACTGCTAAAGATCTTTGTATAGGTCTGGAAATGGATTTATAGTCAAAGCCTTGTTCCTAAATCTTACTGTGTCATAAGTATTTTGGGATTTGAAGCCTACTATAGAATCAAAGTTTAAAAGCTAACTGACACCAAAGTATTACTACTTTACTACAGTACTGAGAGGATTTAAAAAACATACTCTAGCTGTAAATGTGTACTGTGAAGATTTGATTCTGCTTCTGAGTTGCATGCTCAGAGGAGTGCTGACACTCACACCATATCTTGGATAATCCTAACTAAAACAGCTACATGAAACATTCATTATGTTCATACTGATTTTCCCCCCAGATCCCAGCTGACCTCCAGGTTGACCTGTGTCATGCTGCTGTGGTACTTTGAGGGGCAAAAGGAGCATGTCTCTGCTGCCCAGCACCTTGTTCAGAGATTCATACAAAGTGGAAATTTGCTGGAGTACTGCAAAGTTGTCGTGTGTTGACTGTGCATGTAAATGACTACAGAAGAAGCAGGCTGGTGGATAATTAGGACTCAAAAATCATTGCTTGCTGGATGTTTGTTTTGGTAACTTGGATACAACTTCTGAATGGGCAGTAAGAATTTCTTTGATATCTATTCAGTATGAAGCTAGTTACTTAATCACATACCTTTCAAATAAGTCTAGAATCACCTCAAGTGTAGTGCTTGTGGTTTACTCTTTTATGGACCCAAAGTCCATAGAAGTCAAGCTAATACTGAGCAGTCATTCTCTCAGCATCATTTGGATCTCACTCCTTGTACTGTATTATATGTGGGCACAGTGTATTTTTATTTCATTAGATTGTTCTGATGTATTGCTGATCTGTTTTGATTGTAGTCTACAAAAAAATTTTGTTGTTTAGCTCTTTCAGGTAGTTTGGAGTGAAAACACAACAACAACGAAAAAAAAGAGTTCCTTAAGCAAAATACAGGATGTACTTGTGGTATGAAATGCCTGCTGCTTACAGTCGTGGCAATATCCATTTTGCTTTTTTGTATACTGGTGTACCTTTCTCTGTTTTGTATTGATGCATCTCCTAGAAAGTGAGTCAGCTTAAAAACCAAGACAAAACCAGAAGAACAAACAACCAAACAAAAACTTCTCTCAGGAGTATTGATGAAAGAGATTCCATGAATTTAAGAAATTGTGTGACATTGAATCCTACTGTGAAGTCAATACTTTTCGAGGAATATGTGTGCTTTAGTGACTGCATGTTAGCTACACCATGCTTGCAAGAAAAAGGCAGGATGCAAATAGCAATAGGAAGTAAAACTCCTTGATCAGGAATGAGGTTACTCAGTGCTTGAGTAACCGGGAAAGCCACAGGACAGAACAGGGTGAGAGCATGTCTAGAAGCTGAAGTGAAGTTCAGAAAATTGGATTATATGTAATCTGAATGCTGCTGGGAGGGGAGGCTGTCACGGGGAACATGCAAGGCTGAAATAACACTGGGAAGCCTGGCTGAGAGGTTGGGCAGTGGAGTCAGGAGTCAGCCAAGAGGGCACAGGCAGGGTAGGGGTGAGGTGAAGGACCAGGACTCTGAGAAAGAATCTGGAACACAACCACTGGGTCTCATTTGCAGACCCAGCACTGAGCTCCCCTGCAGGGCAAGTCATACAGAAGAAAATATCAGTTTGTTGCCTGAGCTGAATTGCTCAGGACTAGTGTACTCCTGGACATGTGCAGTACTAGAGGTGTGTAGGTGTTTAAGGGGAGTGGCAGCTGAATGATGGACAGTTCTGGGGTAGAGTGGGCAACCTCCAAAAGGGCACAGGGTGGCTGCCAGGAGGCCAGAGGGATTTTTTTGCCACAGGCACATGTGGCAGCTCCGATTGAGAGGACAAGAGGAGGATGATGGAGGGCTGCCTTGGTCCTGCTCTCTTGTCAGCTTGGCAGTTGAAACTAATTCCTTGCATACTTCTCTTCTTGAGTGAAGCTTGCCCCCTGTTTGAGCATCACTCACTAGGCTTTCCACACCTCCATAGTATTTAGGAAAGTTTTACCATTGTACATTAATATCACGGTGGTCTTTTAATTTCAGTTTTCTTGTTGGGATTTTTTTAGGAGATGAGATATTCTTGGTGGATTCTGTCAGTTTTAGCCAACTGTTGCTATTTGCATAGAAGAATAAAAAGCATCATTTTTACTTAACATTAGATTTTTCTCTCAAGACACTTATGGAATACATTATAGGCAACACTTATTTTAAATGTAGATGAGTCCTGGGTTCTTGCATTCATTTTTCTTTATAATCCATAGTTTTGTTTGGAAGACCCATATGATTTTATTTTTTGTTGTTCTTTTAATTTGGTAACAATTTTCATGAATATCTGATTAGAAGTTGCATTTGCTCAGCTAAAGGGATGCTGAACTCTTCAAGCTAGAGCTATCAGGAGAGAGCACTACGAATGAACTACTGCAAGATCCCTCCTCTTTTACCAAATGAGATTATGTAGGAGATGATTAAATTAATTTAGTAAATGTAATAGTTTAATAAAAGAACTATATTCCCTTGGAGTATACCAGGCTACCTCTGTAAATACTGTAATACAAAATTCTGTGAGCACGGGCTAAAAAATAGATACTGGAATTCATGAGACGTAGGAAAAAAGACTTCCTGCAAACATTTTGTGTTTTGTGGTAGGTGGAGCCCAGTCCCACAGACTGCCTGGGAGCTGTGGGGATGCTGTGCAGGAGGTCTGCTGGGGCTGGCCTTGCACTGTGGTAACAGCCAGGTCTTGGCACTGGGGTAAAGACAGGCCTGTTCTGGGACATACGTATGGATGGATCCTGAAGGAAGTCTTGTCTTATAGTGTTATGTAAAATTGGTTGTACTTGAGTATGATTGGGAATTGCAAGTCATAGTATTCACGTAGCTTGTGAATTTCTTCTCAGTGTTATGATTCACAGTGGCAGTTGCTCCCTAAAGCAATGCAGATTTTCAGTATAAACATAGTTTCTGCAGTCTCTGAAATCAGTGGCAATTTTCCCATTGCCATCAGTGGAGGAAAGATTAGGTTGAACACAAATACTCAATCACTAAACCCTGTTATTTTACTTCAAAATTTTATTTTTCAGCCTCTTAAAGAGTTAGTGTTAATTTTGCTATGCTGATTCTACCTTGAGCTAGGCAAGGTTTGTTTGGCAAAACTGTATTACTTGAAACCTCAACAACGATACTGCTGAAGAATGAATTTTGGGGGATTGTTTCTAGATAAGTTGTTCTTATTAGAAACACAAAAGAGACTAAGTTGTTATTAGAAAGGAAGGGGAAGGAAAAAAAAAGATTGAGATGACTTGACTCACAGCAAGTGCATTTGTTTATTCTTGGCTTGGCAGTGCTGCTGTGGCCTCTGTGTGCTGAATGCATGTGAACAATTCTGTTCATATTCAACACTTTTTTTTTTGCTACATCTTTATGGATGAGAGGGAGGTACCTCCATACACGGTGGTGAGGTGCAGTACTCTGATGGACAGGGCTAGTACTTAGAAGTAAATAATTTCAATAGACTGATCCAAACCTCGCTGAGGTCAAACTGGAGCCTGTTCTTAGACTTCAGAACATTCTCCTGGTACCCTTCATTGCCACAGGGTGAGTGTTCCCTGCAGCAATACCTCCCAGCTTTGAAGACTTTTTCTTAGCCATTATAATGATTTAAATTATGTTATATTCTCATCCTGAGCATAGATGTATGTTATCACAGCACACAGACACCGTTCCAGTGGCTGTGGTGTCTTTCTGCAGAAGCAGCTGGGTTGCAGCAGTAGATGGGGAAGGATAGGTAAATTCTTTGGCTTGGGAGAGTCAAATGTGAGTTGGGCAGCATACTCTGCCTGGGCTCAGTAGCCTTGCTGGGAGAGCAGGGTGTGGGGAGCAGGTAAAGCTTCAGTGGTAGGAAAAAAGATGATTTTAATATCCTTCATCAAAAAGATAAAGTTAATATCCTTGTTTGCATTGATCAGTGTAAAGACTGTAAGTATCTTTCACTGGAACAATGCCCCCTGTGCTGTGAAATGCTGACATACAAGCACTTCTGATGAAATCTTGCCACTTTGCCAGGAGCGCTCACCTGTCTGAGGGCTAGTGCTGAGACTCATGATGCTGGATGGATGATCCCATTTACCAAGAAGAGGAGAGACTGGAAAAGGAACAGGGAGCATGTTAAGTGGGGTGACTACAGAACAGTGCAGGGAAGTGGGGTATTGGGAAGCTGCACCTTGTTGGTTCCTGCTTGTGGCAGCACCTGTGATGTCTAGAGAAGAGAGCAATTTTGTTCCTTTTCAAATAGTCTAGACTTGCATCCTGAGAAGTAAAAACCCTGGAGCTTGATAGCATACTTGGATCCTGGAGCAGTACCTTGCCTTCCAGATATGGAGGACTGTACATTTTTCTTAGCTTTCCAAAGAAAATTGGCATATAGCTGGTGCCTGGCACCACAGCCCTGCTCTGCAAAGAGGAAACCGTATACTCACTTCAGACCAGCTTTTAACTTCTCCAACAATACAAAGCTCTCAACTTGAATAAGCTGATCTATATTTTATTGCAAGTGCATTTGGCATAGTTTTTAGAAATTTGAGGATTTGAAAGGAACTGTGTGGGCACAGTGTGCTGTTTACCAGGAAAGATCAACTTTCTAACCTAAGAAGGTTGCAGCATTTTGTGTCTTCTTGGAAGAGTTGTGAGGCAGGAGACATGACCCTGCCGAGACACACCACTTATGTGGTGTAGGTGCAGTATAATCCAGAACTTTATATTTCATTTGAAATGCCATTTACTTTGTTTGCCTATCTGTACACCTACTCAAGGATGGCAGAATGTCTCTAACTTGTGTTGTGGCATATTGCAGCCAGGAGCACATATTGCACAGTTCTCCAAATATCATTCAAGAAAAGCACTGAAGTGTTTGTGTCTGGATATCTGCATGTTCCAAAGAACATAGTTCTACTTGCTCAGTTTGTTATCTTCCCATCCATCTATGTAGATATGTATTGTATATACTTTGCATGATAATAGAAAATCACAAAACATGTTAAATTGACTTCTTAGGCTAAATTTTGCACTATCACATAATTTTAGCAGTGGGAAGTGATAATGTTTTTTCCTTTCATGAATACAGGAACTGATCTTGGTAAATATTTCAAAATGCAGCTTCTTTTCAAAAGGAAAAAAAAGCTATTTTAGTTCAGTATTGCAGCAGAAATATATGAATAAAAAGCTCAAGTGTGACTTACACTGCTAAATAACTTGCCTATGTTGGAGGTGCTTCCTTTTATCTCCTAGTCTTTTTGATCTACTGTAAACACAAGTTAGAATGGCTTATTTGGAAATCTTTTTTCAGAAAGTTTTTGTTTTTTGTGTTGTTGTTGTTTTTTTAAACTGCTGGTCATCAGGAGTTCATAATGCATTTTCTCTTCAGGAGCTTCTTACGTTTCCAGTTATGGGTTGATATCTGAATCCATGGGGAGCATTTGGCTATAACTCTGCATTACCCCTTTGGGTGTATTTTGATCCAATAAAGTAATCAATGGGTGAATGCAAATGTGGAAGTAAATTACATGAAGGAGTAGTGTTGTAGCAAAGATGTCAACTTACTGTATGTTTGTATAACTTGATATTGCCAGTTGTGTTTCTCTTAGGAGACTTGGCTGCTCATTAATCTGTACACCAGATTTTGCTGTGGTGCAGAACTTGAAGGTTTCCTCCCTCCATCATGTTTCTGAAAATACTGTGGGTTTTGTTAGTTTCTTTTGGTTTCGGTGGTTTCTTGTTTTGTTTGTTCGCTTTGTTTAAACTTTGTTTTGGTTTTGTGTGTGTTGAGGTTTATGTGTTGGTTTTTTTTTTTTAGTATTTTACTACTGCATGTATAATGCATGTTTTGGTTGCTGTAACCAACAGATTAATATTTAAAATGTTAAACCCCAACAGATTTAGTAATTTAAAATAAAAGATTTTACTACATTAAGAAAGTATTTGGGATACCTGTCACACTTGGCTGTATTGGTAGTGGCAGTTCCACTGCAATTATAATTTTAAATCTCTTCAAAAAAAGGCTGGGGAAGCTGACTGTAGGAGCATTTAAGGCTCAAGACATCAGGGAGGTACTAAGCATCCTTCTGGAAGGGCCCGAGATGGCTGGACACATTACAGAGCTGTTTAAATGAGCTTCTAAAGATGGCAGATGAGCCACTAAGAACAAAAAAATGCCAAGTTTTTCTCTCCTTCTGTGATGATTTAGTGATCAATAGCAGTAAAATAATCCAGGCAAGGCACTAGGGAGAATGGCTGCTTTTCTCGAGTGGTTCTTTAACTTTTAAGATAAGCTTCATGGTGTTTCCAGTGATGATAATGATTAATGCTCCCCTTGCTGTTGACTGCTCTAGGGTTTGTTTCTTGGTAGTTTATATACTGCATGAGAAGTTTACCACTGTCTCTCCCAGCAGGTCACTTCCAGCCATGCCTAGCTGCTTAATTAATTGAGTCATTACTATAATGGATTTGTATTTAGTTTTACAAATCTGTCTGATTGCCTTCTTCCCTGAGGACACCGCTGTACTTTGTTCTGAGAGGTGTGAAAAGCCAGAAGAAAAGTCTTAACTGCCAAATAACTGCACCTTGGAGCATTCACAGAACTGAAAGGAAATAATTCCCTGCTCCTGCTCACTTTAAAGTATGCTGTGTTGTGAAACAATGTGCTTCTAGGGGAAGGACTATTTGGCCAAAAGAGAAAGCAGAGCTTGCAGAATGGTAACTGCAGGACCTTTCTTATGTGATCCTATATAAATAATCTGCTGGAGAAGGTGTTGCTTGTGTTAATTACTGTAGTGTGTGCATGAAACCAAAATGCAGGGGTATACAGGATGGTATTAGAGTATCTGTTATTGGCAAAATACAGGGAGATACAGGATAGTGTTGGAGTATTTATTAATATAGACTACAGAGGTTGTGATGGACCTACAAAATCCTTTCCTTGGACTGGGGCACAGGGTAGGGGAAGATGTGTCATGAATCCAGTTACAATTTTTAAATAATATTTCTCGTGGTTTTTTTTTTCTGTAAGCAAGAGTAATTTCTATGTGAAAGCTTCATCCTGGTTAGCCATACTTTGTCCATCTGTGAAGCCAGTGCCTGGTGTTGAAAGTCAGGAACAGAGGAGCCTGTCATCACTGAATGTGCCCCAAGTGCCCGCTTGGGGGAATAGGCTGGATGTGTAGAGCAGGGGAGCAGTGGAGAAAGCTGGCAGTGGGACTTAGTGAGGCCTTGGCTAAGTATTTCTGATCTTTGCTAGAGTCTGCTAGCCATTTTTAAATAGCTGGTTTACCTCATTTTATGGCCAAATACTTTTGCTCTTTCCTGTTTTTTTTTTTAATCTTTCCACTTAAAAATAGAGCATTTTCTTTTACTGCAAAGCAAATGGTCATCAGTTAGTGGTGAAGATCATTAATTATGTTATCAAGTTAAAAATCATACATATGCAACCTTTTCTCCTCGTAGTAATGGTGTTTGCCCTGTATGTTGGAGTTAAATCTATGCTGCTTTGAAACTCTTGTTATGATCAGTGTTTTTCAAATGGCTGGCCGAGCCACAGTGGTGGTGTTCAACCTGTGAATATTCACTCAGATTTTGGGGTTTTTTTCCACTCACTCTCCACCATAACCTTGCTACTGTCAGCTTAGAATCTGCCCCTTGATTTTGATCCATGGCCTTGCTTATGCTGGGGAATTTTTGGGAAATGAAAGACAATTTGACTAAAGGTGTAAAAGCAACACACAAGAGTCCAGATTAAACACCACTTGATGACTGTCAGAAAAAACCCCCACATGCTTTTAGTTTACCATCATTGATTCCCTAAAGAGCAGGTTCAGCTCTCAATAACGTGTTTTGACTTGATGCATTTAGTTGGTCAGTCTTATATCTGTGCTGTCCCTCAGTACTTGAAAGCTAAGTAGTGAACCAGTTCTCTCCTACCTGAGATCACCTTGCAGGACGTTTACAATAGTAGGGTTTGCCAAAACTTGTAGGGTTTGCCAAAACTTTTGGGAGTGATTCACTGTGATGCTGACACTGAACTAGTAGGAGCGCCAATATCATGTTGTCAGCAGACTTGTTGAATTCTAGTACATTTTGTGGTTTTTTTTTTTTTGTATCATGTTTTTTAAAACTTGTCTTATATTTGACAAAAGTATGGAGCTGTGATTTACTGTTTCTGTAGGAGACTCTACCAGTGTCCCAGGACTTCAGAATATGGAACAAGGCAGTTTTGCTTGCAAACTAACTCTGGGTCATCTAGGAGTTACTGTGTTTATTTGTTTTACCCCCATAGCACTGTTTAAAGTTTGATTATTTTTGTTGCCATGACATCGTTAGTGGTGAGTCTTTAGTTCGTGTGTGTGACTGCAATTTCAGGGATGGAAACCCCATGCTTTGTCTTTTTGGGCAGGAATACAAGGTTGAACAAAGAAGATAAAGTGCTTTACGTGCACTTAACTTTAAGATTGATGGTAAAATAAAGACAGGCAGACACTCTGCAGCTCAGTAAAAGTCTGGTTTCTTTTTTTTTTTTTTTAATATAAGTGTCTTCCCCAAAAGCGTTATGGTTACAACACTGATTAAAAATAGGATGTTGGAGAAACAAATGAGAAGGCACAGAAAACACACCAAAGAAATTATTGTATTGAATAGGAAAAGAGTCTTTGAAATGAAGGAGCATCACTCTTCTGAAGGATGGGACTTTAAAAACCATTAGTTTTTAAAGTCAGTGCGAACAGAAATGAATTTCTTTTTTCTTCTCCATCCAGCTTTGAGGATGTCAAATATTTCTCTCTTGTGTTTGTTGTCAGTGAGGTTAAAGAGGATGCAATGTCCCTTGTGCTGGGCTGTTTGGCTGCACAGCCAGTCTCCCTGCTGGCCACAGCTGTCCAGGCAGTGGGATAGGCTGTGGGAATCATTGCTCCCTTGGGAAGAGCTTTGACTGAATTGCCACCTGTGTCTTAAATAGAACAGATATTGCTTGTGAGACGAGTTGTTGGTTACCCTTAGAGCAACAGTTGGTTATAAATCTCAGTGTGCTTATGTCTTCTTACCTTTCTGCAAATGATCCTTCCTTTTTGCCTATAAGCACAGAGATTATGTGTACATCACTCTCCCAACCAACATGAAAAGCCGAAGAGTTCTTGGAGGCTGATCCCAGTTAGTATTCAGTGTTCATGTTTTGCTGGAATGTGTTGTGAAGCTATTTGGGCTTCTTATTTTTCCAGACTGATGGAATCCCTTTAGCCCCAGAATTTTCCTTTTCAGTGGAATAATGACACTTACTTTGTCAGCTTCATTGTTCTCTACCATTTTTCTGAATTTTTTAATGCTTAAAGCAATTTCACCTTGGGGTTTGATTGGCTCTGCTGGAGTATGTGTGTTCTTGCCAGGTTGGACACTTTCCCTTTGGACTTGCTCCCCTCTTGGAGCTGCAATGTACAGTGTGGCAGTGTGACAATCCAGGCAGGTCATAAATAACTCTTGACAGAGGCCTTGCTATAAACTTGATTTCTTGCTTTTTGGGAATCTGTCACTCAGAGAACCAATCCTCTTCCTGTCCTGTGGTTTTAATTCTGTTTCTCAAGTCTCAACTACTCAGTTTGTTGCTTTTAAAGGAAGTATGTGTATGTGTCTTTTTTTTTTTAAGGATTATAATGCTAATATAAAATCCCACTCTCTGTGAGGAAGAGAGTTTTTGTGTGTATGCTAAAAACCCAAGAAAGGATGGAGCTGAAGAGAAAAGGCATTTCACATACACATTCTTGTTTGCCAGTTCTTGAAATCGAGACCTCCTGCTTCAGTGTAGGGAATCAGAATTGCCCAACTTCATTCTTTTCTGCTCTGCCCTGTAGAGTTGTATCAAAGACAAAGTGAGTTGCCTTCCTGCATTCCCTTTGGAATTTGCCAGCACTGTTAACACTCCATTGTTTTGGAAAGAAGCCCCCAAATGGTGTTATTCTCTGGGTCCTATAACTTAAAATTTCTGACTATAAAGAAAAACACTACATGGAAAATATTTTCAGATTGAAATTAGCCATACCTAAATGGGTGAGGAGAATGGCTGAAGGATACAAGTAGTATTATGCTGATCAGTTTTATAGGAAACAATGACAAAGCTGCAGTGATGGAACAGTGTAATAAGTTATTTTAATCATATGTTTGAGAAGTGATAAAAAAAATCTTAACCTGCAGTTTTTAGGAGGGGAAATAAAATTTCCTAAGAGGTTTACTTTGGATACAAATGGAAAGGGATTTCAGAATGATCACTTCTGCAGCCAAGCAAAAATAGAGGCTACTGTTACCAGAAGTCAGCAGTTATTCTATTTAAAATCTCTGTAGTTCTGTTTTATTTTTCAAATATGTCTTGTTTTATAAGGTTACAGCCATGGGAATGGAAATCTTCTGTCTATGAAATAGCTACTTCTGCTGCTTTTTCAAAATACTTTGGCATATGTGTTGCTATAGAAAAGGTGGATTACTTTCTCAAAACCCTTTAGACTTTTGGGGTGGTGAAACCTCCTTCTCCCACAAGAGAGACCACCAAGGGAAATATGCTCGATGTTAGGCATTGAATATCTGTTTTTCTGGGTACTGCACATTATGTATTGGATATAACTTTAAATTTTGTCGGAATATACAGACTCTGAACTGGTAACCTGTTTTATTCTTTAAATATTCTTTTATCTATGAGAGGATCTGCTCAACTGAAAAGCCTTTGTTTTAGTGAGTTGTCATGTCTCATTTAAAAATAAGCTCATTAAAAGGTGTAACTGCAAGGTATATGAAAAGCACTGAGGAGAATCTGAGTTAGTGTAGTCAGTGGGGTTTGAGTGTTGAAGTGACACTCATAGCGTGAACTGATTGAGGGGAAAAACATGACTATAAATCATATTCCTTCTTGGTTGTAAGTTTTCTTGAGTCCTGTTTATGCTGTGATCCTACGAGCCCATGGTTTTCCTGCCATGTGCCAGCGGGATCCTTAGTAATGGCAAGGTAAGTGTATGTGGAGGTAATTGCAGGGGTGTGGCTGGACACTGCTGGGAGCCAGGCTCTGCCTGGGCC
Source organism: Corapipo altera (assembly GCF_003945725.1). Taxonomy (NCBI): domain Eukaryota; kingdom Metazoa; phylum Chordata; class Aves; order Passeriformes; family Pipridae; genus Corapipo; species Corapipo altera. Next base: position 5,950,109 of record NW_020884877.1, read on the forward strand.
ACCTGGAGAGAGGAAGGATTCAGGATTCAGTATTCAGTACAGTGTTTTCCCTTTTATCAGTGCTTCCCGGGGTGTGTATGGGAGAAATACCTGGTCTGGATACTCTGTCTGAAGCCAGTGAGATGTTCGAGTGGGGCAGTGAAATATCACAGACGATGTATTGCTCTTCATTTATTTGCACATACCTGGACTTGTTTGGAGCAGAGCTTGGCAGAAGCGTTGATGAGGTCCAGTAGAACCAAGTGCTGAAACATTTATATTGTAAAAACCTAGTCTGAATTAATCACCTTGCTTTACAGGCATAGATGGCCTTGACTAGCAAGTCATCCTCTGTATGTACAGAGTAGGCCAGCGTGCAGAGATGTTTAAGCCTACATACATTTGCAAAATATATTCTACTTTTCCTACATAAGTCAAAAGCCAGGCCTGAAAGGTATAGTTTAGTGTGAATAGTAGTGTGAATTGAAAATTCTGCAATTGAATCTGGTTTAATTTCTTCCTGACACTTGTTCTTTTGAGTGTTTTTGCATGTAAAAGCTCTCATTTCTTTTTTTTTTTTAAAGATAAATATCAGCTAAAGCAACCCCCTCCACAAAAAAACCCCCTCCAAGTCTATTCAAGTAATGACATATAACTAGTAAAAATGCAAATAGAATTCTCAGTTCTTTTTTTGCTTTGAAGAAGCAAATGGTATGAGCTTTAACACATATAAAAAAAGTTATAACTGCTATTTTGATTTGACAGATCTGTAACTGTGGCACTTCTTATGAAGGTGAGTTATTCATAACTAACTTCCTATTACTTATTTTTGCCACCAGAATGTTATTTAAGGCCAAGAAATTCTCACATCCCAGCTGCAATTTCTAGTTACTGATTTTTAGTTTTTTTTCTAAAGTGACCATTACAACAATTCAGGTAATCGAGGGGATGTATTTTCTGAACGAAACTGTTTGCTCATTTCTAATTACCATACTTAGGTTCTGTAAGGAAAAGCTCTGCAAGATGCATATTGCAAAAGATTCTGAGCAGGATTTTCTTGCCAAGGTCCAGTTGCTAATCCTGTCATGCTGTCTGTGACCATCCTTTTGAACTCTCTGCCAGTGATGACAGAGAGGTGGATGCTGTGGAGTTTGTAACTTCTGGCAGAGTCCCTGTGGTTCCCTGCTTGGGTGGGGAGGCTGTTTAGGGATCTGTGTTGGTGCTCTCCCTCCTCAGCCCTGCTGAGTGTGAGGCAGCGTGCCAGGGAGCTGAAGGTATGTGAGGAGCAACCTCAGGCTCTTACAGGTAGTGGCTTGCAGTTGTAACCAAAAAAGGATGCAGAGCCTGAGGATGTTGCTGTGGAGCTGTGGGAATATTGGACAGGGCATAGAACACTCTTCCACCTCAAATTTTCAGAGGATGTTTATTCAAAAGTGTCACTCCTTATCTTTCTCATGCTAATTTATTTTGCAGTGGCTTATAATGACCATCCCAACTGCCTTGATTTTTCTCCTCACTAGAGTTGCTATGTTTGGCCTTGCTGCAGAGTTCATGTACTGAAGTGTCCTTTCGCTCACTGTTCCTCCAGATGCTTTGTTTTATGAGAGCTATTTTCTGATGATCCAAGCCTTGTAATAGTTGAATCTGTAAATATTTTTATTTCATCCTTGTTAAGCAACCTATTACTGCAGCACATGTTATGACAGTCTTTCAATTCCAAACAAAGAAAACTGACGTGCTTTCCCTTTTTCAGATGTCGAATGTAGCTCCTGCTGTAAAACAGTATGGTAAACCAGTGCACTGACTGACATGACCATTAAATTAACAGCATGTGATGGTATAGAACAAACACCCTCCCTTGGGTTAATTTACTGGTAATTTCTTTCTGGTCCTGGAGAAACTATTGTGTCAAATTAGGTTTAGATGCATGGTAACTCTTAATGTGATTATGATTTGCATTTTAGCTTATTATTTCATACTAAGATATTCTAAAAATCCAATTAGCTGAAAACACAAAGAAAATGTTTTATTTCTTGGTTTAACTTATAAATATAAACATAAATGGAAACTAATTGCTTCCTTTTTTTTTTTTTTCAGTTCTCTTTTTAGAGAGGTTGACAAGGCCAGCTTTTCTTGTGTTGGGTGGGACCTTCCTCTGAATACTGTCTTGGTGATTCTTCCAAGGCCTAGAGAGGTTTCAGAGCTGATGGATGAATTATTATTTCCTCTTCCTGTCTTAATTTTTTCACTTTTGTTGTGAAAGTGGGAAGCAGAGATAGCTGCAGGCTTGGTTATAAATGAAATCTTTCAGGCTTTTCATGGATGTTTTTTGTATTAATATATTCTTATTTTGCAAAACCTTAGGTTTTGGCTGTTAACCCAAGAAAGATCTTTAAATGATGAGTTGGGCCTTATGAGAATGTTTTTACAAGATGTTTATGTATGTTGACCAAGATGAATTGGAGATTCTGTTTAAAGGATTAGTTTTTTTGGCATCAGTGAAGGATAATTGCTGCTGTGCTGAAGCAACCTCAGGAAAACTCGCTGAAGAAGAGTCTGCTGGATCTACTCATTGTAATATGCTTTTGATGGACTTTTAGCCTCCTTGTCAGTCTCTCACTAATGATAAAGCTGACAGCTTTACACATGTGTGAAACAGAGTAGCATAGGGTAGCAAAGTCCTCAGTGCTTTGCCAGATGATCATAGGCACTACTGTAGGAGCAATGTCTAAGCCTGGGCTATTAAATTGTGTTGCTGTTACCCGAGTTGCTACAGAAGTCAATTTAAAGGATGAATTTGGACTAGGCAAATCTTTTTGAGGAGGCAACTATGTTATAAAAAGAAGGCGATACAATTCTCCTAAATGATACTTCTCTGCTGAAAAGTAGATTCAGAATTTGTCACAGCTGTGCATCAGAGATGGGCAAAGAAGAAAGTATCATCATTGAGACAGGGGTGTTAGTCTGTAAATACAAAAATAGCTCATAAATAGTTTTATTCCTACCCCAGCAACTCATGTAATGCAAACAGACACTTAGTATGTTCTGCTACAGAGTGATGCAATATGGACTAGAGCATTTTGAGAAATGAGAGGCTTATCTCTTGGATTATTCATTTTAATCATAGCAATGGACTTGTAAAGCACCACTTTTATATGCGTGGGCCTGTTCTTTGCCCTCGGCTTCAACCAGACAGTGTCCCACCATACTTGTGATGTAAATCACTACAAAAGTAGACTAAGACAGATACAACCTTTTTTTTATCCGCTGCAGACTTGTGGATGAGGTTTCATAGGTATTAATGGAGGCAGTTTTGAAAAACCAGTGAGACAGGACATTGAAACAATTTGCCCACGTGAACACTAAATGTCATCTTTAGATTGCTTACATTTCAGGTGTCTTTGGGCAGTTTTACCGATCAGTTCAAATGTTGAATTAGAAACATTTGGTAAGCCTGTGGCTAACCAATGATGGTTAAAAGGAGTCTTCTGTGTCCTGGTGGATGTTTGAAAAAGATATGTCTTTGATGCAGCATCTTCATACTCAATATCTGAATAGAGATCTTATCCCTGAGTGCTGCATCTTCGGTTAATGTGTGGAAAGATCCTGTTTTAGACATGTCACCTTTGTAAAATGTTGTGTCACTTATTATTTCTAGAAGCCAGTAAAGTCAGCTCTGATGTTTGCCATCAGCAACAGACAAATCTGTGGATCTTTGTTGCTGCCCCATAGGAGTGTTCCCTCTGATCTAAAACCTTTGTATATATGAACAAGGAGTAAAAGGACCCTCACCTTTGTGTGCAGTTCCTTTCAGAAAGGGGAAGAAGTAGAGATGGGATAACTTTTTCTATTTGTTTTAGTGGGGATGATAATTTTATAAAACGAGCATAGACATTTATATTGTAATGCCAATGTGTTTTTGTGGTTGGACTTGGTGATCTTAAAAGTCTTTTCCAACCTAAATGACTCTATGGTTCTACTTAGACCTGTCTCTGGACATTCATTTTCTGGGTTGACAATTTTCTTGAGAGGTCAAAAAAATCATTGTATGTGGACACATGTATACAGAAAATACCATGTAAAGGATAAAAATACACTTTCACAGAACCTTATAATTTTGATCTTTGCATGTATTTGGCAAGAAGTCTGTTTTTCTAGTGTTAAGAAGTAAATTATATGCTCTAGTCAAAACTGATTTGAGTGAGTTAATACGCTAAGGATAAAAACCACAGCACTGAATTTAGCTACATTTACCACACATTCAGCAGTAAAGCTGTTCTATAGATGTGATAACTGAGATGTGCAGTAAGTAAAGGCTGTGAGATTGATCTGCCTTACACAGACATTCATTTAAAACTCAATGTATTTAGATTTAAAAACAAGCAGCTGCATTTGTTTATCCCTTTTCTGTTATCAGCACAAACAAGTGATTTAACATAAAGTAGAAATGTGAAATGTATGATCTAAAAGTGTCTCTGACATCACGTGGGTCAGGGCTTTGCTTGGAACCTCTGCATTGTGAACCCATGGGCCGCAAGCAGATCGTCTGCTTGTGATTCTTCACACACTCAAAAGTCAAATGGCTCAGCATGAGACTGAGTGTGAAGAGTACAGGCTTGATCAGCAAGATCAAGAGCTGCAGAAATTACTGGTGCTCTGGCTACACAGACTGCATAAGTACCTTTTGCCCAGCTTCCAAGGAGTACTTTGGTTTCTCACTCTTCTGCTGAGCAAAAAGACAAACAAAAGGTGTTGAGTGTCTTTTGGGGTGGGACTTTCGTTAGGGGGGGGTGTGTCATCCTTAAACTTCTAAGGAGGTTTTGGAACAGATAGAAGTAACTTTTTCTTTACAAATAAAAACAAGTTGAATGATTGGTTCAGTCTTTGCTGTTTTCCACTGAGTGTCCATGGTCTGAAGTGGGTTGGTAAGGAAATTCAGGCTTATGAAAAGTTACTTTACTCTTTAAAAAAAAAAAAAGTTTCTTAATCTGTTTCACTGTGCACTCTGGAGCCTGCAGACAAGTTTTAAGCTCATAATTTAGTATTGCATTTGAAAAATTCAGGGTCAGTTGTGGTAAAGGACTGTAACTTTTGTGGCTCTGTGTGTAATAACTTGATTTTGTGAAGAAGTGGCATAGCTTTTAAGAAGAAGCAGCAGGTTAGAATTTGAATTATAGAAAATCTATTTGAGGACTGAACTATTCGACTCCTCTCCATACCAACTGCTGTTACGTGTCTTTTGTCCAATATTCATTACAAACAGGATAAAAAGGATGAAGTACTGCAAGAGGAGCAGTTTTGCAGCTCACTGGAAAATGGAGTGCTAGGCAGATAGCAATGCTTTCACAAAGTAGAGTATTTTTCAGCCTCTAATCAGGGAGTTCATCACGTATAAAAGTTGTACCTGGGTTCGTGCTTCAGCTGATCCATGACCTGCAATTGCTGGGGCCACTGACTAGTATAGATGTGGAAACCTGAGTGGTCAACCACCATAACAGATGCTCTGCTGATAAGGATGTTGCAAGTATTTAGAGAAAATAATTTTAATCAACATAATATCAAAGTATAGTAATGGGATAATTGTGGACTAGAGTCTAGCAGCAGCTGCCAGCAAACAGAATTTTGTAGATGTCTCTCCGTTTTCGGGCATTGTAAAAGCAGAGTGATTCATATGCAAGACTCCTGGTTCAGTAGAAAACTTACTGTAGTGCTAGCAGGGGAGACCTGCTAGAAAGTGCCAGAATTCTTAGGCAAGCTCAAGCTTTCGTGTATGTTGCAAAAGCTAAGGAGGAATGCCCATAAAACTCCTGATTATGGAACACCCAGTTAATCCTAGTAGTTCTGTTCCTCAGGCTGTCCTCCAGCCTTATCAGCAGAGAAGCAAATCATGCTTGTCTCGTGATGGGCAGGAAGGAAAACATGCTGTCAGTGAAAAAAATTGTGGCTTTCCTTTCTGTTACCCTCCAACTCTGCCTGTGTTGTTCTGAAAGAAGAGTCATGGGGCAGAAGACTGCTCAGAGAGAGCAGAGCCTGAATTTAAGAAAAATCTCAGGCTTTGTTCATGAGGTTTGTGTGTCAGCCCCCTGCTCTTTTTGCTGGACTTTGCAGCTCAGGAGGTGAGCCTGGAGCTCTCCTAATGCAGGGGAGTGTGACTGCCAGCACAGCTTCTGCCACAGGAGGTACTTGATCTGGAACAAGACCTAAAAGATTGACCATAGTATTGATAATGAGTAATAATTCCAGGCTTTGCCTGTCTGCTCCATGCATGTTTTCAAATGCTTCACTTCTGTGGTGGTATTTGGATGGGTGCAAAGAGAGACTGCATATTTTTAACAACATAAATACAAGCAGTTTAACAGTTTTTGCCATTATTGCAGCTTTAAGTCTGCAGTCAATTATTTAATATTTATTGGCTGTTTTTCTCACATTTCCAGAGCAAAGTGACACAGTAAATCCTGCTCCATGGCAAGCTTGCAAAATTCCACTTTTCCACTTCAGCTAGAGCAATTAATGGGTTTTGATGGTGTGTAATGTATCATTAGGGATTTTCTCCCTCTTTACTGCTGCTGTAGGGGCGTGTTCTGAGCTTGGATCCATAAGTTTTCCTCCCTTTCACTAAATGTTGCTTTGCTGTTAGCTGCAATTCTTACTTATGAGAACCTGCCTTTTATTGCATTAATTACAGGAGTCATGCCTGCTTTCTTTAGTGTTACTAATTTCCTACAGGAAATTAGATTTTAGAGCTGCTTTTTGCCATTGTGGCACACAGCTAGTTTACAGTGGCAGCTTCTTAGGGTGCTTTTCTCTCCCTCTGGCTCAGTTGGTACAGGTGGTGCAGGGACATAAACAATGTGGTTACTGCTTCATTCTGAAGTATTAGGAAACTGTATCTTTATCTGCCTCTGAGGTGAAAGGAGGAGGTCATTGACTGCCATGCCAGCCTGTACCTCCTGAAGCTTTGGTTGAAGGAAATGCCTGACATACTAGATTTTTACAGAAATTCTGCTGCAGGGGGTGTGCTTCTGTTCTGTAAGCATATATTTAGGGTTTGCAGCTGTAGGACTAGATTGCAGCTGGCACCCCTGACTGCAGAGGGGACTGTCTGTGGTGCTGTCCAGTCCTGTGGGGAGTGTGCTGAGGTAGGCACAATGTGTGCAGGGGCATTGTTTGGCCAACTCCCTGCTGTGGTCTTTTACTGAGTACTGTATGGCATGTTCAACCCTTCTCTCCTGCTCACTCGGGTGTGGACGCTTTCCCACATTTTACCCCTTTTTATTTGGTTAAACTCTTTGTGTGTAGCCAGCAGTGGGGCTGGTGAGACCCTGCCATGGCAGGGGACAGAGAGGAGAGAGCTTTTATCAACGCTCTCATTCCTGTTGGGGCTATGGGAGGTGATTTTTCATCTGGCTTTTACAACAAGGGGCCCTTCTTTGAGCCTTCATTGTAACATGCAGAACTCTCTCGAAAAAAGCATTTTGATAAATTCTGTTGCATTTACAGGACTTACCAAAGCTTAAGTAACTGGAGTGGTAGGATGTGGTTATTCCAACGTGATGCTGTGCTTTAATGAGGAGTTAGAAGGATATTATTATCATAGAGGCTACAATTGTGATTAAGAGCCCGCAGAAACCTCTTCGATAACACTGTCAGCAGTGTGCTGCTGTTGCTGGATGAAAGCTTGGTGCAGACTGCATAGTGAAGGAAAAATGGTAGGGGGTTGCTTCTTGTTTGTCATTACATCTATCCAGCCAAAAACCCTTTTACCACTTTACATCAGGTCTGGAAGCAAACGTAGCTGCAACAGATTTCATACAAGGGTCTTTGCTGTCATTAGGGTTTTGTGCAATATTTCCTTTTACATGTGTATGTACAGACTGTTTCATTGAACAGCATGGTAAGAGTTTTGCAATCAAAATTTATAGTACAAATTAAATGCATTTTGGGAAGCTGACACTTGAAATGGAAATACTGGAGGAAAATGAACATATTGAACCACCCACTTAACTGCTTACTCATTCTGTTTCTTGACACACTCAGTTTCTGCTGGGTTTGCTACAGCACAAAGATGAGGAGAGATGATTCTTCACTTCCTTGTCCCTTGCATTGCTGTTGGTGCTTGGTGTGAACAATATTTCGTGTTGATGATCTTGGAAGACTGCAGGGAAGGGCAGACATCAGAGATGGACTCTCTGCTTTGTGTTTTCTGGTAGAGGGTAGGTATTGGCTGTGTAACACGAATAACTAAGGAGTTCTTTAACTCTGTGGCTATATGTGCAGTAAATTTTTTTTCTATAGAAACAGTTTCCAGAAAGCAAAGACAAATGCTCCAGGGCCTGATTCTTACAAGCTTTCTACAAGTGACTGCCCCCCCCCGCTGGTCTATTTCTATGGGAAAAGACAACTTGCAAGAACAGCAGCATATGCTTTTCACATTTAAACTACAATTTCAGGTGAGCTTAACTGGTACATGACTCCCCATCTAATAGTACATAACACACACAAAGCTGTTTCAAATAGACTTTGAGTAAGGTCGCAAAGTCAGGCACTCAAAGTGTAGGTGCTTGTGTGCAATTATGTCTTTGAAACTTTCTTCTGACCTCTCTTCAAACGTTGTCAAGGCAACTTATTTTTTTCCCTAGCTTTCCTGCTGAATTATTTTGATATTTTTAAATTTTTTTATTCTTTAAAGGCAGGCACCTGATATGGAAAATATCAGCTCAAAGAGTTGAAAGCTGGCAAGTGAAAAAAGGCAAACTCTTGCTAATGAGTAAAGTTAGCAATAGATGGTTTCATTAGCTTGACCTTCACTGTGCATGACTTCCAAACATGCAGTTCAAAGAGAGCTAAAAACATTGCCTCAACACTATTTAGTCAGTTTACCTAGCAGCACTCTAATCTGCTGAAAAAGTCTTGATGACAATCACAAGAAAGTCAGTGCCTGTTTTTCTCTTTCAGTTTGCTCACAGCCTGTGTAGGTCACACTAATGCTCTTGGATTCTCACTTTCATGAGTAATGGGCTTGCATTAACATTATCAACCTTTTACATGGTGAAAAGCATCTAAACTCAATTGCAAAAAACCCCTCACATCATCTCAGCATTAGGAGAGTATTTGTGGTTCCGTTCAATCCTATTGTTTCTGAAAAATTCTGTTTTCTATGGAAGTTTTAGGAGTGGGTAGGGTAGTAATTTTGCTCACATGCACAGTAACTTTGCTATCTGATTCCTGTTCTGTAGGCAGGAAACAGGACACAAGTCTCAGTTGTGAAAAAATGCAAAGTCAGCATGCTATTGAGCTTGTAAAGTCATCTTGGCCTTCCAGACCTTTTCTTTTCTGGGATCCATGGCTCTGTCACCAACAAGCTGCAGTTTATGGATCAAATGGATGTAATCTCTCAAAGGTGGCATCAGCTGGGCAGCTCTGTTGGCAGTGTACTGAGAGTCAGATGATGTGTAGGCACAGCTCAGTTCTTTGTCCACAGCAGAGAATGTTATCCTGTAAATGGAGCTATCTTCCCCTTAAGGATAGAACTGTTTCTTTTTTAATTGTTTGGGAGAAAAAAAATATGACTTTTATACAGTACCTTGGCACTACCCACTCAGCACACACCACGGGCAGCATGTTTTCACAGGCATGTATTGTTTAGGTGGAATAGACATATTGCGAAATTCTTAGTTATCTTTGCTATAGATTATGAAAATTCTCTAACACAGAGACAATACATCTTCTTAACACTAATGCCTTTTTACAAATGCAAACCATTGGATTAAGAGAAATGAGGGAGAATGCACTTACTACTTCCAAAAGCCTTAATCGTTTGTTTAAAACCCCCAACAACTGATCGGTATTTCTTCATGTAGATAGATGTACTCAGTTTGTTGTGCTTTCATGAAACAATTAACAGCCTCTTCTGGGTGCATTTGTCTTAGCATTTCAGCTCAGAGCAAGAGGGAGTGTGCTCCTGAATCGAGCCCCCTGATTGTTCCCTGTTACTGAGCCTTGGATCTCACTGCAGAGGGTTTGGGGGGCAGCACGGCCGGGATCTGGGGAGAATGGGGGGCATGAGGATGCTCTGCTCTCTACTGAGTGTCCAGCCTGGGGCCAGGTTAGAGCCAGGCCCAGCAAAGCCCTTGATGTGGGTGCGTGAGAGGGGTGGCAGAGGAGCGGTGAAAGGCTGCAATGCCAACTGTTTTGCTCTTCCAGTTGGGCCGTGCTGTTTTGCTGATGTACAGACAGCTTGTGTTTTTGTATTGAAAGGGTTTAAAGATGGGCAGAACTAAGAGATACTGCTGTAGTATGATACATACAGCAAAATCTTCAAATGGTGTTTGTGGTAGCGTTTAGATCTTGTGTACATGATTATTTGCAAGCAGCTATTTTTATTGTTCAGCATAGATGCTCTGTAATAATCGCTGGCACTTAAAAAATTAAATCTAACTTTTCACTAGTAATAAAAATTAGAGGTAATTTTTCTGAAATGCTGCTGAACAGCCCATTTTTCAAACTTAGTCATTTGAGTGTAATTTCTTCCTCAATTATGTTGAAGTTCTATGAAATAGCTGAGTTATGCAAAGTTCTGGTTTAAAATGATGTTTATTAATAGATTTGCTTGCTCTCTTTGGCTTAATACAACTAATTAGACAGTTATTAGGCTGCTAACATAGAAAACAAAACCATCCTGGAGTGCAGTATTGCGTGAAGAGATCTTGGACAAACCATGCATACCAAGTTAAGGGCAGGGACTTTAGTGCTTTGCAGGGTATGGCTGTTGTGTGATAGTGTCTTGAAAAGAAGCAACACCATGAAAGCCAAAATATCGGTCGACAGGGAAAGGATAACCAAGTTGTCAACTCTCTTGGTCTGGGACTTGATCCCTGCGTGATCCTGGAGTGTCACCAAGGTCTGAACTTGAGCAATTGGGTGAGTTTAATTTGACCACGAGCACTTACACATCAGAAGTGTAATCTTGTTTACTGTCCTCACTTCTGGAGCTCTGGGGGATCACGTGCCACCACCTCCTCTGCCGAGATAGAATAGGATTTTGCACAGTCAGTTATGTCAGTATTGGGCTGTCTTGCTGAAACTGAGGCTGTGCACCTGGGAATGCCAAAGCAGCTGCTGAGACGGTGCTTCAGCTGTTCATCCTGCTCCTGAGCTGTGCCCTGCAAGCAGCTGGGAGCACTGAGAGCCTCCCTTTCCAGGATGTAGCTCTGCCCAGCCCTATGAGCCCTGAAGACAGAAAGGGTAGCAGGGTATCAGTGTTGCTTTGCCTGGATATGTCCCTTCTCCCCTTGCCTTTTCTTTACTTGTAAGAGGGGGGAAAAAAATTGCAATTCCATTCTTCTACTGCTCTTTCTTCTGAAATGTAGTTGTACTCCCACCTCCGCTACCCTGCTCCGTGTCTTTGGGCTGTTTCTTGAGTAGTGACTAGTTAACTAATGAGGAGATTGATGTGGTGGCTGCAACAAGCTATTTCGAGATGTGTAAGGAATAAATTTGCACTGTCAGGAAACTGTTTACTCCTGCATGTACCTTGAGTCAATTTGCCAAAGGAGGAGGAAAGAGATGGTTGGTGAAGTGAGCAAAACTATCCCAAAAATTTAAATGAGGAGAACTTGATTGTGTTGTGTGTAAGGGGAAAAGATAGCTGCTCTGGTAGAAGACAGAAGATCTGCTCTGGTGCAGGTATCAGTTGGTCTATTGCATACTTTTATTTGTTCTACTGTGACTGTGTAGCATAGCAGAATTTAAATAAAAATTAGTTGTAGTGGGTTAAAAGCTAATGTGGCATAAAGCCTGTTTTTCTGTTGAGTTATTTGTATTGTACACACAGGTAAGAAAGCTATTCAGAGTGTCTGTGATGGGGGGGAAAAAAAGCCTTCCAAAGAATATTTTTATTATTCTTGGCCTGGGCCTGTCTTACAACTTTCTTATCCTTTAAAAATACTGGGATAGAAGCAAATTGATATATAGCAATATGTTGTCAGTGTTTCTTTCCTAATACTAGACAAAAGACAAAAAAAAAAAAAAAAAAACAAAAAAGAGGAAAAATATCTAAGTAATTCTCTGATTTTTGTGGATTTTCTTGCAATCACTTTATCTCATTTGAAAATATTTTTTTTCTGCCTGCAAGCTGTGTGAAAAATACATATACAGTGAAGGAAATTAATAAATGTTCCTCAGGGGAGTAGTTTTGGCTATGAATAAACTGTTGTAAAATGTAAACAAACTGAAAATTTAGGACTCCCACCTGCCTAATCATTCTTTTATGGGAACATTGGAAGAAAACCTGTGTAATAGCAATGAGAGCTTTCCCAAAAGAGGCAGGAATTTAAAGCTGATAAACATTTTCTCCGATCAGTGCTGCACTAGCATCCTCTCTTACTTTGGGTATTGTAAGGTTGGTAGGATGCCCATTGGTCTGGGAGAATTTACTCAGGAAGTGCAGCTGCTTTTCCCTGTGAACTGTGGAGTTCAACTCCTCCTACCTGACTTAGCATTTTCTTTCTCATAAAAAGTGCACCCATATCTCCATAAGGATTTGGTTGTGTTTAATAAGGCTGAGCATAGACCAGGGATCTAAAATGTCACTTAGACTTCAGAGAATTTTTTTCCTTTTTTTTTTTCTTTCCTTTTGGCATTTTTCAGGGTAAAAAGAGACCATTCTGCTGAAGAGAGGAAGACGTCTTTGCTTCTCACAGCAATGTGAGTTATGGATGGGGCACCAGAGTGCAAATGTGTTCCTCTGCCAGCTTTCAGGACCTGGTGAGAACCTCCTGGCAGAGCAGCACACATGCTATGTTTTGATTTTTGAATTCTTCTTGGCTGCAGAGGCTGAAGTATTAGTATTTTGTTTGTTTGCAGTCTGGCAGAGGGAGCATGTGTATCAAAGTATAGTGGTTTAGGACTGTCTTCAAACCTGAATGCAATAACTATCCTAAATGTTTATTGTAGCTGTGTTCAGGATAATCTGAGGTAAGACTATGTTTAAACCCCTACAGAGGTCCATAGAAAGCATTTCCAACTTTGTTTGTTAAATCAGTTCTGTTCCCTTACAATTCTGGGTTTTTTTCCTTCCTTGAAGGCAGCAAACATAGCAGGAATACATTAACCAAATGACTGAAATTTGGGGAAGTACCTTGGAACCACTAGGGCTTTGGAAGATTAAGTAGATATGAGGTGATGGCTTCTTCTGTGCTTCTGCCTCCCTGACCGTTGGCTTCACATTGGCTCTAGCACAAAGATTCAACTTCTTGTGGAAATTGTCTGTCTGGGCTGATGGTGGAAGCACCAGAGCATTTGGATATGCCAAATGAAGATCCACAGTGTGGTGCTGATGTGCCCACCATGCAAACCTGTATGTTCGCAGTCAAGCTGTTTACTGAAAATAACTCTTAAAGAATTTCTTAAGATCAAGTCACTTCCAAAGCATTATCATCTGCATCTGTCACATATACATATTCCTAAGGAACAAAATAATCATTGTATACCTTATCAGATACTACTTGTTTCTCCAATTTAGCTTGAACTGTGAAGGACAAAGAAAGCTTTTTGCCTTTTGAGTTTTGTTTTGTTTACTTTTTTCTTTTCATCTTGAGTAAAGAAAATAGGGTTTGTAAACACTTTTTGTTTCGTTAAAAGCTGCTGATAAGAACGAAATAGCTTGGCGCTGTCACCTCTGCAGTCCTTGCAGTCCTTCAGCCCTACGTACAAAGGAGAATATTCAAACCTTTATTGCTCTGTAAATTGCTGTGGAGGCAGTCAGCAGGCACTGACCCAGACCGTTCCTGGTGGTGAGGGAGACGAATGGAAAACTGAGAATCCTTTTGTGGTTATGTTGTTTGCTTCTTGAAATTGAGGGACTGTTTGCATACAGCATGCTTCCTGATGACTTCTGCCCCCTCAGCCCCAGGATTTAAAATACTTAACTTGCTGAAAGACTTAGGTTTGAAATCCCTTAAGTGGGATCATGCCACTGATTGTTGGCAGGTTCAAGTGTAAAATTGATTGTAAGTACTTGTGGGGGAACAATGCAATGGAGCTGAACAGTACACTGAAAATGAGAGTTCTCTAAATCAAAACGCGTTTGTTAATTACTGTTCGCTGCTGGTTTCTAAGAACACAGCTAGTAAACACTGGATCCAAAGTCCATTTAAATCGATCAGCAAAATCTTACTGGAATTAATTTGGGCTGGATTTTGAATTAATTCAATCTTCCAAGGTACTTACACCTTAAGTTGCTATTATAAGGTGTGGATCACTTTTCCTTGGATGTTTCATGAACGTGATTATATAGTGGTTTTATATGGCTGCAGTGAATCAGACTTAGATATGTATCTTAACCACTAGTTAATATAAGTTATGGAAATCTATAATTTAGCAATTTTGAATGCCAGGAAGGAACAGATAAATGTGGATTCTTTTCTTTGCATTTATGTGTGTTTAAAATAACTTTCTTTGAAGCTTTTTAAAGGAGGAATTAAAAGCAATGTTTAGAGAAAGCCTGAAGTAAAGTTAATATTGCTGCTTAAGGCTTGCTTTTGCCTGGTCAGGATTGCTAGATGCTCAGATTAATTTAATTTATTGTGTAAGCTTTGTCTGACCCCTCTTTAGAGGTGAGGGTTAATCCACTGAAAAATTACTCTGTTCTGTATTGTATGGTGTTAAATCTTGCAGAACAGGTTTGGGTTGCTGATTATATTCCATCATTCCTGTTACACTAATTTAAGAAAAGCAGTACTCGAGGTATGTAGTGGAGCTGTATGATGCTTTGCCCCAACATCCTGTGAGTATTGAGGAATTTTTCTATTTACCCAGAGCTGCACTGGTAGTGCTGTCTTGCATTAGTGAAATCTTGTGCCAGAACTATTTGGAATCTTTGTTTACAGTTCTCTGCTCAGTGCACCCTCTCTGGCTCTTCTGCTACATGCGTGAGTTGGAAGAACACGCTTGGATATTTCTCCCCTCACTGTTTCCATTTAGTTTCTGTGTGAGAGCCAGGAAAGAAGTGCTACTGCTTCATCCAGCCTGTGAGCAGACCCAGTCCTTGGCCTGGCTGGGGGGATGCAGGGCAGGGTCCTCCAGGGCTGGTCTGTGGCTATGGAACCAGCAGGATCAACATTCCTGTTTGCTCAGGGAGGCAGGTGTCAGCCTCGTGAGGGCTTGGACATGACGCATTTTGCCATGTGTGTGTGTTTTTTTTTTAATTTAAAACCCTCTTAGAGAATTGAGTATGGATGTATTTTCCTTTGTCTCCCAGAGGCATACAGCTTTTCCTGCGTTAAAAGATCATCAGTGCAATGGTGAAGTCATCTCTTGGAAGGGAGAAAATAGCAGATTTAAGAGTGCCCGGGTAGTGATACCATGGCTTACCACGTGCACACATTTTAACTCTCTCCTTTATGGTCACATTGGCCACATAGAATGTTTTCTCCTCCTATTTATCCAGCACACAGGAGGGGCTCTTTATCTAATGATCAGCTCTTCTTTGTTTTTGTCATTGTTGTGTGTGTACTCCAGGCTATATTTCCTACCTGCTGTTGAAGCAATGCTTTCAGGGTAGGATTATTAACTAACTCATGAGCTTTCTCTTGGTTCTCATTAGTATAATAGCTTAGCGTTGCTCAGGCAATAATTACTTTGCCTTCCACACCTGCAAACTGGGGCATATCTGTAATTTTATAGACATAGTAACTGAGACATGGAGAAAAGCATGATACTTAGAAAGCCTGATTTAAAAGGCTTTTGTTTTGAAGAGTCCTTAGTATTACATATCTGCAAGAATGGATCAAAGAAAAGGTCATTATGTTTTTATGACCCATGAAGACAAGGAAGAAGAGCTGGGCTTTTTTCCCTTCTTATAATTCTTGTAAATGGTAGACCTGGCTGATTTGATGAGCTGGTGAAAGACATTTAATTTACTCAAGGTCACATAGTGAAGTGTTAAGTAGCCTTAAAAGCAATCAGTCACATGAACAATTAAGTCTTTATTTTATCAGGAAGATGCCTGTTCTTTGTCTGCTGGTTGTCTGCTCTGAGCTAGTGATGTTCTGCTGCTCACTTGTGGCGGTGGCAGATGGTTACTACCTCCTCCATACCAACTACAATCCTTGGAGCAATGAAGTCTAACAGGTGGCATCAGGATGCTTCCCCCCTTTTTCTGCTCTGAACATTATTTGCTGGAGCTGCTGGGGCTTTTTGGACACGTGGAGTCAAGCAAGGCTGGTGTGGTAGCCCATGGTGTGGGAGTAGGTGCCCAGGGCACCTCTCGGGCAGCCTGGGAGTCCCTGAGTGTGGTGCAGGATGGCAACACAGCCTGGTGTTCCTCTGAACTGCATTGCCAGAGAAATTGTATTACTGTCTTGGTCCATGTACTAGCTTTTCAATTCAATCAACAAATCTTAGCATTTTTGCATTGTTTTCCTGGAACCTGAAGTAAAATAGTAATAATTACATTAGACTGTGGTTTGTTTGTTTTTTTTTTTTTTAACTTATAAAGTTGGACTGGTCGTTTTTAAAGAGGCTAAAGTCTTGGGAGGGGGGTAGAGTGGCTCAATCTAGCCTTGTTTCTGTGACAGTGTGAAAATGAATGTTTATATATTGATACAAGGCAGTTAAATAGAGACCAGTTAAATTTACAGTTGCTGTAATTTTTTTCTTTTTTACTGCCACGAGAATGAAAAGGGTTTTAGTGTTAGGAAGGCCAAAGTGATCTAGCTCATCTGGCAGTGAATGCTTTCTGACTACAGTGTAATACACATCCAGTACAGAAACATAAATTGTGGTTCTCAGTGAACCATGCTGTGAAGGCCAGTGGAAATCATATGGCTGTATTAGCATGTGTCCTTGTGAGTAAAACTGGGATGTGTATTGCAGTAATATAAAAAATGTTTTCTTGTATGAATTAGTGTGCTAATTTTTCCTGTAGATTGGGCAGGTGAGGGAGACTGTTTACAGTACAAAAGAAATTAAGCATCTGTGTTTTGTTTCATTGGTTTCCTTGCTTAGATCCTCGAGTGTCAAGATTTCACAGCACCTATACCTATGTAACTGTGTTGGATGTGCACCTGGCATATATTTATTGAGTGCCAGATTCTGTAACTCACTGACATCCATTTTTTCTATTCCTTTGTAAACTCACTGCTGCTCGCTGCATTGTGTAATTTCTCTTAGCAGGCAGTATTGAAACTCTTCCCTGAGTCAGGTCACTCATTTACATGAACACATCTCCTCTTGCTGATCACAAAAGACGCATAAATGAAAACAAAATTAAACAAAACACATAAATATCTGCAGCCAGTGATGTTAATCCTAATTTACCATTGGTTTTATCCAAACTCCCCATTCAACCTGCCCAATCCTCAGGGTTATGGTTCCCCCATGGCCCTAGTTCAAGAAAGCATTTAAATATTAGTCTTAAGGATATTGTAATTCAAGACAAGCCTTTTAATATTTTCCTAGTGTTAAAGCCCGTGAGAACTGGATTTAATCCCCTGTTTGAACTTCAGCATGTCCTTTTCTATTCTGAATATGGATGCTTTTTAAATCGAACCCTGATGGGTAACTGTGTAGAGAGAGAATAATTCTTTAGACCTCATTTGATATTTTGTTACATAGAGGGGGAAAAAAATAACCCTTAACAAGGCAGCTATTTTTCTCATTTCCCAGTATTACTTTTTATTACTTCTGATGCTGTTGGTAAGAACACCCAGAGATCTCTGCAGTGCAGTTGGTGTCTACAATGCCAACACAGAGCGTGCACAGATGAGAGCTTTGTCCTTCACCCAGGTAATCCCTCCTGGAGTGCCCTGACCTGGCATGGGAGGGGGGCAGCAGGGCTGGTTGGGTGGGCACCCGAGGGAGCCAGGCAGCAGGAACTGCTGCCCTGGGCCCACCGTGCACCCCAGCCAGTCCTTGCTTCCTCCTGCCAAGCTCCCCAGGGCAGCTGTGCCTCCAGGGGGAATGGCTGCTGTAGGCCAAAATCATCCTGCTGCCTTTAGATCCACTCTGTCCTGTCAGTATTCAAGTCACTGGCTGTTCTGAATGGTTTCCTGATTTAAATAAGAACCCTCTGTGAATTAAGTGGTGACCCTTGGCTTCCAGTGCAGCTTAAGCTAGACTTTTTTTTAAAATGTCCTCTGCTGGTAAATGGGAAGGATGTTCAGTTGTACCAACTTGGGTCTT
Source organism: Corapipo altera (assembly GCF_003945725.1). Lineage (NCBI taxonomy): Eukaryota > Metazoa > Chordata > Aves > Passeriformes > Pipridae > Corapipo > Corapipo altera. Next base: position 5,968,271 of record NW_020884877.1, read on the forward strand.
AAATAATTGGGTGTTAATTAGGTGGGTCAACAGTTGGCTGCTCGGGTGCTTTTTGAAATAAAGATAGGAGTATTTGCAATAATTTTACTCTTCCAAAGTTACTGTTTATGCAGTAGAGCTGCAGACTGTTCTGTTATTTTTTTTTTAAATAAGAAATAACATTCCTCAAAGTTTCTTAATGTATGCACTCAATCAAGTGAACCAAAAGCATGTAGCTGTGTCATTTGCTACTGTTCATTGCTGCCATGGTTTGTAGATGCTGCACACAGGTTTGTGATTGGTGTGCAGTCACACATTTTCATTAATGTGCATATCTGACTGGACTGATTTTGCTTCCCTTTCATTTTAGGCTCAAATACCAAATACCCAAATCACAAAAGATACGCACAGTGGTGGAGAATCCTGGAATTCCTGAGACTCCTGTGCCATGTGTTGTGTTTTCCATGTGGGAAAGCAATGAGGACAGGCAGCCTGTTTTGCTCTGCTGTTGTCACCCACCCAGTCGTGCTGTGTGGGCACAAGGAAACTGTCCTCACAGATTTTAAGCACCCTTATGTTTCATTTTTGTTTTTCATTGGTTTTGTTTCTCAGAAGAAGTGGCAGGAAAAAGAAAGGAAGGAGTGTGAAAAGCAGGGGAATGAGTCAAAGTGACCAAGTATTGGTCATATATCATTAATGTACTGAAAAGCCCAATTAGAGTGGCATATAGAGCTTTTAGAGCTCAGTGTCTTACCAGTCCTGTCATCTGAAAAAAGGAGGTGCTCAGCTGGGTGCTGGAAGGAGAAAACTACTTGCAAAGTGGAGTCACTGCAATAGAGGAACCTTGGAGAGAGACATGAGTACAAAGGTGAAAAGGCAAAATCCTGGAAAATAGCTGCTGCTGTCCAAAGAGAATAAGGGGTGTGCAGACAGATACGTGGCAAGAAGGATGGTCTGGAGAGGTGGAACTAACGTGGGAGACAGCTACAGGATTGAGGGCTCTTGGTGATTTCATATATAGGGGGGAGAAGGAAAGCACTACAAAATTAATGAGTTGGATTCACAAATTTTTGCCTCATGTTCCTTTAAGTTCTCCAAGTCTTGCAAGTTGGAAATCCAGAGGCAAATTGACTTGTAAGGAAGAACATGAATGAATGCACATCACACTCTCTAAACAGTTTTCTTTTCAGAGGGAAAAATGCAAGATGCATTTGGTTTATAATCTTCGGAGAAGACAGTTGTCAGTGAAGACCTTGATAATGCCTTGGTAGTGTAATAGGAAAACTGTGTATTCATCATCTAGGGAATCAGTGCCTAGAATCTGCAATAAATAAGGCTTTTGCTCACTGAAGAGACTACTAAGGCTGTGACAAACTGGCAATTAATGTCATTAATGATTACTGTTTGATTGTGTTAGATGATGTATTTAATGATTAATAGCAACAACAGTGTATATTTGTAAAAGAAGTTCATGGCCGTAGAACAATTTACTAGCTGAGGAGAAAATTGGTTGCTTCACGTTAAATATCAAGTTATTGCTACTTTAGTCAGAGATGTATTTCTAAGTAGGCAGCATTGCTTGTAGAATCAACATAACTTTGAGAAATTGCCATAAAGACGTTTCACAAAATCAAAGCTAGATAAATAGCTTTCACTTTCTCTGTTTCAGGGAATCTGGAATTTTTGTATTGTCTCTTTCAATATCTGTAAGTAAATTCAGTTTTGTACTAATGTTTTTCTTATCCTTATCATGGCTTAATGAAAATGAGCATTCAAAAAGTTCAGTAAGAGGGGAAGACTGCTTGTAGGTCACACTCCCAAGTGTTTTGCTGATCTGTAGTGAAGAAAAACAAAGATTTGATCTGTCCTTTCTTGACCCGTGCAATTGCACCTTGGTTTCTTTCATGTAATTTAAACTCTGGATTTGCTACTTCATTATTTTATTTGATTGTGCAACACAAAATGAATGAAATCATACATGTTTAGAGCTGATTTTTTTAAAGTTGTTATTTCAGTAACAAAAACTGGGTTTCTGTCCAAGGGACCTTGAGTTTTTAATTAAATGAAATTACCTAAGAAACACAATTCTATGCAAGAGAAGGAAGTACCTTGATGAATATTGTGTTTGGATGTTAGCTTCTCAATACATACTGTTATCCCAGACAGTAGAAGTGTCTCCAGGGATGTCTGCCTGGTTTACTACAGGCACTCTGAAAACTAGACAGAGAGATAACCTTTTTGTTATTTAGGTTTAAGAGTTTGAGTGAGATTTAACCATCTTTTAAGACTTGAGCGTTATGATAGTTTGAGACTCCTGTGGAAGCTGCTGCAGATACAGAGACTGTCCTAAGTTGTAATTACTCTTCTGAGGTTTATAGGGCAGCCCAGTCCTCTGCCTTCCCCTTGCTGGAAGTTGCATTGCACCAGTGCCAGTGGAAGGGGACGGTTGACTTATTTTTCTCTAAATTTCTTGGATGTAGTTCTTGCATCTGGCGTGTTTCTTCAGGAACAGCTTCCCAGAGAAGGCTTGTAGGCTCAATGTGAGCTACTGCATGGGAAGCACAACACACAGGCTTTATCATAGGCTGTTCCAATAAGTTCAGGTTACCTTGGGTAAGTTACTTAGTGTCTTAATGCTTTTGTTTCCTCTCCTGCCCTTTGCCCTTTTTTGTTAGTCGAGATGGTGTCTTTTACTGAGCACAATGGAAAACTTATCTTGGGTTGGTCATCCAACTATTATTGTAATGCAAATGAAAAAGAGGATTCTTTTTCCTCTTCAGTTGAAGAACATTGACCAAGAAAGGCAGTAGTGTTCTTTTGTTTCTACTCCTACATTTTTAACTACTGATCTCCCTCTTGTTGGGCTCTTCTCTCTTATTTTGGATCAGAAGGCATCTCCTTTATGCGAAGGCCTCATACTTCCAGTTGTTGATCAAACTCAGAGGATGAGGGGGAAAAAAAAAAACCAGAAAGTGAGGTTGAGCTGATCTGATTAATATTTAAAGATTATTGTTACTGAAATAAAGGGAAACTGAATTTTTCATTTTGGTCAAATGCAGTGTTTCTGATGTGTCAAAATAATTATTCTGATGTATGTGAAGCTAATTGTGTCGACATTTTCAAAAATCTATTGGTTTCCCCTTGCAAGGGAAAGTGAAGTTCTTAAATCAGGGCCAGGAGCTAACGTTCACCATGCAGGGTTTTCATTCCTGGCTGTGGAGCCAGCTCCCAGCACTCAAATGGCAGGCCACTGAGCAGCCACCATCCTTTATCTGATTCAGAGCAGGAACTGAAATCAGCATTTCCATGATTTCTCGTGTGGTGCAAGAGCATTGCAAACAGGATCATGTAGATCCTCCACAGCCAGGGAGGGACCAGAGTTGGTGGGTAAAAGCAGGAACAGGGAACAGTGGTTTGCAAATCTAACATAAATTTGGGAGCGGGCAGGTGTTTATTACAAGAGCTTGAGAATTTCATGTCCTGGAAATGTTTATAGTTTATTCTGGAACTGCTGGAATAAACTGCCAAGACTTTTTTTTTTCTTTGTGTGCTGTTTTGCTGAACCTGAACCAAAGAAGCCCAACAGTTTGAAAATGTTTTTTTTCTTTTGTTGGGGCCAAAGCATTTGGCAAAATTCATGTTGTTGTTTTGGTCACTCTGAAGTACCAGTTTTGAAAAAATGAACTGTCTAAAACAAAAGCTGAAAAATATTAAGTCTGGTTCTAATCTTATTGAGAAATACCAACTGTCTTTTCTAATAGGTGTACATTTCATAATTTAATTCAGTGGTTACATGAATTAAAAATAAGACTTAGCATAAAACTTTGTGATAATATAAAACCCCTTTCTTTTCATCTCCATCTCATTTCCTTGATTGTGGTACACACAGCACAGTAGTCACTGAATAGTAACAGTAGTGAACTGATTATCATTCACAAAGTAGTTGAGACTGAAGAGTTAGAAATAGGGAGTGGGAATGACATTTATAGTGTCGGCTGTGAAATACTCATGGAAATCCACTTCTTCCATAAATATTAATTTGACATTAGTTTAGGATTTAATAAGTGGAATTGCTCAAGATGATAAAGATGCTTTATTACATCTAGATAGCCTTAGGAAATACTTCTGTCTGCCATTTAAAAAAAAGGTATGAAAAAGATGTGAAAAGGTCTTAAGTTAGGAAAAGTAAAAGAGGATTGAATATGAAGTTAATTGGTGTTTAAAGCATATAAAGTAGGGCCAAATTTTTCTTCTACATTTACATAAATGAACTTAAAACCCATTCTGAATGAAAAAGGAATGCACTCTGATTTCTTTCCAGATTTGTCAGATGTTTTCAGGACACCTTTTGTCTGAGTTTAAAAAAGCCCATGTGCAAAGTACAGGCTTTGTTTTTACTGTAGCACACATCAAAATGCTTTAACTGAGAAACCAAAATAACTCAGAGGTGACCTTTTGCTTCAAGACCTGACTGCTATAAAGGCAAGTTACAGAATCATAGAATCCTTTAGGTTAGAAAAGATCGAGTCCAACCATTAACCAAACACTGCCAAGCCCACCACTAAACCATGTCCCTAAGTGCCACATCTACCCATCTTTTAAATACCTTCAGGGACAGTGGCTCCACCACTTCCTTGGGCAGCCTGCTCAAGTGCTTGACAACCCTTTTGGTGAAGAAATGTTTCCTAATATCTCATCTAAACATCCTCTGATGTTAATCTTTTTTTGGATTTACTTGTCCTCTCACCTGTTACTTGGGAGAAGAGAACATTCATTGTTAAGAGGACCTGCAGATTTCCTGAAGTGAGTTTCCTGCAAAAGGAATATTTCCAGAGAGTCCAGAGAGAGGAACGCTTCTAGAACTGTTCTTCATTCTTTATTTCCTTTTGTTGCTTTTTCTTGACACATTATTTTATGGTATTCTCCAGGTCATAGGTTTGTTGTCATAGTGATGATACTCATCTTTGTAAAATAATAAAATTATTTAATTTCTGACAGCAGGAAGAGAAAGTAGATCAAGTTGTTGATATGCAATATCATAAGCATGCTTCTTGGCAGGAAATTTGTAGAGATAAGTCTCCTAACAAAAACCAAACTTTTATCTTCATGAGGAGATTTTAAAAAAGGTTAAGACTGTTTCAAGCTGTTGTTTACTTTTCTGTTCTACAGCCATGACTACTTTTTTTTTAGGGCACGTGGTACTACATGTCCTTTAAAAAGAAAAGCAACCAAAAAACCCCCAAACCAACCCAAAGACCTAAAAATGGGAAGTTAAAATGTTCCCTGCAATATTCCTTGGTAACTATTTTGGTTTGACATTTTAATTATAGCCTAAAGGCCTCAACATCACTTTAAACCTGGTATTTATATATAACAGGGAGTTGTCTTTACTCCCAAGAGCTTGTAGTCCAAGAGAACAGACAAAGCAGGTGTTTGAAGCAAAAATGTGGACTGGAGTCACTTCAGCTGAACCTACACACTCAATGCTGCCAGTCCTGACTTGTGTCATAACCTCCTAGTAGTGCAAGGTGCAGTTGATCCTGTTGTCATAGATAAATGGTTTAAACTTGTTTTCATATGATTAGTTTGTTCACTGTACAAGGCAGGCAAAGCTGGCTCAACCAGGGGATAAGTTTGTCTGAAAATTAGCTGCTTATTGTGTTCTAGTTGTACAGATTTTGTCTTTTTCCCTGGACTTTAACCTCTTTTTGCTGGGCCAAAGACTTTTAAGGGGAAATTTTATTGCAAGTCCCGGTTAAAATAACTCAATCCTGTGAGAATGTGCAAGAGAGGTAACATCTGTAAATTGCTCCACGAGAAAGATCCTTCCAGCTATCCCTAGGAAACTTCTAGTACAATGGGAATGCCTGGAGGGGTATTCTACAAAGACTGTCCTTTTTAGCTTGTGAATTTATAATCACTCTTGACTTCCAGTATATAACAGCTGGGAAAAGTTGATTTTCTTCAAAACGCTGGGAGTGGTTCCTCTGAAAAGGTAAGAAATGCGATGATAGGAACTTCACTGTGAAATTGCAGTTAAAGACAAACCATTTATCTCCTCTTGAAGGCAGCTACTGACTTAGTTCTGAACACTCTCCTTACTTAGTTTGCTTTGAAGTAAGACTAACGTGACTCGTCTACACAAACATCACCTTGCAGGAGAACATGCTTTGTTGTCAGTGAAGAGCAGTGGTCGGTTCCTTCACCACAGAGCCCAGGGCGTGATGTCCTGCAGCACTCAGGTCATTGCAGTGGCTTCTCCCTGCAAGCATTTAACCAGTGAGTTCCAGCTGGTGTGTTGCTCCTTTACTCCTGAGTGTAGTATTCATTGTTACCAACGTGGGAGAAGGAATTGGATGGTTGCCGTTTTATTATGAAGTTTAATTTTCTTATTTTTTTTTTCATTTAGGGGAGAAAAAGAAGTTTTGGGATTAGCTGAGTTATATTTTCAGGAAAAAATGAGCCTCTTGCACATTCCTCTCAGCTGTGAACCATAGTTGGCTTGTACCCTGTGTGTATCCTGGCTGTGAGAGCTAATGATCTCTGAAAACACTGGGGAGCAACAGTTACTGAAGGATCAGAAATCCCAGCAATGCCTAGTTTGGTCCTTGACTGATTGTTACAAAAAGCTTCTTTATAGAAATTTGAAAAGGCTGTATTCCAGAAAGTAATTTGTTACATTTCTTTATCACATGCTAGGAATGAATGCTATGAACTTGATACATTTTTGGTTAGCATATTGTTTTGTTTCTGGGTTTGCTCCCCCTTCCACCTCCACAGTAGTCTGGATTCAGATATATTTGAATTTAGCTATTTAGATAACTTAGCACAAAACTGAAAGTAGAAGCCATTTAGAGGTAAATGTAGATAAACTACAGTGCAACAGGTGAGTAATTCCTTGTTTGGGCAAGGTATAAAAATAGCCATAACTGCTTGTTCTTTTGGTTTAATAATCTGTTAAATGATTTCATGATCCACTTAAGATATGCATGACTGAATTATTTATAAGAGGAAAACCCTAGGGACAATGTGGCTCAGAAGTGGGCCTTTTATCTCTAGGTTGAAAGTTCAAATTCAGTCTAGTTTGGAAGGCTGTTCTAGCGTACGGTAAACGGGATAGTCAATGCTGTCATACGGCTAAATCCTAGACTTACAGCAGGGTTCCCAGGCATCCAAGAGAGAGCTGATGATGGCTGGGACACTGAACACTTTGCTTCTCTTTCTATTTGGGGTGTATTGCTTTGGAATATTACTGGGGCAGTAATTTTAACAATTCCTATTGCTGTAGAAATGTGACTTGGTTATCAGTCCAGTCAGAGCCCAGCAGCTGGAGGACAAACACATGCTCTGACTGTCATCACATACACCTAAGCCTTGTTTTGATGAAGTAGCAAAACGGTATTTTAACTGTAACTGAAGGTGGGTTTTACCTTCCCATTTATACTGCTCTACTTTCTAGCCTGCAGATTAATTTTAGGTTCTTAAAAGTATTTGTCAAGTAAAGTCTGAATATGAAACCTTTTAAGGGCCTCCCTCTCCAGGTAAATTGGCCGAGTATGGTGTCCATATATGATGCTTTTAGTTTTTCCCCAGATTAGCCTTTTTTTTCATTTGTGTGTATACATGTGGTAGTCACACTCATGCTTCTTTTTTTGTAGCAGTTTGATATCAATCTTTGTGGAGGCAAAGAGAATATTAAGAGGTGGTAGAAAATTATTGTTGGTATTAATCTTGTGCTTAATAGTTAAAATGACAGGGAGAGCCAGATGAAATAGTTATTTTTCTTCCAATTATGGCAAGATAAAACTTTGAACAGTGTCAAGTAGTAGAGAATACTACAGCATTCAGACCTTAAACACTGATCAAGAAAAGGCCTTGCTATTACTCAGAATGATTTACCATCTGCTAGATTTTAATCTCTAGGTGTTCCTGTAAGAGTGCCATCAAAAATTTGGCAATGCACTTGTGATTGCAGGCTTCTGTATCTTTTTTTCCCCTTGCAAATTAGCTCCTTTAAAATAAAACCTAATTAAAGTAACACTGGGGTGCTAGTCCAATAATATCCTGTGCTACTTCAGTATCAGGTTGACATGTAGTAATGAATTAATTAAATTCTCTGGATTTTATAGCCTATACAACATGTGCTGGTTTCCATTCATGCATGCTTTATGAATGTAATGTTATGGGTGTTAATGAGTTCATATTATCGTGCATCTTGTTAAAATCAGGTATGCTAGGATTTCCTGTGCTAGGACAACTGCTTTAAAAGCAAGACCCAAAAATCAATGATTCAGTTAAAAAAAAAAAGCCAGATACATTGTAATGGTATTTAAGTTTAACTTAAAAAAAGGGAAGTCCCAGATTAAGATAGAAGGTATTTCCTTTGTTCTTCTTGTTTTGCTCTTATAGGAAGTAGGCAAGACAGTGGACTAAAACATTTACTCTACTCTTAAAACCCAACCAAACACCCCAAAATGAACAAAAAACTTTCTGGAGACTACTGCTGGTTTTGGGTGGAGATGAAAGAAGAGGAAACATGTCTAAGATGACCCATATCTTGAACATGGAATGAAAATGTCAGCATTAACATTTTGTGCTTTTTTTAAAACCAGAGTAGTGGAAAAAAACCCCGTGGCTTGAGCCATAATCACAGTTTGTAGGCTTGGATGCTTTAAAATTGCATGTACCTGTTAAAATAACCAAGAACGAAGAAGGCAAGGATTTACACAGATCAAAAGGCCTGTTAAGTAGAAAAGGTCTATGGCTTTCTGTATTGTAGAGCTGAAAAATGGTAGTGTTGAGATAAAAGGAGTTGACCTGCTGCTGCTTGCAATGAAAGGTTTATTGACTTTTCACAGACATCAAGTAAATGTTCGCTTGCTTTTTAATTTATTGCCCTGCTGATGAGCAGAAGGGGCCTTTGTCTCCCGGTGGAAAGCCCAGGCAAGCTGTCCGAGTGCCTGGTACTGCTGGGCTCAGCCAGCCCAGTTCAAAGCCTGAGTATTCAAAGTACAGCAATGGTCCTGGGCCATCAGCATCCTTTGGATAAGTCTGTCTTAGCAAAAAAATTGTATTAGGGAGGTACTGTTTCTGAGAATTCCTTTACCCATTTGAAAGGAAGCAAGTGGAGACCAAAGCAGTCAAGTCTACTTTGCAGGATGACAGCCTTGCTTTTCCAACTACAGCTCTCTGGCCCCATGAGCTACCTCTTTTGGTGAAGGTATATGACATACTGACACTGGCCCAGCACTCTGGAACTGGCATAAAAGTCTAGAAGAGGGCTTTAGTCAGAACAGAAACGTTGCAAGTAATCCTATTGCTGCACTTTATCTGCAAATTTGTCTTGTGGGGGAGTGACCCTGCTGGTCACGGGAGAAGATAAAACTGAGACATTTTGTGTATACTCACTTGTGTATACAGAGACCTGCATCAGGTGGTTTTTCCATGTTTGGTGATGGAGTTTCTGCCAGATCATTTGGCACACTTTTAATCAGGGATTAGAAGAGAAAGGAGATGTCCTTGAAAAAGTTAAGCAGTTACGAAACACTTTGAAGTTCCATTGCTGTTGCTTTCTTCTTTGATCTCCAGATGTACCAGTCGTTTTTTTTCCCATGCATGCAATAATAATTGCTTTTATATTTAGTGTTTTAAGGGGGAACATTGTTTTACCTTTTGATCAGCAAGGAAAATGTTGGGATCCCATCAGTTCGCTCCAGAGTGCTAGAACTTACTCAGGTAATGTGATAGTGAGCTTTAGATTTTTTTCTAGAGAATTGTGGCACTTGTAATGCTGAATCCACAACTTACCCTCTGTTCCTCCTCCAAGGTTTTAACCTTAAGCTTGTTCATTACAATACCTTATTGTAAGTTATTACAATTTGTATTTATTTTGTCAGTGATAGGGACTTCCCCACAGTGAGAGAACTATGGAAATATTCAAATTCCTCATGTACAGTTAAAAGAAGTGGGGGAGGAAGATGTTACTCATGTCCTCTGCTACAGTGGTTTGTTTCCTGGGTCCACTATAATGCACAGTTGCAGTATAAGTCTCAAATATTTGCAATGTGAAAGGATTTACGCAGTTTAGCACAAGGATCCAATTTTATAAACAGTTCTAGAAACCAGAACAGCAAAGTGAAATCTACTTATTGTTTCAATCCAAACACTGTGTGTTTTATAGAAACCAATCCATGCAGAGAAGGAATGGAGCTACCATCCAACCCAGTAAAATTTTGTCAATAAAAAAAAGAGGAGAGTGTTTTTTGAGATTCCCTTGCTGTCACCCAGACTACTGACTCAAAATGATACACAGTGCCTACACTGTATTTGGAGCAGCTCTGAACTGGCTGTAGACTTGGGCAAGTATTTCTGTAGGGATACACTTTCACATTTGCCAGTTTGAGAGCTACAACCTTATTTTTATAACTAAAACGTGAGATTCCAAGGGTGGTAAGGCACTGGGATGAGTTGCCTAGGGAAGTTATGGATGCCCCATCCTTGGAAGTGTTCAAGGCCAGGTTGGATGGAGCTTTAAGCAGCCTGGTCTAGTGGGAGTTGTCCCTGCCTGTGGCAGGCAGGTTGGAATTAGATGATCTTTAAGGTCTCTTTCAGCCTAAATCATTCTGTGAGTCTGTGATTATTTTTTTTAAGTCATCACATCACTTAATGAGCTGTGCTTAGATTTGGTCTTCCTACTCTGAATGTATAGTTCTTTGAAGTGATTTTTTTCCTATTTGGAATAAAAGTGAATATTTCTGGTAACATTTTTCATGCAAGCAATGCAGTTCACTTTGATTGTTGGTGCTTAAGAGCCAATAAATAGTACTGACTTTTCTTTGCAACAGCAGAATGCAGCAGTCGGGGCTGTTTGCCCTGAATTGTAACACAGACTGTGGGACTTGATAAGAAGACACTGTGTGGGAGCAAGATAAAATTATATCCTTGGGATTATACTAAAAATACATGTGTGAAAACAGTGTTTTCATGGCACAGTTTGATTTAACCTGTCCTTGAAGATATCACACCTCTTTTTGCCTGGTACTGTTTTATCTTTCTTCACAGAGGACGTATGGGGAAAATAAAGCACAGTGATAATGGCCAATGTCCTGTGTATCTGAAGCTTTGCAAGCAGCAGTTGCACACTGTTTATAACCTCAGGCAGTGCATGATTTTTGTGCTTATCCCTGCTTGTCAGACCAGGATTCCCACTGGGTATAAGGGCTTGTCCAGGCTTTTCTCTTAGGAGCAATAGAGGACATAATGTCTGTTTTACAGAGCACTTGCTGGAGCGTTTTCTCTATACCTGTGTTCTAAAAATGACAGCTGGCTCAAAGTTAAGATAGTGTTATGAGAACCAGTAAGCACAGGAACACTCCAAAATAAACATAGTTTTTGTTTTGTATTTTAAAAAAAAAAACACAACAGAATTTCATTAGAATATTTGCTGTTTGGAACTTGTATAAAACTCAGTATGAAGTAAGAAAGGTTTGACTCCTTCTCATCATAAATCAAGGCATACAGGTTGTTTACTCTCTTGTAGTCACCATTGTACTCAGGCTGTGGAATCCTATGTATTGTAAGTCTTTTTCCAGGGTCTTGGGACATATGTGAATTTGCTTTTAAACATTGAGCCATCACCAGTATCCATTAAATCTGTGAGAGGGAGGAGAAGTCTGCACATCTTGCTCTGGCCTTACATCTCTAGAACATCTTTTATATCCAGATTACCTTGTTTTTTCTTGGCTGAAAATCAATAGGCTCATTTTTTGAGAAAGTGCGTGCTCTAAGTCAGCTCACAGAATCAGAGAATATGCTGAGTTGGAAGGGCCCCATCAGGATCATCGAGGGCAACTCCTGGCCAGAGCTCAGTGCTTGGAACTCAATTACTTTTAGTCAAGAAAAGAGTTCAGTCCTCTGAATGTGGTTTGCTGTTGCAGTCAGAACCTGCACTACCTGAAAGCAGGAAAAAAGCACCAAAATGCTGGAGTGAGTTTATGGGGAAGAAGATGCTACTTCGGGCTGTCCTCTTATTGCATGAATCTCTTCAGGAATTCATGTAACCAGCACCATGAGCTGAAGAATTAAAGACAACGTTTTACTGCAAAACTCTTTTAGAATAAAATTGGGTAGATGGGGTTATGTGACGCTGCACAGGTTTTAGATGGTCAAGTCAGATACACCTTGTGCATTTTAACTAGTAACAATAAACACATCATAGCCTAGGCTTTGATTATATGGTCTTCTAAATGGAGCTAATAAGTACTTTATGGACAGCAAAACTATCTTAAGATAATTCAAAAGATTATACTTAGTTTTTGATATGAAATAGGTGTTAATACTAAACCAGATCTTGGATTTAGACATCTGCAGTAGAAGTGGACCCAAGGTCTAGAAAGTGTTCAGAGGAGGTACTGTGTGGGGGTTGTGAAGGTGACCAACCAGTTTGATTTGTAAGAAACACTGCTGTGGTAAGACAGATTGACAAGGAGTCCTGTGTATACGTGGCCCTTCTGTGGGGCTTCTCAGTCACCCCCAGCCACTGTGAATGATAAAGACTATGGCTAGCACTAAAGGAGTGTAATACTCTTGAATATCTCTCAGTCTGCAAGAAGGGTCCAGGGTTTGGTCTGATCTGCACCCAAGGAAGGTTTCCCATGGGTTCCTGTGGCTTTAGCTCAAGGCAATGAGGTTGGAGGGAGACACAACTGTTCCTTTCCTTAAATGGTTTATTAACAATCTTATTATATTCTTTCACTTTTTCTTGTTTGCCCTTTCTGTAAGGGAAGCTCTGTTGCTGTTTAAATACTTCTTCAATGCTAATAAGAAAGAGTAGGATTTGCTGATGTATCTCTTTTTTCAGTTTGATTTTGAGTTACTCTCTGTTCCTATTCATCCTCCTTCTTCCTCTGCTGTAACCACAAAACAGTGAGTCTTCAATGAAACAAAAATTAAAGATTAGAGAGATTAGAAGACAGCAATTATTCAAAGCCTTTCTATGAGAGCTATAATAAAATTGATAATCCTTTATGTAATGTGCTGTATCCATTGAAGTTGTTCCTTTAAATAAGGAAATGGGCTATTACTGTCAGAATTTGTTGTGCATGGTGAGATGCTGCGAATTTGGATGAGCCCAAATGGGTCAAGGCTGTGATGCAGCACTCCCAGGGCTATGAAACTAATGAGAACTACATAGTATAGGTTTCTAAATGTTGTCCCAGAGTGAGCAGAAAACATATTCATTAGGTGGAGATGGAAACAGACCTTCCAAACTTCTGTTTTCATCACTGAGCTGTGTTATTTGATTTTGCCCCAAGCAATGGTTGTCTTGCCTGTTGTGGCAAGAAGTGCTAGAGCAGGAGCTGGTGGAAATCAGAAGTGGGTGGCCTGAAACTGCTGTGGGGAGCGAATACTTGTTGGGCTTGACTGTTTAAAAACATTGTAAATGTATTTCAGTAAAGGAACAGTCAAAGCACGATCCATTTAAAATAAACTGTTTAAGAAGTAAATCTTCCTGCCTTCACCACTAGTCTGGGCTGCAAGTTGTGATGGCAGTAGCCCATGGGACAAAGGGGACTGAGGGCCTGGCAGTGATCAGAGCTGAGAAGGGTAGGAAGTTGGAAGGACAGTGGCAGGCTACCTTCAGCTTTCCTGGAAGGACAAAACAAATTTGGGATGAGGAATAGACTGCCTTCTTGTTGCCTTCTTTTCCCTCTTTTTTCTTTTGGCTGTTCTAGGTGAATGAGTTTCTTAGGCTGAAGACATGATTTCAACCAGGGCAGCATGTGGGTCACAGGCACCCAGTTCATGGACTTCTAAGGGATCTGTTGAAAAGAAAAGCAAGTTTCCTTGTCAGACTAAAATACACTTTAGAGCACTTCACACTACCACTAGAAAAACACAGGAGCCCAGATGTTAAAAGACATTTGAAAACCACCATTTATACACAACTGTTTCACCTGGTGCTTTCCTATCAGCTGCCAAAAAGCACCCTTTTCTGCTTCAGTGAGACGTGCGTCCGGGAGAGGAGTGGATATGCCATTTCTGCTACTCCCTCCTACTTGTCATCTGAATAAATCTGTTCCTCTTGCCAAGGGGCTGAGTGGGGCACATGCCAAGATGCAATCAGGTTTTGCTTCACAGGAATAAAAGATCAATCTGACTCAGCACTTTTATTTCTAACCATGTGCTTGCTTTCTCCACCCCCTTCGGGCATCTGGTTTATGCTCTAAGCAATGTGATAGCTCGTATTTAGACTTAATTTCAATGCTTGTTAATTTAGCATTTAAGATGTTTTTAAAGACCTGTGTCAAACTTTAACTTGTTCCACAGAGAAAAATGACTGGATTGTGGATGTGGTTGTAGCTGCTGGTACTGCCTTTGATTCCCTGCAGAATGGGAGAGGTCATTCAAAAGCTACAGTAAATGCTGAGAAGCCTGAAGCTTAATTCCTGATAGATTTCTTTCTCCCACATTCTGTGCCTTTTGAAATTCCAGTTTTGCTAGGAGTCATAATTATTTGCCAACTACTTTCATTCGCACCAGGGGAACTGAAGTCAGAATGTGGCTCCATTCAGAGCTCTGCCCTGATCCTCCTGAGAGATTCTGGCACAGCTCATCACGTCGGAGGTAGTGCCTGGCTTTTCATGCTGGCAGGTGGAAACTATCCAGCAGCTCTTAAGTGCAGTGTTCCTGAGAAACACCTTGTTTGTCTGAGGTCCTACCTTAAGTTTTTGAAATATCCTCTTGCCATCCTAAATAATTTTATTGAATCCCAGAGTGAAGTTGACTTTTCTTCAGTACCTTCTCTGCACAGTAACAGAAGAGTCAAAGGCATCTATAGCTGACTAACAGTTTTGTCTTTTGCTTTTGGAGTGCTTTTTTGGGGGGGTGGGGAGGTGAGAAGCAAAGCCTTTTAAGAGAAGGATCAAAAATTAAATTAAGTGAAGTGGTTAGTTTGCAGCTTTTACTTTCTACTTTTGATGACTTCCTCATCATCTTGCCAGTTTGGTTGTCTTGATTTTGCAGTTTCAAGATACAGTGGAATGTGTTGTATGATCCAATTCAATGTTTCCTTGGTTATAACAACAGTTTGTCTTTGACTCTGAAATCCCCATTGTACCATAATGTGCAATAATGTCTGCAGAAGAATTAATCATGAGAAAAAGGATGCAAAACCAAAACCCCTAGAGGACACAACAGACCAAATCAATCCATGGTGTGGTTTTTATTTGCTAATTTTTTCTGTGTTTATTTCCTCTTTCCTTTATTATTTTCTCTTTGTGGTTTGACAGAAAATGTTAGCATGGGAAGGATCCAATTTTAACAAAGATCTGAGTTGTTGCAAGGCAGTTGTAAATGTAGTGTGGCCAGTGCTTGTGGTATATTTTACACAAACACTGTACCAACCATTTCTTCCTTAGTGTGCAGGCCCTTTGTTTTTTGGAGTCTACCTCCTTTCTTGTCATTGCTGATTTAATTTCACAGGCTGTACTAAACCCCTTTTTTGTTTAAAGATATCTTAAGGGGTTAAAATATTAATGTATGATAATTCTATTATACATCGTCTGAATAACGCATCTCTGACTCAAGTTTGTCCAGGTTTGTCTACGGAAGCAATCAAAAAAAACCACATTTCTTCCTAAGGGCTGTTGTGTTCTAGTTTAAACACAGTACATAGCAATTTGGCATTTTATTGAATTGTATGCAATCATGTAGGCGAAACTGTATCTCTTGTGCGTGTTTTCCGCAGTCCCCTGAAATTTTTTTTCTTAGAAAACCCTCCTCATTGTTCATTTGCAATTGCAAATAGTTCCGCTGCTATAGCACCCAGAGGTGCTTCAGTAAAACCAGTAGCTACTTGTTAAAAGATGACCATAAATCAGTAGGTCTCTGGAGAAGATTTAGTGGCTTGGCTATATTCCAACTGAAATTAAAACCACGGAATTGCCATTAAGTTTATTAAAAAGGTATGTTGTGGAGATGAGAAGAAAAAAAAACTGAATACATAAAATGCAGCCAAGATATGAGAAACTGCTATTATTAAAACATAAGTGCTTTGCATCCTACATTGGTAAGTAATTATTGCCCAAAATAGAAGTGCCAGAGGCACTAGTGGATGGTGGAATAGTGCACTGGGGGCTTTCCTAACATTGATTTTTACAAGATACTGAGCTACTGCAGTAAGGAGTGATTGTAGAAGAGAGGGAGAAAAGGTAATGCAGGTTGTATTGTGTGACGCATGGATTGCTAACAATTTCTGGATATGACACAAAAGGCATGGCTGCTGACAGCACTCTACTTCAACCAGTCTCAGGTGCACATGCTGCTGGGCTGGGTTTTCCTTACCACACCATTGCCATTTTGAGGGACAGAATCTCAGTTGCTCTGTTTGCTGGAGTTGTAATTGCTTAGAGCAGGCAAGAGTCTGTTTGGGATTTCTGGCCATGCTAAGAGAAGTGAGGAATAGTCATAATGGCAGACACAAGACAGTGTTCAGCAAGAGATGAAGTGGTCAGTGGAGACCTCTGTGTGCTGTGCCTTGCAGGGAGCAGTTGTGGCCTCTTTCCTTGAAGATCTGGGCGAACACGGCTGTGCACTGAGCTGCAGTGAATTCCAGGCCTTGCATCTTCTTCCCTGGTGCTCGCTTGTGCTGGCAGAGCTACAGAGTGATGGGTGCTGCTGATGTGGGCTGAGATTCTCAACAGTGGTAAATGAGGAAGTCTGGAAAAGCACATCAAAATGACTGTGGGGGACTTAATGATTTCTAGGTAATAGTGTTGTGAAGAATTCATCTGCTTGCACTTGCGCAGAGCTTTCTGGAGTAATATGAGTGCCTCATGGTGAGGGCAGAGGAATCCCAAGTGTTGGAATACTATCATCTCTTGGATTATATAGCTTGGGTTGTATATACAGATGTCATTGAGGAGGTGTTATTGTTGTACAGGACTTCTGCAAAAGTCAGCCAGTCTGGAGTGGGGGTGACCTGTTGGTGGGGTAACAAGAGAAATGTTTTAAGTGAGGAATGACTGTCGGCCTCCACATGTGGTGCTTGATCTGTGTTGGAAGGAAATACAGACATCTAGAATGGGAGGGAGCTGTTGTATACCTTCTCCAGGTCCTCAGTCTGGTTAAGGTTTCCAGCAGTCTCGAGTAAGCATGAAGACCTGGCTTCCAGGCTGGTGCATCAGAAACAAGACAGCTTGCAGACCATAGCATATTGACAGGAATTGCAAATGCATTTAAAGATGGAGAAAACAGCAAAATATGACAGCTTGAGACATGAGAAATCTAAATAAGAAATGATGAAATTCAGCCTTGTTTGTAATCAAGTGTATTGTGTGGTTCTGTGTTTAGTAGAAGAAAGCCAAAGCAAACACTTCAATGGGGCAAGACACTTCACAGGCAATAATGGTGAAGGAGACTCAGGTCAAACTTAAATGAGAGTCTGCTTGTAAGTTACAGATCTGCTTTATAAAGCTATGGTACCTGCATTTAAAATGCTGTTTTATTTCTGTGCTTTTCCAGTGTCAGAGTGACACAGACTAACTGGAAGGAGTTTAGATAAGAAAGCAATAAATAATTAAAATGCTGTAGGGGAGTCTGGAGGAAGAAGCAAGTACAGATTAAGTTTGGCAAATTGTAGAGTATGGAAAGCTATAAATCTACACCCCTTTGAGAATAATAGCAAGGAAGGGAGTGCAGCATTGCTGTGGGGTATGTGTGAGCAGATTCTTCTGACTGTTGGTTGTGATGAAGCTCTGTAGGCCTGGGTCTGCAGGGCTCTGCCTAAACAAGTCAGACTGCAGGAGCAGGACCCGTGTGAAACAAGAGTATGAACAATCATGAAGGCAACTAACAAGATGCAAAGCTCAGGGGATACCAGCTGCTAGAGAGTGAAATGGGAGTAATTCTGCTGCTTAAAATGATTTAGCTTAGAATTAGGCTAGAGGAGCTTGATAAAATACCAAATATTGAGCATAATCATGTGGAGGAGACGAGGATTAAAACCCCCCAAAAAGTAGAAACTAGAAGAGGTAGGAGGTAGACTGTAACCTTTCTTTTTAGTCTTTTGCATGGAGACGTGTGCAGATATGGCCCATAGTACTACAGGAAATATTACTTAGTGTTTTTTTAATTTTTGAAGGGTTTTTTTTGCTTGTGCTTTTGTGTGTTTGTTTTTGTTGTTTCTTTACAAGCTAGAAAAGGGACAGAGCTAGATTGAATGCACAGAGCTGCAATTTCATTATTGAACTGAGCTGTGCTCTCGCAGATTGAATGGACTTTTCCTTAGGAAAGTAATTAAGAAATGCAGCAGACTTGATAAAATAGTACAGTTATTTAAATCTGCTTTTTTCAAACCATTATGTTGCAGTAAATCTTGATTTAAATTTGCAGTGTAAGTAATCTTGATGTTAAAACTCTTTCTGTGTGGAGACAGCAAGTCTTGAGTCAGCCCAGGAGATTTTCTTTGTTTTGCATAAAGTCTGCCACTGGTAGGGTTTTATTTGTTTCCTAACAAAACAAAGAAATCAAAAAATCCAACTCCAGAGCAAACAAGTTTTTGTGCCAACTCCAAAGACTGTGTTGGCTGCACTGATGCATATCCAGGATAGAGCCAAGGGCTGCCTGTGCTGCACCTGGGGAATCCTGCAGGGTTCTACCTGCACCCACCCAGTCAGCAGCCAGTGATCTCCAGAGGCTGCCTGGGGACACCTGCCTTTCACTGAGCTGGGTTACAGCCACATTATACCTCCTTCCTGCAAGGAACAGGGCTGGCATAGTCCCTAACGTTGCACCCACGTGGCAAGGTACCTGCAGCTTCAGCAGGAGCAAGAGGAAGCAAGATCTCCTCCAAGAACCTCAGATAACCTGTGGTTTATTGTATGTATGTCTCTTACTTATTATCTGACTGTATAGAGAAACTAAACCAGTGCAGGAATCTTTCGTCTGGTAACACTGTACAGGGCTTGAGTAATGCTGCCTCACATGTAGGCTCCTGCAATCTCTGCTCCCCAGAAGGATATCTGAAGCTCGGAGAAGTCATCTCTTGCTGGCAGTCAAGGTCAAGATAATGAGCTGCTTGTGTGATTGAAAAATGTCTTTTAGGACAGCTGGAATGGAGCCGGTGAAAGCACGTGTTGAAGTGTGTTTTCCTGCCAAAAACAGTGACTCTTGGTTAACCAACTCTACAAGGTAAGGCTGAGTCAAAGCCTGTCCATTTTTGGAGCAAATTGCAACACCTGTCTGTCTGCCACAACCCCTGCATTGTTGTCATGTATTAAGAATAAAGAGAAATGGGGGAGGGAGAGGAACAAACACTAACCCCCCTCCAGTTTTGGAAAAGCAGAGAGAAGGATGGTATGAATCTGAACACCCATATTGGGTATTTAGCTGTACAGCCTGAGATTCTGTACATACCTGCTGTCAGTTTTACACAGAAATGAGACCTTATACTGTATATTTACCAGTTCAACTAAACATAATGCAATCTACCACTGCCTGGACTTCCCTGGATACTTGGCTGGGGGACGAAGAAGCAGAGTTATTGACTTTGGTCGATCATCTGTCCCTTTGCTGAGGTTGTGAAGGAGATGCTGGTTGTTCTAGTCTTGTGGGAACCTGACCTGTATAAATTAAGTAGTATTACCACTGGAAATAGGTCTTAGGGTAACAGCAGTTTTGGGATCAGTCTGGGGACAGTGGGAATGGGACCTGACAGTGCCTCAAGACCCCTGCTCTTTGAAAAGCTTCCCAGTGAATGTCATGACCAAAAATGCCACCTCTTCAGATGACAAAAGTGGGGCTACCCTGAGAACTCTGCATTGTTTTAAATGCCATTGCCACTGAGGACAGTTGCTTGTTTTTTGGGGAACCACCATTCATAGGTAACCTGTGAATGTCTTCTGTGTCTGTGGTGAGTATAGTGAGCGACAGGGTAAGAGTGAGGGGAAAGGCGCCTTGAGGATATTGGGACACAGCTGCTCCAAGTCTCAAACATCTCAGCGTACTTGTGGAAATATTGGCAAAATCTTAAGAATGTGTATTTGCTGCCAGCATCTAGTGATTCACAGGAGAACCAACAGTTCTGAGTTAGGCTGGATTACATCCTGGTGGCTTATAAACCAACACAACTCTTGGCTGTAACACGACATGTAGATCCAGTAATCCATAAAGTTCACTGGGGTGCTACTTGTTCTTTATGTATAGAGCAGAACTCATTTGGCCTTTTCTGCAGGTTGCTTCTTTTTCTAACCTTCAGATCTAACACTTTCTCAGTTTTCTTATTTTAAAATAACAGTTATGCTGATAAATGATAAGTCATTAATGGCTTGGGTTAAAAGAGTTTATATTGCTAGTTACTGCTGTCTTGGGTTGGGGTTTTTTTCCCCTCTGCTTTTTTACTTTTCAGGCAAGTGGCATATGTGAGCTATGCAGGAGGTACTCCTTTTGTTTGTTCATATGTTTTCTTCACATTCCTCAAAAATGGAGCAGTTAGATGACCTCAGGATGTTGTCTCACCCTGAAAGACTCTGTTGAGACTTCCAGTGTGTGTTGGTATTTGGCAATCTCTAACTTGTTTAGTGGGTGTAAAAAGTTCATACTGATGAAACTGCCAAGAATAAACTCAAGAACTTCAACATTTTTGTTTACTGTAACTTCTCATGTTAGGATCAGCTTTGTTCATTTTGGGTTGCTGCATATTGCCAAGGAGAAATCTAGGGATGCTGGAGTGTGTGAAATGTGTATTTCTAGAATGTGTGTTTGTTAGGTATTTATAACAGATGTGTGTATTTTAAAGCATAAATGAGTGTGCTTTTTATTTAAATGCTTTGTTCAGTGGAAGAAAAATAAAAAAGGAAGATAATGTTGGCAGAAACCAGAAGTGAACAGAATTATATCACATTAAAATTTTACCAAATCAGGATCAGCTGCCTAAACAAATATTTATAATGGAAAAAAACCACCCTGTGCATGTTGGAACGGACTGTGTTCAGGTCTTTTTTGGATTGCAAGGTGATTGAGGGGAAGGAGGAAGAAAATGTTTATGTATTCTGTTTTGCAATTGCTTTTACTGTTTTTGGACAGTGCAGGAAAAAATAACTTCAATGCAAAAGTTTAGGAATTTTGCTCAAAGCAAGTCAAACAGAAAATATTTTGTCTGCTTAGAGGCATAGGCATGGATACTCATGCCTTCATCCAATAAACTAAGAATGTCCATAGTTTAAATGTTGTTGTAGAGTGGTTTAAAGTCATGCATATGCTGACGGACTGGGGATTTCTGCCAGCCCAAGAAGTTTGAGGGAGGCCACATGAGTGTAGCCCACCCACTGCTCTGCATTTGTTTACAAGGAACCACGGTCCAAATATTTTCATTTGAGGGTACAGACTCCCCCAGATGAGAACAACTGTGCCATGGCATTTGCAGGATCCAAGTACATTGCACTCTGTCAGGGCTTTCACTGTGGCTAAATGCCACTAAATGCTCTGGAGCTCTTGGAAGCAGCCACGACAACTCCAAGGTTTGCTCAAGGATTAGCGTTTCCCATCCTTCAGCTAATGCTGTTAGTATTAGAAGTGGCAAAAAAATCTCTTGTTTGCAGTGTCAGGTTGGAAAGGACACTTTATTTGCACTTTTTCCTTAATAAAGGGAATCTGTTAGTTCACATTTTGTATTTGAATAATTCTGACTATGCTTGTTGCTGAGATGTTTCTTACAATGTAGGTTTGTTTTAATTAGTGGTATCAACTCAGAGCTCAGTGGCCTGAAGGCATGAGCATTTACCTCATTTATTTATTATTTGGAAAATACCAAACAGAAATGATGTCTGTTTAACCTTATGAGTGATTTTTTTTTTCCTCTTCCTGAAGCAATAAAATTTTTTACTTGTTGTAGGAATTCGCAGGGATACATATGAATTCCTTTGAGGCCCATCAAAAGACAGAAGGTACTGGATTTTATTTTTATACAAGCAGTTCTTCTCTTACAATGAGAAGAACTTTTTAGAAGTATAACATTCAGGTTATTCTCGTCAGGCTACTGGGAAATGAGTAGTGATGTATTATTAAAAGAAACTTAAGTGTTACTTTCTCAGTGAACATATAATTAGTTAACTGCAAGCCACTGCCTCAGTTACTTACTGATGAAAATGTAATAAAGATGCTCATTAGCACTGATGAGCCTTTAAAAAGATTTGAATGACTGAAATTTATACCTCTGGGGTGGTTTACACATAGGCTCTTCTTTGGTTGAGCCCTGAGAAAAGCTATGCAGGGGTAGTAAAGTTGTTCCAAGCATTAGTGGCCAGGTGGCTCCTCCTTACAAGATGGATATGAAATATGAAGTTACTGTTTCAAAAGGAAACTTGGTGCTAAGTAAATGGTTACTGTGGCTGAAAACTCACTCTGCTGAGGGAGTAGAGTCAGCAAACAAATGTCCCTTTTCATCCCAGGCAATACTGTGTGTAGATGTTACTTTGTTAATGCTATTGTTACAATTAAATCCTGTCTTGGAGAAATCTCAGCTTTGTAAGAAGATGCTTAATAATTTTTTTAGCCCACTTGCAACTCCAAGTAAGCCAAGCCATGGCTATGGCACAATGACAAAGTAAGATGCTTCAAAGTGGAAAAAGGTGCAGCTGAACCCATGTGAGAGCTGCAGTTCTCTTGTTGAAGTTGAGCAGGGGAGCTGCAGTGCTGCACCCCGGGAGCGCCAGGTGGCTGATGCCACTCTTTGCCCTCTGGGTGCTCCCCACACTCTTAGGTGCAGAAAATCTAGTTGTGTTGGTTTCAGCATGGTGTTAATCAGTTTTTCATCCCCAAAATTAACATGAAAGAGAGTAATGCATGACAATGGAATTCTTTTTCCTAACTGCATAATTTTGAGGAAGCATTTTCTATTGCAATTTACTCTGATGCATTTCCAAATTTAGGGTAGCTAATTAAAAAAAAAAAAAAAGGCTACACTGAGGCTTTAAAACAGATTTCAACTTCCACATTTAAATAAGCCACTCAAATTTTGTTTGCTTTAACATAGACACTGGGGTGTCAAAAGAAAAAGAAGCCTTCTTCTGCCCTCCTCTTTAATGCTGGTCTTGATTCCATTGAAGAAAATCCTAGACAGACACAGCACATTTGTCACATAGCTTAAAAATGGTGCTGGAACATTTCTGTTTTGCTGATGGCACAATCCTCTTATGCTGCAACTTAAGCAGTGTGAAAGCAAAACCATGCAGTACCCAGAGGACAGTGGGAATGGGGAAAAGCAACAACTCTTACAGGTTAAAAAAGTGTTAAAAGACGAGGACAAGTTTCTCTCTTCTTGCAGTATTGTGATTCTCTAAGCTAAACATTGTCTTCCCCATCATGTGTCATGTATTTTAATAGATACTTGTTCCATGAACTTGTCTGATCACTTTTGAACCCTTTTATGCTTAGGGATCTAAAGCATCTGGGCAGTATTACTGAAAAGCAATTAGAGAGCAGTTCAGTCTCATGCTTTCCAAGTGACTTGTACAACAGGAGGTAGTCATAAGAAAATGCCACTGACTGGCAACAATCAGTCAGTGATGCTGTGTTCATTCTAAGATACAAATGAGTGAAAAATGCAAGCCAACAAAAAGAGAGGTGGTAATGCCTAGATCCATCAGAGATCTCAGAAATACAGGGTAATAGATGACTTGGCTTATGTCTTTCCTTTGGAAAGGGGAAATTTTCTAGGATGCTTGGGTAAAAGGTGGAATGTTTATTCGTAGTAGCACTTCACATTCCTGAGGATATGTCTACTTGTGAAAATAGAGGTTATGGGATCAGATTTTAGGAAAAATACCTTCCCCCCACTCCCCAGAGTGTTCCAGAAGTGATGGGGGAATATAGTAGACAAACAAATGTTTCTGCTAGAAAGTGATGGTGTTTAATTTTAACTTCCTTGAACTTCTTTTTTTTAAAAAAAAAATTGTGTTTCAGAAACTTAAAGAATATTTAAAACCAATGTATATTGAATGAATTTCATGCTGAAGTGCAGAGCTACTGTGATGCTGCCGGTAGTGCAAAGAGCTCATTCATTTAAGTAGATTTACAACTATCTTGTTCATAGATTTCCCCCTCCCCCCCATAAACTCCCAGCTGTGCAGACCTGATTATTGAAAAGTCCTTTTTTTGGCATGTTTTCAGATAATTTCAAACAGGAAAGCAATTACATCCAGGTAGTTGTATTTGTGGAAGTTTATACAAGGTACACTTTTGCTCTCATTACATGGTGTGGATCCTGTACAGGGCTTAAATTACAAATGGGTTCAAGTCTTTCTGTAGTTACTGTCCCCAGAGCCCCTGGCATTGCCTCGTGGTGACTGTGGAGGAGCGCAGGGTTGTCCAGTGGAGGTGTCTCCTCCTCCTCTCCACGCCAGGCCTGAGTTGTACTCGTGCACCAAAAACCCCAGCACGCTGCTACCCCCACCCAAAGATCAAGCCCTGCTCTGCTGCAGCACTGTGCATCCTGCTGGCTGGGCTGCATTCCCTGGATTTGGTAGGGTTAGCAAGCCTTCCTCTCTCTAATGCCCTATTCTTTTTAGTCGGCCCTCTGGGGGATGAAGAGTAAAAAGAATAATTAGACTTCATTAACAACTAAGAGACATGCTGCCAGTGCTATTGCTTGCTGGATTAAAAAGCAAATTAAGAAACACAATAGCAAGGCTGATGTGGTCACCAGATGTATTCTACCCAGTTCATCTGACAAATATAGTTTGAAGTGTTTGTCTAGTTATTCTTTCTAAGCAGCTATTTTTGGTGTACCACATAGTGCCATAATAAAGGCAAGCTCACTCTTTGTTTCTCTGCTTTATTGAACCTACCAGACTGTGAGAGCTTATCAAAGCTGTGGGTGCAGAGATGTCTGCTGGCTCCATTTAGATGGATCTTAGAAGAGAAAGCCCAGAGGAACAAGGTCTCTGAGAAGTATTTTTGGGGTCTTCTTCCCTAATTTCTGCCTTACCCCAGATCATCCCTTTGCTACCTTTTCTGGCAGTTGCCTCTTCTTTCTGCAAAAAGGCTCTGCCAGCATCCCAGCTGGCTGTGACCTTTCTGGGAAGCCCATCACAGAGACCTGCATGCCATGAGAACCAGCTAAGGGACGTAGCATGGATTTAGCACTGCACCATGTGGATTATCTGACTTGAGTCTCCCTTAGTTTGGGCATTCCCTGTAGACTTACCCAGTGAGTGCCTCTAAACTAGCAAAGCACACGTTAATGCAAAGGTGATCACTGCAATTCCCCCGTGAGGACCAAGTTGTGGTTCTTGCGGAGGTTCTCCAAGCATGTAAAAGTTCTTGGCCTCAGGAGCTTATTTTGCTCTCCTTTGAGAATGTATTATATAAAGCACAGGGGAAGATGCTTTCCTTGGTAGTGGTTTTCTGAACACTTCTTGAATTGAAATGCCCTGAAGGCAAAATGATAAAGTTTGAAGAAGAAAATCCAGGTCAGTCTCTGAGTGCTGAATGTGTGGCTTGAGCAGATTTGGCAGTGACTTGTATGGTGCAATAGGCACTCTAAGCATAGACTATTCATCCAGTACTGTTTCTATATTTAAAAAAAACCCCAAAACCAAACCAAAAAATGGAAAAAAAAAAAGAATACTGTTGTAGTGCCATAAATAGCTTCTACATTTTCTCTTGGCTTTCTATAGAGTTTGCCTTTTTTTTTAGTTTGTGTATTCATGTTGACAGTATCTAAAGGTGCATTTGAAACAGAGCCTAACTACTTACATTTTTATTACTTTAACCTTTGTAGTCCTTGTAGGTACTTATTGATTTCTTTTCTGTGCTCCCAATGAGTTTGATTTATGCATGAAACTGCAATTAAATACTTACACTAGTGCTTGCAGAGCTTAGCTTAGAGGAGAAGTACAAATATTAGCTTAATTTTATTTTTAAAGGCTTTCAGGATCAGTTCTTCTTCAGGTCTAACATATGTTGAGAATGCAGCCATTGAAAAAAGAACAATAGTTTCTTCTAGCTACAAAAATGAGGCATTAGTTTTGGTTTCTTTGCGTTTACCCCAAAAATTTTACTTGTGGGTTCCCTAAATAATTATTTATCCACTTGATGTATGATATTTCATTTCAGTGACATTGTTTAAAAATTGTGAATTCTTGTTTATGGCATTTGGACAGGAGTTTACAGAGACTTCTGTAGATATTTGTTAGGAAAATATTGACATATATAGGTGAAATAGCTTTTGTCAGCGATTCTTTGCTCCACTGGGTGTTATCCATTGTTCTAATTGTTCCTTATAAAATTGCATACTCTGCTGTATCAGAAAGCACAATGCAGGGGGGCTGTCAGTTTGTGGCTGTTCCCCTGACAATAGGATTTTTCCTCATCCTCTTTTTGCCACATTCTGGCAGTTTGTGTTGAAAGGGCTGAACTGGGGGTGAGAGGCTCTCCCCCACCCACGTGGCCCTTTCTTTTTTCCTTACCTCCTGTGAAGATTACCCTGTCCCCTCTGGTGTGCTAACAGCTAATGACAAGCCCTGATGCTGACAGAAGCAACGTGATCCCCAGACTGCAGTGCCAGCTGCTTTGGAGTTGGGAAAAGATCCAAATGCTCAGAGCAGCCTGTTTTGCAACAACAGCAGTAGTATTGGATTGTTTCAGGGTCTGTTTGAGATGGAGGTTCTACCATGTGTGTAGATAAGAGACCCAACATGTCCATTCGCATCTCTCATGCTTGCCAGCAGTTGCTTGAACGTGGCAACTGATCCTAATTTTATCCAAGTGCAGTTATCTTAAGTTTTTCACGTTTTAGTTTTTAATTCTGAGCACCTCAGAATTTCAGGTTGCTTATCTAAAATGCAGGTTTCTGCAGAGTCAGACTGGCTCTTCGGTTCCTCCCAGATGCATGTGGATCTGGCATCCAGACATGTGAAACAGCAGCATCCAAAGTAAGAGGACATCAGGCTGGCATGCTGACACGTTGTGCTCATATGTCAGTGGTGACTGTGGTGAGAATGTGTAGTATCTATAACTGGGTAACAGGCAAGTGACCATTTCAGTGGAGAAGTGGGAAAAAGAAAGGTAACACACAACCATCTTCCACTATTACTGCTGATTGGTAGAATTTAGTTTGCTTGTCATATTGTATATATTGACTAGTTAGCCATAGTTATTAAAAATACCATCTCTGTGACTTTCTTTAAAGCACTTTACGGTTGTGGACATCACTCTGTTTTGCAGAGAGGGGAAATTGAGCAAAATTAAGATAACAGACTTTTCTAAGGCCATGGTGAAACTAGAGGCAGGAGGCTTGTCAAGGTGATAGAGGCAGTCTGGGAAATCAGAACTGCAAATGTCAGAATTAAAAAAGCTCTTCCACTTTTTGCCAGTCCCTGAGGAGAGAATCCCACTTTGCATACAGTGATGGGGGTAAAGGAAACTCCCTGCTCAAAAAACACCTTTTCCTGTCAGCACCGTGCTAGTTTTTGTTTGCTCTGGAGACATTTGACTTTCCAGAAGCCACTGAGTGACTTAAGGGAAGAACATAATGTGTATGCTCTGTGAAAGAGTTACCTGTGTTCAGGCATCTGGAAGATCTAATTAGGTCTTAATTTCTGGAGTAAAAACCAGTCAGTAGAGTTGTCAGGTGACAAGGTGATGACAAGTTGTGCTTTGTTACCTTGTGGTGACTCATGTCACGCATATCACATCGTACTGCAATAGTGAAGGGCTTGGAAAGGTAGGCTTCATGTCATTGCTTTGTCTTGTGTGCTGAACTGGGCATGAGTTCACCTTTGGTTGTCCAAAACGTTCTCTAAAAATGGGACCAAATGTACCCTTTTTTGGGGGAGGTGGTGGAGTGGTGGTGGCTCTGTAGCTCTGTATGTGTTTGACAATGTGATATAATGATGTGGCTTGCTAGTGAAAAACAGAGGTAACAGGTATACAAATGGAGATGTATGAATTCCAAGTGGCTCTTATTTTAGGGTTGGTATACCCCTGAAACTGTCACCTCCTCTGACTTCCCAGTTTTTCCAAGAGTTGACAACATTTTACAATGCATCCTACTGCCAAGTGAAACAGTAGAGACTAATGAAATGATTGCATAATGCCATTGAGAATGCACTGAAAAATACTCAGAAGGCATGCCAAAAAATGAGCAGTCCACTGTGACTAACTCTTGGAGCAAGAGCATTGGTTTTTTAAAAAGCCCAACAAAACAAAAGCTAACCCCATAGAACTTGCATTTGAATTACTGAAAAATAAACACGAAAGAATATGGAAACAACGAAAAGGTTAGGGGGCCTTTTGGTAGCTGTAAAACTCAGGCAACCTGCAGGAATATAGAGTGCTTGGAAAAGTGATGGTTATAGCTCTGCTGAGAAGAGTATATACAAGATTAGACTTACATCTAGTTAAACCCAAATATGATTGCCATGGGATTGGTTTTGAGGTGGAGAAGAGGTTGTATCTTCTTCATGTTCAACTACCTTAACTGCAAACACCACACTTAAATCATTCAAGAATTTCTGTTTCCTGCTGGAACCTGGATGCTTCTATGAAGGAGTATCATCTAAATTCCTGTCAGCATGTGTTTGGAAGAGCAGTGGCACTGAACGTGTCTGGAGCAAGTCAGAAGGGCAGAACCCCTGAGCAACTGATCCCTGCAGAAGAATGGGGTTTGCTCTGCCACCTTGCAGTGCTGTGTGTTTCAGCTTGCTTTGTGAACAGACAGAAGTACTGCCTCAGGCTTGCATTTGTCCAAGTGGGTTTTGTCCTCTAGCAGAGCAGTGGGAAAGTTTAAAGGAGTTCACAAAGTGTTTAAGTGGATTGGGAAAGAGCAGATTGTTGTTAACTGGCTTCTTCCGCTCCATCGAGTAGAAGCTGGGGAGTAGCTGCACTTGCAGCTCGTAATTGCAGGTGACTTCTGGTTCCCTGCTCTGGAGGAACTGAGCTGCTGCCAGCTCTGCTGAGCCAAGGAAAAGGAAAAAGAGGTTGCACAGGGCAAGGAGTGGCTCAGAGGCAGAATAGCGGGAAAAGAGTCAAGTTTGCAAAAAAATGGAAAAACCCCACGAACTTAAGCTACTGTGCATGTGGATGTTGCATGTGGCAGCACGCTTGTTTGGAGCAATGTTTGATGTTGGTACAGCCATTTACAGCAACCAATGGATTAAAAGATGTTTTTGGGTTTGCCTCAGTAGCTGCACTTATCCCTCAGGGCAAAGGCGTATGTGTTTGGTTTGGTTCCTTCCTTTTAAAAGCTGTTCTTACTCCCTGTCAGTAAGCTTGCCTGACAAGTTAAACAGATAGTAGGTGGAATGAATTTATGGATGGTTTACTGAGCATCTGAAAAGAATAACTAGTCATGAGATCATTAGTAATTATACTGGCTTTGCTGAAATAATTCCTTTCCAAGTAACTGCTACCGGCAGGCATAAATTATTAGATTCAATCTAGTGATTCACATAAGTGTGTATTAGAAGAAGTTAATATTCTAGGGAAAAGGTGGAACAGCTGTATTTATATGGAGTCACACCATTTTGTGTGATCCCCTTCACTGTATAGTATAAGCCAAGAAATGTAGTTTTCACATGTTTTTAGAAGAAAATTATCCTCACAGATGCTGTGCACTAGCTCCAAGAAAGCAATATGATCAATAGGACTATGGGAGAGGACTGAGGAGGTGTTTAGGACATGTGACTCTTTTTAACAATGGTAATGCATTTGTTCATCCTGTTTGGGTGTGATTAATCCAAAGCAATAGACATTAACCAATGAAACATATAGCATGGCTAATGTGGGAATTTTAGTTGGAGTAAAGCTGTATAGCTCTGTTGGTTTTTACTGGGGATAGGCCAACTTTCTGCACTTGAATATGTGGCCAATAATCTCAGGAAAAGAAATAGGGCTCCCTAAAGATGACTATTTTGTGAAGAAAATACATATTCTGTACTAATTTTGGTCTCAACAGCTGCTACAAAATAGCCATGGAAAACAGTTCAGCTATCCAGCTATTCGTTGAAATATTCCAGCTACTAGTTCAAAAAACTTTTGTTTGAAATTACATTATCATTTACTTAAACTGATAAATGAGTCTTGGCAAGAGGGAGACATTCAGGGCTGAGCTCAGACACCTGCAAATAGTTCTTGTTTTTGGCAGAGCCACAACTGACAAGGAGGAATGGAGTGGTGCTTCCTGTGGTTAACACAAAGTATTACTGGCATTGAACAGTCTTTCTCAACCTTGCCAGGCAGGAAAATAAAAATGCGGCATAGGTATCATACTAACCTGACACTCAGAATGAGACACAATTAGTACTAAAGTTGTGTATTTTGTGACATTACTCCAGGAATTGTCCTTAGCAGTGTTCCCAATTTCTCTATTGGCTTAGTGTCCTTGTTTTTAAGAGCACTTTTAACCCTCTAAACAAGGTCACTTTTCCTTTAAATATGTGAACAATAACACTCAGTGTCATCGGGAGGATTTATGTACACACTGAGAACAGAGTGTTTAGAGTGTAAAAGTTTTTACGTTTTACTGTCTTTTCCACTGACAAAGTAAGTTTTAACCAACTTCAGAAAGAAAAGTCCCTGGTGCAGTGGAAAGTAGTAAAAGTTATCACTGTCTCCAAATGTAGTTACACTGTGAACTGACCTCAGGAAAAACACTTGATCTGTACCAGAAAACCCCCTTTTGCCAACGATGTATAAGCCAGTTTTTAAACGATGTATATTATTTGGGAAGAAGGCTCTGGGCTATTTCACCAGCAGCTCTACAGAAATTTAGCCTACCTGTGGAAAAATGCCTACAAAAATCATCATCTCCCACATGAGCCAGCAGCAGTGGTGCCCTGCCTGGAGGGACAGGGATATAGTGGGGGAGGGAGGGCTGGGGTCATTGCCTCCTTCTGGGGGGCTTGGTGGGATACCCCCATCCTCCACCTGCAGGAACAGGGCGGGTGCAGGCACCTTTAATGAGCCTTCATTTCCTACTGTTGGGCTGAGGTGGAATGGCAGTCCTGGGAGTGTGGCATGGCCTGGGAATGGCTTAGCAGAGCTAGCTTGAATGAGCTGTATTAATAATAATCTGTATTTCCTTGCTTCTTCACACAGGCAAAGGGGCAGTTTTGTCCCTTAGGTGCAGGAGCTTCAAAGGAGCTGTTAAGAGACCCTTGAATGATCTATAACCCAGTCATACTAACAGACTAGAGAACACCTCCTTTCAAAGATGTGAAAAAAAATTGCCACAATACAGAAATTAGTATAAACCACGTTTAATATACACAGCCAGATTTGAGCTGTGTGTACCCACAGCTGCCTTTTCTGGGTGAAAAGAAGAAAGAGGTGGCCAGAAAGGGGGATCTTTGGGGAATAGATAAAATCAACAGGCCTCAGTCATGAAATAATGTATAGCTCTGTAGCAGTGAGAGACTTTATTGGCTCTGAGCTGGGAAGTCTGGAGAAGATCAAGGAGCAATAAACAACATCAGTTTATAAAGGACGAATTCTGCCAGGCAGATTTGATCAAAACTTTAGATCAAATTACACAAGTAGGTGATGAAGTGCTTGCTCTATCTAGGAAAGGATGAAACTGCATTGTAAAGAAGGGATTAGTCTTGCAGAAGCTTCTTGCTGAGCTGTGGATGAGCAGGGCTGAGTGGCAGCTCAGGGGAAGGAGTGGGGAACAGCAATATGCGGTCCTGGGAGGAGTATCCAGGGATCAGGTTTTACACAAGGGCTCAGCTGAGGAAAATAAAAGCAGATTCTTCATCGAGGCTGTCAGACATGTAGACATGGGTCTTCCTTCCCTGACTAGCTAGCTGCTGTTGTGTGCAGAGTCCTGACCTCGTCTGGGGGTGCTTTCATAAAATGTGCTGTTTAACACTGTTTCTCTATGAAGGCAGAAGTGAGCTGCAGAGGTGGTTAAACTCAGCTGTGGAATTTATTTGCTCACACTGCTTGGCAAGTCAGAGAAATAATGTAAATGGGAGAAAGTTTCTGGAGAGCCTAAAAACATAATAAATAAAATCAGGTTTAAAGTGGAAAAATACAAGCTGGCACATTTTCGGGGAAATAATTCAAAACTCAGATACTCCATGAAAAAAGAACAACTTTGGAAAGCAGTCATGCTGGAAAGGACCTGGGTTTGATCATGGGAAGGAGACCAGCAGGAGCTTGGTGTGCAACAGCAAAGATGTGCCAGCATCTCTGTCAGACTGCCTACAGGTCTCTGGGTGACCCTGATGTAAAACAAACACTTTTTCCAAAATTAGCAAGGAAGTATGATTTTAAAATGAGGATTTTGCTTACTTCAAAGTGGGTTTTTTTTAATGAGCGAGCTGTTGGTAGGAAAATGTCTACTGCCTCTGTTAAAAACACTTATTTTTTTAAAATAAAAAGTTTTGGTTTAGTTTTCTAAGGAACAGCTTCTAGGTTGTAGAATCAAAACACCAGGAATAGAGGAGTCAGCTTATGCCCTAAAACTAGGCTAACTCAGGCAACTGAAAACACAGTTGTCTAAAGGCAACTCTTTGGTACTGCAGGTGTGTGCCAGTCAAACCTTAGCATGCTTAAGTTGGTGTGTTTGAGGAGCTCTGTGGTTAAGGTCTTTAAAGTTCAGACACCGATCCCTTAGCAAACTAAGTAAAGAACACTTCCTAAGTTTTTATTTTTATAATAGATCTTACTTATTTTAGAGAAATGTATGGCCTGGGCTGTTCAAATGTCTTTGGAGGGAAGAGTCTCAGCTGTGTTAAAAAAGTGGATTCTTGTGTTTTTGCATCTAAATTGCATACTCTGTGGTTAGTGAGAAACGGGCATTAAAATAAAAGCATGAAGTAGTTAAAAACATCAGAAGCTTCTGCTTGAAAGACATTTGTTACTTTAGAGCTGTAGCAATGCTAATTAGCAGACTTGTCCTTCCTTCACAGAGAAGAATATATCCAAAGGGCATGGCTGCAGTCCAGCTGTAATTGTGAATGTTTCTTATATTCTGCAATCTCAACTGTTGCCATTGGGAAGCAGTGACTGTATTCACCATTCAGGGAAGGATTATTTTTGCGAACCCAGCCCTTTAATGAACACTTCACTTTGTAAGTAATTTTACTACCCGGTGTGAAGCGACTGCTGCACATGCATTTCCGAGGATCAGGCACTCAGCAGCAGGAGGCAGGGGTGGTGCTGATCTCCCAGCATCTCTGTGCAGAAATCAGTGTTCTGCCTCAGTGGTCTCCCAAATTCTCATTAAGTTTATGAGCAGGTCACGTCGTCGTAGAATGGTGGATATCTGTACTTAATTCATAATTTTGATAGTATTTAGGGAGATTCCCAGTGTAGAGGATCTCCTTGTCAACATATTGGTATGATTGGTTCAAGTTTTGGGTTGGAGAGGAGGTCTTCTGTTTAGCAGTGTAAAGCCAAATATTTGCACTGGTAGCTGCCTGGTGTTCTGCAGGGAGGCAGAGTGGGGGGCTCTTCCTCACAGAGACAGCTCTTGCTAAGCACACACATTTGGGAATAGAGAGGGATAGTCAATCTGTACTTTTCCTTCTCCCCTACATTGCTTTCTCACAGGAAAGAATCTGTCTCCTGCCCATGATCTGTTTTTGGAAATGAAATGGCTCAGCCCAAGCAGGATAATATCTTTGAATTTTTTTGGACTGTCATTTAGAACAGTATCATCATGTTCTGACAGCTTTATGAGTGAGCGTGCAGTCTGAGAGTGTTCTTAGAGGAACGTTATGCAAATACTCAAGTAAAGGTATAAAACATCTTCAGGCTAGATTTTTAGACACAGCAATGAAAAAAAAAGTCTTTTTTTCTTTTTGGGGGACTAAAGCTGACTTGAGGAGACAGAAGAGGAAAATCTGCTATCAGTATGAACAGTCACCTAAGTTTAAAAAACCCAAACTGACAACTCTGCAGTACAGTAGGCTAGGGGTTATGTTCTGAGGGAGGCATTTTGACTGCTTTTCCTTTGTACTTGTTGCTGAGAAGAAGGAAGTTGCCCCAAGCTGTCAGTGAAGGATAGTTTTGCTAGCCAGTGTGCTGATGCAGGAAATACATTGCAACTTTACTCCTGATTGTGAAGTCGTGGATGCACATAACTGTTTGTGGAACTGGACCATACCCACAGTACAGGTACTACTTCAGCATCCTGCTAATCATCCTAGAGAAAAGGATTCATGAAAATCCCAGTATGGGGTATCCAGAGCCCTCCTTTGGTATTTGTGTATTTGGCATGAACAGGTGTTCTAGCGACACTTCTGTTGTCAGAGCCCTGCAATTCCTCCAGTTTTATACCCCTAGAGCTTAGATTCCTGTTTTCTGTCTGGGTGTTAAAAGGGCTTCACCTTGACACAGTTGGTGGGCCCTTTTGCCACTAGATCATGTGATTAGAAGAAGGGGATAAATTAATGATGATGAACTTGGTAACTACTACATATTGAGATGGGCAATTCCCATAAGCATGGGAATAATCCTACCTAAGGTAAGTGAACGACTCAAATTATACTCTGGCTAAGGCAAGACCTGTAGGAGCTTCTCAAAACATGGAGGAAATACCACAGGTTATTCAGGCTTATGCTTCTAATGAAATAAAAGAGAAAATCTCCATACTTCTCTTTTAATCTAAAACCTCAGTTTGTGTTTTGTAGGGAAACATGTTTTATAAGAGATTGTCTTTTGAGACAAATGTTTTACGTCTGTCGTCTAGGGCTGACGGTCTAAATGACGTGGAAGGGAAAAAGAGTAATTCCATCTATTGACTGTACAGCATTTTATCAGACTCATTGGAACTAAGTTCACCATCTGTGCCTTTTTGTCGGGGTCAGTAATAGCTTTTTCTAAGCATTTATTTTTTAGAAGGCTCTGTTTTCCCAGCAATTTAAGTAACCGTAATACATGTACCAATGTGCATTTTTAACAAAATTATGGGGTAGTTGCTACATTTTTAAAAAGCATGTTTGTATTTTCTTTCTAGTTCTGTCTTTGTGAATAAGTCAAAACCCCAGTTTTTTGAATGAGTGAATCTAACCATCTTTTCTTTGCTTTTGTGCTGAGATTATTCCCAAAGCACCTTGTGTGTTGTGAGGCTTTCTTAAATAGACTTTGTTAAAGCCAGTAAACCAGAAATGTCACTTAAGAGTCACATTATGAGCTCGAGACACCTTTAATGGGAGCACCATGTCCCACGTTTACATCAGAAATAGGATACAGCTCCCTTGTGGAGTACTAGGAAAGACAACCTCAGATTATATTGTGCATGAATTTTCCCCTGCTCGAATTTGGCAGCCTTAAAAAAGGCAGCAATTGGTTTTGGTCCCTACCGAAATATCTTCCCATGGTTTGAGCAGTGGGGGTTAGTTTTTAGCCCTGGGTGTACCTGTCAGTGTTGTGCTTCCTTCTTTACTTCCTCCTTTTAGAACTGTTCTTACTTTAATCTCTTTGATGCCCTTACCCTGGGCTCCTTTTCCCAGTTTTGGGAAAGCTCTGGATCTCCTTGGGGAGCAGGTACTTCTGATGAACTTCAGGAGAAAATAACTCTGTGGTCATGTTTTTGCTCCCCAGCTCCAGCCAGATCTGGCTGCTGCTTTTGCTCATTAGAGTGAGGATGCAAACAGCAGCAGATGCCTGTTGGTGGTAATTAGATAAGAAAAGGGCACTGCAAATGCTGCAGTGAGAGGGGAGGTGCTTCCCAGACAGGTTGGAGAGGGATCATTCCCGTTTTGAAGGGCTGTTATTAGACTTCCCATAGCCTTGCTTTTCTGGCTGTTTTGCCAACTAAGCAAGTGCACCTCCTTTCTTTTGTCCTAGTTTCTTTCTCTTTCTGACTTCACATCCCTCATTCTCCTATTTTCATTTTACCTGCCTCTATTAGTTGAGAGTTGGTTATGGTTAATCTGCACCCCTGGGTAGGAACAATCGCTTGGAAACCCTGGTTTCTTCCTGTCTCTCCTTTCACAGAGTGTGGCCCCGGCTGCCGGGGACACCCAGGAGAAAGTGACCTTTTATTGCAGCTTGGGCTCCAGTTGCTGTGTTTCAGGGCAGTTCAGCTGCGAGTGCGTGGCCTGGCTGTGGGGTTTGAGACAGGTTGTCTTCTCCTGTGCCCTAAGGAGGTGGAAGACTTCTGCACAGAGCAGCATGGAGCAGAGAGGCTGGGGGGAAAAACTATTGGTTAAGAAGCAGCAAAGGATAAGCTGCCTTATGCTGCCTGCTGTGCTGAGCCCAGGGAGGGCAATGGGCCTGGGGTACCTTTTTACATCCTCAGTCATGGAAAGAAAAGTCATCCTTGCATGTGGAGGGGCTGTGGACAAGTGAACCAGGAAAGGGGAAGGACATGGTGGCATCTTGCTTTTTAGGCTAGTGATTGGTAGCCTGAAAAGAGGTGGCTCCAAATGGCTGAAGGACTGTTACAGCAGGACTGAGGGAAGGAATGCCTCAAACGCTGGAGGGCTCAGAAGCATCCTCTTGTGCTTTATCCAGATTGACACTTAACAGTTGTTGGCAGGTTTCAACCCTACAGTATTCCTATCTCAGGATGGGATGTGAATAGTTTGCATTTTAAGATGCCATTTTTTTTTTTTAACGACAAGCTATAAGTAAGTGCTCCATTGTGTATTATTATTCACAGTTCTTTTAAAGCTGTGAATGTGGTGCAAACCCCTCTTATGTTTAGTGGCAATGTACAAAGTTCACTCCAGCCCGCTGGCTTTGTTTTGTTATGACTTGGTGAGGATCTTAGCTGTGAAGTGGGCTTTATCAACAGCTATGTGTGACTGCAGTGCTTCATTCCAGGTTTGGCAAGCTTTCCAGATAAATATTTTTGTATGGTGTCCAATCTAGGCTTTTCCTCTTGTGCTTTTGCTGTACAGCCAACACAGCTCTCCTGAGACCTTTTCAATGTACACCAGGAGCTGGTGTGTCCCATACTGGCAAGTGCAGCTTAGTTGAGGGTGTGGGCAGTGCTTTAGAGAAGGACATGGGAACTGTGGGCACAGAGAGGCTGTTTCAGCCCTGTTTATAATGAATACCTTGCCCAGAAGGCTTTGGCAGTAAGCAGAAATCAACTGTACCTCAAAGTAGTTAGAAGGAAACGTATTAATTTATGGAGTTTAAAGGGGACAGCACTTGCAAAAAGGCGTGGATAAAAAGAAATGAAAAAGTCTGCACAATGCTCCTGTTATCTACCTTTCTGTCTGTTTGGAGAGAGGAGCTTCTCTCATCTCACAGCATGGGCTGGGCTTCCTGATGAAGGCTTTTATGTTCTTTATTTTCATTCAGGTATTGTGTTTGCAGGAGGTGATCTGGACCTGGGGAACTGTTGCTCCCTTCTAGGCTTCCAACTCAGCTGTGGACTTTTCAAATACAAGACCTTCCCTTGGGAATTTCTTAATCCTTACTTTGATTGGGAAGATATTTTGGTTAATTTGCTGGCGTTCTTTGCTGTGGGGAGTTATGAAGTCCCTTGGATGTGGCTGTATGAGATAAGAAGGAGGTCAATGGAGTCCATTCAGGTTTTAGCAAAGCAGAAGAACCCTTCTCAGCAAATGAAGCAGAATGACAGTAACTCTTTCTTTCCAGGCTAAACAGTGACCAGCTCTCAGAGAATGTAGTTTTTTGTGTTATGAATCCTGTGGACCCCATAAACACTTGCTAATAACATTTTAGGCAGTTATGTAACTGATCTATGTGCAGGCAGCTTGCTTTGGGTCTTACCTGAAGGAAAAAAGTATGCATCAGTATGTTGTGAGCCACAGCTCTCAGAAAATCAGTTACATCTTTCAAGGAGACTTATTTAGAAACACTGTCAGGTAATTGATTATTCTGATGCATTTAATGTAAAGTTAAGTAAATAAAGTAGGATGACGTGTCATTTTACAGTGATGGTAATAAACCAATCCTATGAATTCTTCCTGTGTGTCTAATACCATACTTGGTTTGCAATACCCTGCCTTCACGTTGTTTTCCTACTTTTCACAATAAGCCATAAATGCTAGTTATCACAGAGGAGTTAGATCTTCCCACAGTTTGGCCTAGGGGAATGTTTTAGTGCATCTGTGGCTGTATCCTTGACTGTCTCTCCTGATGCTGTAATTCAAAAGCAGATGACAGTCGCAGATAAAACGTATGACACAGTTCATGATTCACATGGGAATGGAAGAGGAACCTCTGAGAAATATGCTCCCTTTTCAGAGAGAAATATCAGCATGTACAGTTGAGCGTGTCACTT
This sequence comes from Corapipo altera, assembly GCF_003945725.1. Lineage (NCBI taxonomy): Eukaryota > Metazoa > Chordata > Aves > Passeriformes > Pipridae > Corapipo > Corapipo altera. The sequence goes on from NW_020884877.1 coordinate 6,006,465, forward strand.
AATGAGCTTCCTTAGTCTGCAGGTCAGATCTGACATTAACCAAAGGGACTTGGAATAATTTTCATCAGATGGCTTGAAAGGTCATACATAAATGGAGTTTTGAGGTTGCAGATGACTTTCTAATGGATTACAAGCTTTATCGTGAAAGCATCAGGTACAATCGGTTTATACTTATGAGGGCTCTGACTAAGACTGATTAGGTGAAATTGAAAAAAAAAAAAAGGCAGAAAGCCAGGTTGAATTTCTCTCAGGGTTCATGGGGCTTAGTTTCTTCTTAGACACTGAGACCCTCTTCAGTTTGTGGATTATCTCCCAAGTAAAATAATCACATTTCATCCCTGGGCATCTGAAACTAAACTGGATGAAGTACTGGAAAAAACCCTGTCAAGAGCAATCCAGCACTAGGAGTAAAATGGGCGGAATAAGCTCAGACTGTTTGAAAAGGCCATGTTTACCATGTCAGAAGAGAGTACACTGCAAAGTCTGGCATATTGTAATTATTTTGCTCCCAGTCTACAAAAATGCTGCAGTGCATTAGATATCCCCTCAAAGCTGATATGGATGTGATGTATTTTGTCCCTTGGACCTCATATTAATGTAGAGGGAGACCGTTTTCACCCTGTATTTTTACCTTCTAGCTATAAGATAAGGACATGTGGTCTTGTTTTCTTTAATCAGAAAGCAAGACTCCCCTTTTCATGTTTGAAACCCATGTTATCAGGATATGAATGAACTTTTTCCTTTCTCACCACTAATAAAATTAAGGAAAATGAAGTGTTCAGGCAGACAAATGTAGTATTAGCGTAGTGAAGGACATGCAATAAAATGCTGTAAAAGGGTTGCAGAATCTGTTTAATGGTAATAAATATTTTACAAGGTGTTAATCCCACAGATGCTGCTGGTTGGTTAGCTGCTCACATCTTTGAAATTGAGGGTTTGGGGGGACTGACTTTGATGGATTTGTAGGTAGTTGTTTTATGAAAGCTCATTCATGGGAATTTGGATGTTCCAAGGGATCCAGCTGATGTATTCTCACAGGGCAGGGAATGAATGTAGCATCAGCTCAGGTGGAGAACTGTGTTCTTGAAAGTCAAGCTTGAATCTGGTTCCCTTTGAAGCTGTTTTAAATTTGTGTTTTCAGATTCCAAGGTTGGCAGCCCTTGTTTGGTAGCCTCATTGAGCCTGTAGGTCCTTCTGGGTTGGCAGGCTGTATAAAAGCACAGATGTTCACCCAGTGTTTAGTCTGCAATTGCTGAAATAATTGCACAATCTATATATTTCATGTAATTATTCAGATATGATTTTTGTTTCTTACTCTCTACTGTTCCTGTATCTTTCAGGTCTGAATTAAAATGACTTTGTAATTTGTTTGCATTACTAGATAATGCTGAGATGTGGGGATAGCTATATTTCAACCCAGAGCATATTTGGATAATGTCAGTTTAACAGCAAAAAACTTTTTGTCTCTCATTTTTTGGAACAAAAGAGTGAATTCATGTTCATTTGACAGCAATTTTCATTTGTAATGGAAGGTCATGCTGAAGAGTGTGTGGCAGTATGACTCGAGTTTTTAAAAATGACATCCATATGGTTGGCTTGTTTTGAAAAGCAGTTTGAAAAATAATATGGGCCAAAACATCAGTGTCTGCTGTTCATTTTTTCATCTTACTACGCAGAGGACAGCACTTGATTTTGGAATGCCTTAAATTAACTGTTATTTGGAATCAAAAGTGCAAAAGGTTGCATGTTGTTTATACGTAGTAATTTTTTTCTGGTTTTGTTTATTTCTTATGAGTGGTACTGAGAAGAGTGAACCAAACATAGAAAGCACTGTTTCTGTAGAGGCTGAGCATGGCTGGTGAGCCATTTGACTAGAGATTAATTATTGAGTAGTCAGCAAATATTCTAGTCTTCTCAGGTGGAGTACTTGTAGGTCTGGCTAGTAGATACTGAAAGAATTTGGGATAATAGAGCACAGTAAATGAGTCGACGAATTAGGCAGAGGATACAATGAAACTGTAAAAAAATTGTGATGAAAAAAGCAAACGTCTTTCTAATAAGTTGTTCAAACTGAATAGATACCTGGTTTTGACTCAGTAAAACGCTGCTATCACAGAACTGAGGAACTGCCAAAACTGCAAAACTGCCTGGGGTGTGGGGTAAGGAAGATAGTTGGCACCCTTTAGGTGAACATCTTTAGAAGAAAAATAACCTTTTGTCTGGGAAGATGTTTGTGGGAAAAAATTCCCATCTATGACAAAGTATGATGAATATTTTTTGTTGGTTCCTCCCCCAAGTTTATTTAAAAGAGATGAAAACTTGAACGCTTTATATTCTATTTTTTGGTATTTTCTGTCAGCCTCCCAGGCCTGGAGAGTGCCAGCCCTGCCTTCCCAGGGCAGAGTGAAGCTCTGGACCCTTGGCATGCTTTTATGTAAAGGTCTTATCAAACTAACTACTTTGGGGTTTAATTTAGGGTTGAAATGTGGAACCATCTACCACATTTCTCTTGCATGGAATTCTTAAAAGAAGGTTTTAAAATTTGTTTTCCAAGTTGTTTTTTTTTAAACTAAAGGAGATTGCAGCAGGTAGAAAGAGTACAGCGGTGCCAGAACTACTTCTAGGCAAAAATGTTTGTTCTGACCTTCTTTTACAGGATTCATTTATCATATTAGTGGGAGGGCTGGAGTCACCTTGTGGGATCCTTCAGACATTCATCTTGCTGTAGGTTGCACAAGCCATATCAAATGCTTCTGGTTTACAGGTCCCATAATAATTTCTCATAATCTGCACATGGTATGAAACTCAGGGTGCCTTTTTGAGCTGACAAGCAGGGAGGGAGTAAACAAAGCAGAGTGGCAAACAAAGGTTGAAGGGAGTCAGCGAGCACAACCTGCAGTTCTGTGCAGGTGACTCCCCTGTTGGGCTACATGTCCCTTTGACATGTTTTTTGGCTGAATCACAGCAGAGCATGTGGAGAACTGGTGGCCGTTTTTAGACTGTGGTGTTGCCCATCTCCTGCTGTCACAGTGTCTTGTGGGGAAGAGACAAAGTAGAAACAGCAGGAATCTTACAAAATGGTTTTAAAGATTGGTAAGCAGACTTCCATCACTTTAGGTCTCCTCTCTTACATGCTTTAATTTCTTCATCCATTACCCTATATTAGTGGGACAAGATCCGCAGTCTGTTAGTCTGGACTGTGTGGAAATTGAAATCTATGTTTATTACACCCAGAACAGCTGAAACAGGCTGATAAGGTAGAGGCTAACTCCAGTAACACCTGCAACTTAATTTGATGACAGCTGTGAAGAACAATTTCACTTTAATTGCAGACTAAAGAAACATATGTATTTCTGGGTTTTTTGAATAATGTAAAACAATTTCCAAATTTTCTGTGGCTTTAAATACTAAAATGAAGATGTGTTCAGTGGAAGATTTCACAAATGTTGCACAATGTGGAAACTTGGAATATTTTATGCGTATAATAAGGCTGTTTGGTTTTATATGGAAAAAATACTCACTGCTTCTGCAGCGGCAGTTTATGTTCATGCAAAACTGCTGTCTAGATGAAGAGTCACAGTTTTGCTTGCGAGTGGAAGCAGGGGCTTAAACTGCTAGACCATCTTGTTTGTATTACTCTTACATTTAATTTATTTGTAATACCGCATGTAGGGATTCAGGTACAACGTAAATCTAACAACCACTTAATTAAAAAGTTGGAGTCCATTCCGTTAAGAGTTTCATATAAGCTTGGTGTATCCATATGTAACAAGCAGAGAGGGATGAACAAGTACTGCTCAGGTCATTTGGCAGTTCAGTTGTTTTCCCTCCTGCGATGAGGGCTGGATTGAGGAGCTGAAGGGAAAGGGTTCTGGAGGGCTGGCTGACCTTTCTACCTGTGAGTGAGGGACAGATTCGTGCCAATGTCAATCCTTGAAAGGAGGGATGTGCATCTAGAAGCACAATCTGCCTTGTACTGTCCTGAGGTAGTGCAATGAGTGCAATCATTTTCCTTCTAAAATAGAACTATCCAGAAAAACTCATCTGAGGAAGAGGGACCCAAACTGCCTTTGCAGAAATGACTCACTGACCGTTTTAAAGCCTAATGCTCTGTGCTGTCTCTCAACAACTGGATTTAGTATTAACTGAGAGAGAAAAGATGGTCTGTAATTTACTGTGTTTCACTGAGACTGAGGGGTAAAGTGGAGCTGATTTACAGCAGTAAGCTGTGCAGAGAAATCTTGTGCTCTGTAGAAAACAACCCTGTGTGTGCAGAGAAGGTGCTGTGTGGCTCGTGCTCCTTGGAGGGAGCAGCTGTAAACCAAGATGGCTTGCTGGGGTTGTCCCTACTGTAATGCAGTCTTTGAGACAATTTATAAAAATATATGAAAAATGTATTGTTGTTTCAAATTAAACTGCTGGAAGAAAAGGGAGTAAATGGCTGATTAAAATTAAAAGCTTTTAAAAGCTGGTTTCAGGGAAAACACCGCCCCTTAAACTGGACTAAACATTGTTTTAGTAACGATTGTCTTGTAGTGGGGAAAAATTATGACCTAAACGTTTTTAAATGTTAAACTCCCTCAAATCATAATTCTCTAAGATCAGTCAGACTGGGAAAAACTCTTCTTAAACATGCTGTCTTTTGAGTAGTTTGATACACCTTTCAAAGAAGAGAAATGGGAAATTTAAGTTAGAAGAATGAGTAATAAATTGGTGGTTCAAATATATTCATCAGTCTTAGTACAGGTGGCACAAAAGGTATCATTAAATTGACCTTGGTAGGTAAAACCCTTCTTAGGCTTTGACTAGTCCCAGCGCATCTTTCAAAATCTGGCAATCTTAGGAGCACTGAGGCTGGATTGCTCTCTAGTTGCTGGTGATTACACGTGTCTGTTGCTGCTGTGGGGCACACAAGGACTGTTGGGATACCTGCAGTCACTGCAGGACCTGGCTGGTGCTCAAGAAGGCATTCAGAATATGGCTAAATTTCAGATGCCAAAACTGCCACTTAGAACATGGATGATTTATTTTTTCTGCATGCGTTTTAATGTGATCAGCGGAGCTCAGCTTTTGCTATTAAGACCATGAAACAAAGTTAAAGAGTTTAAAACCAGTCTCTTTTTCCTGCCTGATAATACAGTTACTACCAGAAAAAACAAAGATGAGGCTGGTTCAAAGAATTTACTGACTTCTGCCCTTATGAAGGTGCAAGGGCATGGTCTAAATCTCTAAACAAGGTAATGGTCTAAACATCTGTAACTGTTGTTAGGAGCCGAATGTGATGGGAACATTTTGGAGATATGATTGTGTACTGGAGATTTCCATTAGGATATGGATAAAGACAAACCTCCCTTGAAACAAGTGTTACTTTCTCCTTCAATTCAAAAGTGTTATCTGCTGAAGACACTACCACCAGCAGAAATGCTCTTCTGTCAAATAGCTATCCCTTTAATGTTAGAGCATCTCCTTGCTGTTCGGTTTTTCCTTTTTTTTCCCCCCCTCTAGCTGTACAGTGGGTTGCACAGATGGTCTAGCATAAGGATGAAGGAAAATAAGGATGATGCTTTCTGATGGATTTATTTGTATTCAAGTCCCAATGGACCTAAGTATTAAATAGCTTCAGTTTTTTAAAATTGGCATGAATATACAGAAGACTGGGCACACATCACTAAAGCTGGAATTTTTTTAGTAAATAAAGTGGATTTTAGTCTTAAAGTGGATTTTTAGTAGAAGCTTGTAAATGGCTGAACTTGAGTTTCTGAAAAGCATAACATAGTGGGGGAGAAATGCAAATGTTGATTGAACAGGAAAATATATTTTAAAGCAATCTTGAAGTTGTTGTTGAGACTTGCAGATAAAAGTTGCCTCTACCTATTACTTTTTACATGCAGCAGTGTTTGAGCAGGTGATATGAAGTACTACTGGCTATCAAAGCTGCTTGTCTGTCTTGTGAGATAGTGATGAAAGTCGATGCACCAGAACCCTGGTGCTCAGTACACGTGTAAAAGCAGTTTTCCACTAATCCTCTACTATAAGGTTTGGCTGTCTGCTAAATGCCAGAAGGGATGGACTGGTCAGTAAGAGGTTAAAGGCTCACCTCTGTAATAACACAGGTTATTGCACTTTGATTTTTCATTTCTTTTTTTTTTCTTTTTTTCCCCCCATTGGTGGCAACTGCTCAGTTATCTTGGGGAGAGAGGGAGGTATCTTCATCTCCAGTTGCTTACAGCCTCATTTGATATGCAATCACTGTTCATGTGCATTCTAATGCAAAGAAGTCTTGACTGAAAACTCAGCTGAAAGCAGTATGTTTGCATGCAAAACATTGAAAATGGGCTCTGAACCTTTAAATGTAAAGGGCTAGTCAATATTTTTGGCAATTTTACGGTTGATGAATTACCTCTGTTGGTGTGGATGCCCTGGGGTTGCAATTCAGGCATTTTAACTCCCTCCTTAAGGTGCTGGAGAGGAGGAGAAAAATATCCCTTTTTTTCCCTGCTCTTATTCATTAACCTTGGAGACTCCATCCATAGCTAGTTATTGTGTTTTTGAGTTATTTCTAGCTCATTGTACAGTTATGTAAATACTTGTGCTGGAAGAGTGCAGGGGGTGGAAATATGCTGCCAGAGAGCTGGAGGCAAAGCACAGATACTTTGCTTCTTCCCCTCCTGATAGCAGTGCCAGCTTCAGTGGGAGTGGGGTTAGAGTCCTAGAATTTGGGAAAATATGCTACTCTTCCTGCTCTGCCTACTTCTTTTTTTGCAGTGTTTCCTGTGTTTGCCCATACCTCCTGCTCAGTGTTCTCACAAGTTAAAGTTGATGTGGGCTTTTTTTAATTCTGTGTGTCTTGTCCCCCTGCAGTGTTGCTGGATCCTGCTGGATCTGAATTGTAGACATTCCAATTTTGCTCTATCAACAAGGTGACAGCAGCAGTTTCTGGAAGTACCCCTGCATTTTTCACCATTTGGAAGCTGCCTGACTTTTACCCACCAAGGTTATTAACTCATGTTTTACAGGCAGAGTTTAAATTCTGCAGGAATAAAAAAAAAATGTGGTCTTGCCAAAGGAAACTTCCCAGGCTTAGGTAATTGAGAAAGTGGGTTTTGTTTGTTTGTTTGTTTTCCCATGCCGAAGGAATGTTTCTATCCAAGGGGAACTTTCTTGAACACGTGCCTTTCTTTGTAGTCCACTTTGTGTGTTTTTCAGTGTGAGATCTATTTACAGTTTTATTGCAAACTGTTACTTGGCAGCGAGAGCTGCTGTAGCTGAAATCACCTGTCAATAACTTAAAGAAAAAATTTATTTGCCTTGTCTTTCTGGGTCTCTTCATGAACTGAAGCATGAAGACATGATCTAGTGGCGTCTAAATATAGAAACTGCAAATACTGATGTCCTCTAGAAACACGTTTGTTTATTGTGAAAGTTGTTCTGTGCATGTATGGGCATGTAGGTGACTTGGCTTCTCTATAGCATCTGCAATGTTCTCTCATATTCTTATGGTTCAAGACAGAGGTATACACAGAAAAAGCTGGAAACAGCGGTAAAGAGATTTTTTTCCCTTCAGGTTGCAGAAACACAGTCTGGTTTGGAGCAGGGAGAATGAAAAGCCTTCCTGAAAAAAAAAACCAACAGAACAGGTAGTGCAGTGTGGTGTGTGCGGGAAAGTTAATGAAGTGCTTTGAACACAAAAGGGCAAGTTTTAAGTATCTGGTGACTCCCAGATGGAGTGGAATTAGTCCCACAGATTTGTAAGTGGATCAGCATCTTTGGTATCAAGTCAAAGAAGTTGGTCAACCCCCTGAGAAATGGGGAAGAAGCAGTCTGGTGGGACTGAAGATGGAGCATGGGAGAGGTGAACGAACGGCCCTGGTTCTGGGAAAGAATTGTGTGGGGTCAGTGCCTGTGAGAATGAAGGGGGCTTTTGTGGTCACCTTAATAATGAAATAATAAACCCTGCAGGCCATTGAAGGATGAAAAACAGTTGTAAAGGATGTGCTAGCCTTTAGTTACAAATATATGCAAGAAAATATATTCTATTCAAGCTCTTATTTTAAGAGATGCTAGTAAAATGAATCATAGAATGAAAATATATTTATCTGTAACTGAATCTTCTCTTTATCACATGTGTGTTTCCACATGCATACATCTCACATACTGGTAAGTAGGATCTGTTTCTATGTACACCTTATGCTGTTTAAAATCACAGCAACATATGATTAAAAAAATATTGAAGATGCAATTTGCTGCATAAATAATCCTTTTATCCTGGTAATTACTTGTTTTAAGTTTAAAAGGGTAGGTTTTTTTAATAGAACATCTCAATTCAGAATGATTGTTTTGCATAGCTAAGGTGTAAGTGTTTGCTCAAACCTTGACCAGTAACTAGCTTTTCTTATTGTCGAATGGGAAGCTTGTCTGTGGACCTGAGACACTAAACTGAGGTAATTGCCTTGGGACACAGAGATGGATATCTGTTTTTACATAGACTGACCTTTACTGGTTTTGAAAATATATTCTTGTTACATTTCCAAAGAGAAAACAGTAGAAAGAGCAGAAAAATAAGACAGTATGGGGCTCTACAACCAGGTAAAAAAATACTCTGGTCAAAGAGTTTGAACTCTAAATACTGTTTCTTTTCATTGGGTGACTACCAGGGTCATGATGCAGGATGGTGGCAGGGAAAGTGCAGAATTGCAGTAATATATGTTTGTATATCATGCAAGCAGTTGAAGTGAACGGTGCTGTAAAGCTGCTGTCTACGTGGCTGTTATCACAGAATATGCTGAGTTAGAAAGGACCCACAAGGATCATGGAGTCCAGCTCCTGGTGCTGCACAGGACCCTCCCCAAGAGTCACACTGTGTGCCTGACGGTATCATCCAAATGCTTCTTGAACTCTGTCAGGCTTATTGCTGTGACCACTGCCCTGGGGAGCCTGTTCCAGTGCTCAGCTACCCTCTGGGTGAAAAACCTCTCTCTATTATGCAACCTAAACCTCCTCTGACACAACTTCAGACCATTTCCTCGGGTTCTGCCACTAGTCACCACAGAGATCAGTGCCTGCCCCTCGTCCTCCCCTCACAAGGAAGTTGTAACTGCAATGAGGTCTCCCCTCAGTCTCCTGTTCTGCAGGCTGAACACACCAAGTGCCCTCAGCCACTCCTCACACTGCTTCCCCTCAAGGCCCTTCACCAACTTCACTGTCCTCCTTTGGACACTCTCTAATAGCTTAGTGTCTTTCTTATACCGTGAGATGCCAAGCAGAACTCCTGTGCAGAAGCCTGTGAAACTATTAAAATTCTCACATGGTGGTTCATCTGCTTCTCATCAGTGTCCTTATTTGAGCTTCATGACTGTGCATCACAGAAGGCTGCATCGTGATTAAGCCCACTGCATTGGTTGTGAAATAGCTCTGCTTCAAACAGGTGGAGACGAGAAGTCATGAATGGATAGCTGGCTGGAAAACATAGCTGGCAGAAGAATGAGGTGACAGTTGAAGAGTCAAACTTGGTTAATCTAAGTGGAAAAAAGTCAAGTAGATTGTTGGCGTGGCTGAGTACCAGATCGTTTCTTTTCTCCTTGTTTCAAAACCGTGGTGAAGTTGGAAACATGAGTGAAATAGTAAGACCTGTTCATAAAATCTCATTCTGTCAGCTACTGTGTAGCTGTTATTTCCCTTCTGGAATCAGAATGAATGGATGAATGGTTATTAATATGTAATAAGATCTTATGGGAACAATAGCATTGCAGGCAAAGGAAAAGAGGGATTTAGAGAAGGGAATCGCTCATGCAAAAGTTAGGCTTACCATGCTGGCATGTTGGTGTTGGTAGGACAGGCATGGTCCTGAAAGCTTGTGCCAGTGTTTTAAAAGATGGAAACAGCAGGATGCTTGGACCATGAAAGCAGGCGCCCTCTTGTCACTATGCTGTATCAGTTCTCTTGTTCCACTTCCCTGCCTTTTACCATGTTTTCTCATTCTACTGTAAACAGCTTGGGGCAGGGGTCGTGCCTTTTATTTGTCTGTAAAGTGCTGCTGCTTGTGAGGAACACATTTTGTTGATTGCTGGAGGAACAAGAGCATCAATAACAGACCTCTGCATGCAAAATTCTTTAAGTCTCTATAAAGATGCTTTTTTCCCAATCTCTGTGCCAGCCTGTAACCCCTGGATTTCTAAAAACCAAAGGTGTACACTAGAGAAAGGTTCAGTCTGTGCTCAGACCAAGCTGTGTGCTGCTGACTACCCGCTATCTGGGCTGGATGGGCTTTGAGTTGGACCCATTAATTGCCCTTGGGCTGTGTCACATCATCAGAGCAACCCCAACAGAGCTTGTGTTCCTCCTGGACAAGGGAAATGTCAGAAAACCCCTTCCTTCCGTGGGACATCACTCCTTCAGTGATTACACAGCATTCAGTGCATGCTTTGTGTTAAACTGTACTTTTTGTTGAACAACTCCAGGACTTTGGGTTGATCACCAAAGAATTTAGAGGCTGGTCATTTTTGATGGAGCTCACCCTTGCTGTAGCAATATGCACCTTGCACTCCCGTGCACAAATAACTATATATTGTGGCTTTGTGTATTGGAAAATGGAGAATGATTTATTTTTTTTTAATGCTGTTTAACACAATGTTTCCAAGTTTTTATTACCCAGGGACTTAATCATGATGGAACAGAAATCTGCTATGACCAGTCTTAAAATGATACTGTCTCTTTTTAGTGGCTGAAGCATATAAAACCAGTCAAGAATCCATTAAAAAAAAAATCAAGCAAGTAAATGTAAAATGTACATAATGTAAAAACAAATAGTAGACTATCAGTGCAGATAATTCCAGGTCAGCATTTTCACATAGCAGCAACAAGAAGACATGAAGTAATGTTTTGGGCCTGCCTTAATGTGGGTGTGGAGAGGTCCAAAAATGGTGTGTTGTCACAAAACTGAGAAGTCTGAGGCCCTCTGACCACACCCCCTGTGGAGGCATCTGTAATGAATCACAAGCAGTGCCTGGAGGAAAACACCCCAGTTTTTGCAACCTCTTTGAACATGTGTTTCTAAGTCACCAGACAAGAGTGGTGTTCCTTGGCATGCCATGGCACTGGCTTGGGTTGTGGATGTATCCAAGTAAAAATCTGTTGTGTGAGGAATATGCAAGAAATGAGCAAATGAAGAAAAGGCAAATTAAATTGTTAGGTATTAAACCTAGGATATAAAAGGGATAGGATTATTTCTTAGTTTGCCAGTCTTGCTCAGGTGATTTTGCCATACAAGATTTTCCAGCTCTGCTTCATCAGCAGCATCTGGGCTATTTGCAGGTTGTGTTAAATTTTGTTTCCAAAATAACTTATACTGATCCGTTATGGACACAAATAGAGAGCTAAGATATACCTAGGAGAATATGTTAATGGTACTCTTAAGTGCCCCTCACAATAGGTTGCTGCATTACTTGTGTGATATCTAATTCTTTCAGCACCTTTGTGTGTGTGTGCCCCATTCCCCATCTGTAAGGTGGCATTTCCCTTGCGTGCCTGAACCGTGTGTGCAAGAGAAAGGCTGAGCAGAGCTGCAGGTAGACAGGCACTCTGAATTGATGCCCAAATAGAAAGGGAAGAAAACAGGTACAAATGCTAATTAAAAAAAAATAATCCTTTTGATACAGCACTCGGATTTCAGCTTCCCTGCCCTCCATCCCTCGATGTGTTACCTTTTGAATTTGTATGAGTTTCCAGGGTCATTTCTACTTCTAAGATCAGAAGGCTTTTCACAGTCGTACAGGTGAAACTATGATGGATTTCAGATATTTTGGAAAAGCTTTATGGAAAGGCATTTCAAGAGCTGGATCATAGATATAACTGAGCAAAACAGATATGAAGGTGGTAGGCTGCCACTTCAAAGTGTTGATGTGTGTGTCTCACACCCAAACCAGCGAGTGAACAGATTCAAGAATTAAAATGCACAGTGTATACTCAGAAGCAGAGGAAATATAGATGCATGGCTGTGTAATGAGGACTGCTTCTTGTAAACAGTGCAACATGAGGGCATAGATGCTAATTAACCATGCAAATTGAATTTGCAAGAAGTTCCGAGCAGGGAAGACATCTAAAAGCAGGCTTGATTTTTCTAGAGGATAGAATGAACGACTTGCCTTTATTAGTTACCAGGATGCCTCTAGGAGCTTAGATTTAGTGGAGTTGAGAGCTTTTTAGGATCAGGAAGGGATGTGCCAGGGACAAAATGACAGGTTCTTAGTTCTTTCTGAAAGAGCAGATTTGTCCTACCAGTTCAAGAGTTTAAAAAAGAAAAAAAAAAGGATTTAAAAAAATGGTTTCGTTTTTTTTTTAAATTTAAATGAGACATTTATGACTTAGTTGGTGTTTGACCTTTTAGCTCTCTCGCCCTGATCAGTGCTTTGCTAGACTGTTAAGTGATCTTTTGTCAGCTGAGAGTTACATGCATGAAGCTGTAATTGTGAGTTCCAACTAGAGCCAGGGGTGCTGACACACCTAAAGAAATCACCTAACTTTCCAGAGCCGGCGGCAACTAGGAGAGTCTGAGCCACAGTGATCTGTCACTGTCGTTATCTTCCCATTAGTAGAGCTGTGAGAGAGGGCTATTAATCATCCTGCCTAAGGCCTGGCAGTGTGTGGAAGTGCACAGAGCATTACCATAGCTTCTAAACAGTCAACACGGCAGGATCTCACAGTTACTGCCTGCTTTAGGTCTGAAGTAATGACAAATTCTTCAAAGTCTCTGTAAGGCAAAATTTTTCCTTCTGTATCAGAACTGCCATCTTTTCTCCCCTTGAGAAGGCAACAATTGGCTTCTTGCTGAATTCCCTCCAGGAGCACTTAGTGTGGTGCACGAGGTAGTTTTGGCAGGAGGGACTGCAGGGTGTTTAGATTTGTTGCAGTGGTAGTGAGACAGTGGTAGTGAGGAAAGGGTGAGAAAAGAGCAGAGGCCCCTTTTTGTGTCTTTAGGGAACCACTGAGGTGGGATGAGAGTTGGTGCTGGTTGTGAATGTGCCACTTTATCTTCAGTGTAACTGCTGGTGATCTGAGTACCTTAAGGCTGGAGTTAAAGTTTGCTAAGGTTAAGTTTTGAAAACACAAGAGTGAGATCTTGTGTTTCTTGCTAAATCTTCTGTGGTCCTCAGCTTTTGGATACAGGCTGAATTGGGAAGAACAGTTGTGCGGAACTTTTTTAGTGAAGTCAGCCACAATCCGTGGTTTGTGGATTTATTACATTGGTGTTATTGTTTGGGTTTGTCAGAAGCAGATAAGCAATTGTAAAAAACAGGTCACAGAGCTGCAGTATGGGCTTTGGCATGATCAAATAAGCTTTTTTTCAGTTTTTGCAGGCAATATCATGGAATTGTTTTTAATGTTAGAAAACTTTTTGTTCAATTTTGTGTGAGAAAATGGTTAGGTTTCTGTTGGAGTCTAATGTTGTGTGCTAGGGCAGGTGAGGAGATGGCTGGCAGCCATGAATGTCACGTTTATACATGAATGGCATTTGTTTTGTTATTCCAGAGAAAATTCAGAGTTGTGATTGAGAAGATGAGGGCTTGTGGAGTATAGAAGAAATAGGCAGCTCAATACCGTCTTGTGTCCTGCATGGATCAGATTGGTATTGTGAATACTGGTGACATCAAACAGAAATGCCTTATTTGTTATTTTGCAAAAGTATTTATCATTAAAGTATAGTTAGGAGTAAGATTCACAGGGCATGCTTGGCACATAAGGAAATAGCTGTGGAAGCTCAGTGTTCCTCTCTGCACATCCTTTGCAGGCCTCATGGACTACTTGTGAGTCTGCAAGAGGTTATTAAGGAAAGTAAACCTGATGCAGGAAGCACTGTCCACATCTGCCTCTCTGATGGAGAGCGATTAAGGTCTGCAAACTGAAAAGGACCAAAAACCTGCTTCATGTTTTACCCTGTCTGCATGAAGTCACCCAGAGCTGAAGCAACATACAGAGTTGTTAGGATTACCTGGGACGTACAGAGTTACTGGGGATTACCTGGGAAAGGGTTGGGGCTGCAGCATAGAAGAGGAAACAGCAAGGAAAAAGCCTCCATTACAGTTACATTACAGGCTTTCTGCACAGAGAAATGGTAGGAGTTACTATCTTCCATACAGTATAAGTTCTTATTTGCCAGCACTGCTCCTTCCTTTCTTCTTCCTACATTTCCCTGTAGAAATTTCCGAGTAGTTCTCCAAAAGCCGCAGGGCGAAATCTTGCCTCCACCAATGTCAGTGGGAAATCTCCCATTGACTCCAACTGGATCATTATTTCATCCTATTTTGGGAGGAATCTTTGCCTCAGTGAGCGCTGCAGGACTTGTCCAGCAAGAGATAGCGCTCCCTTGTCAACAGCACAAACCCTCCCCTTACTGAATTTCCATAATAATTCAGAAACAGCAAGGTTTTTTTTAGTTTGTTCTTTTTTTTTTTCCTTCCCTATTAAATCTAACCGTGATAGATGCCCTGTGGAAGCTGAACATTACCTCTGCAAAACAATCTCTGCAGTAACTGTGGAATTTAATGGCTTTACATTCCCCAAACAGGCTGTGTATACAACAGGCAGTGCTGCCTGCCCAGAAGTTTCTAGTATTATGCTATCTGTGGATATAAATTCTAGTTCTCTTCACTTTTCCCAGTTAAAAGCTTCTCTTTGGATAAAGGAACAGCTGCTCAAAAAGGACAGTTCTAGTCAACAGTCTTATTAATAACGGCAACTCTAACATCATCATCACTTCCATGTGGTTTCCTTCTCAGTGACTTTACACACATCCACTCAATAAACATTCTAATACCTGGGTAGTCAGCAAAATATTGATTATCTCCTCTACTTCATTTTGTCTTTTATAATCTAGGAAGTACCAGTGAAATTATGTGACTTGCCTGAAGCAAAGCAGAGTCCAGAGCTTATATGTTGTCGCCTTTCAAATTGCTCAAGCTCCTTCCAATTTCTAGTTGCACACACAGCTGCTTCCCTCATTTAAGCCATCTTTTTATTTAGATTAAAAAGACACCATAATTTAGGTAAAATATAATTCAGGAACACCTACAGAAATCATTTTCGTCTGTACTGAAACCAACTGAAGAAATTTTATAAAGCAATCACAAGCCTAGTATTTGCAACACTGTAAGGGAACATCAGTCCTTCAAATGGTTTGTGTGCTCACACTTTGCCTGCTGAATTTACAAGGAAAATGTTAATCACCATTGGTTGTCAAATTCAAGCTGACAATTAAAGTCAGAGCTCCTACACCAACCTAAGCAGACTGCTCAAACTTATCATTTGTACAGCAGAATGGTAATTTTAATTATTACAACAAAGACCTTCCCAAGCTGAGCATGACGTGTCATTCCAATACCTCTGGCATTTTATAACCATTCCCATTTTTGAACAGATGAAAATCTTTCTATGGCCTCCAACGTGCTTGTCTTTTAAGAAGCTAGATGTGACAGTTAGATATGGCAATACCTTGCCTTACCTCTGAGAAGCAGAAATCACTCTGATACCACAAATTTCAAAATCCTCATTATAAATTTCAACCCTCATTAAAAGCAAAACCAAAATATGCATGCAGTAGGAGAGCAGAGTATCTTCAGGAAGTTACCATATTCCACCAGCTTTAGAAGGTAAACTTGCAAATGTTTATGTAACTTGTAACAGTTAAGCTGCTCTGTGGAAGAAGACCTGCAATAGAAAGCTAGAGCTGAGAAAGAAGCATCAACTCCCACCACACTGTGTTTTCAATGTGATCCCAAAATCCTAGACTTGTTTAATAGGAGAAGAAATGCTATTGCATACTTTATAGAACAAAAGGACGTTCCAAAGCTTCCTTTTCAAAAGCTGTTGCAGAAGGGCACTGAGTACTTCATGTACAGAGATGAATACCTAATACCTTCCACCACAGAAAGCTGAAGCTTCTTTGAGAAAGCACATGCCCATAGCTCTCCTTCCCCCAGTGCCTCATGCCAACCTGCAAGAGCTACTGAACGAACAGCAGATGTTCACTTGCTATTGGGGCCTCAGCAGTGGCAGAGGAGTATGAAGGGTCCTGCCAGAGCTCACTCTGCCCAGCAGACTCTCCAACAGTGAAACCAGCATCCTGTTTGAAAAATATTTTTCTACCTTGCCTGCGACAAGAGCAGACAAACTTTTGGTTCTGTTGTCTCTCGTAAGATAAAAATTGAAACATGTCAACCAAGAATCCTGTGAAAGAAGATTTACAGGCAAGAGAATAGAATCAATTTCTTCTTCAATGGAAGAAGCAAAATAATCCAGCTTTATCTCTCTGTGGTGATGATCCAATCTGCTGTACTAACACAGGTACACACCCACGTTCCCCCCTCTGCTGTTGCTGTACAGACCAACCTGAACATACACAAGAGCCCATATGCCTTAACATAAAACTTTGGCACTACATTTGCCCTCTGTATGAACATGTGAACTTTCAACTCTGCAGCTGGAACCAACCAGAAAGTCTAAGGCTTCACACATTTTGTGAAGATAAATTGTGATGATCTTTCCACATTTTCAGCCAGCACTTGCATATTCCTTAACAATGAAGGTGCCAAAAGGCTTGGCTCAGAGCCAGAGGGAAAACTGTCATAATTCTTAGCAGTTTTCAGATGCAGTGCACGGATTTTGTTACATTATAAAAAATGTGCCAAAGGCTCTATAGAGGGAAAAGTCCTCCTTATTCTGCACTGTGCTGTGTATCATACAGCAGGACAGGAATGCTGAAAGGGGCCATTTCATATATTTACATTGTAAAGCAGACCAAGGTCTTGAGTTTTAGGAAACTACTTTGTGTGAGAGAAAGAAAACTGTTGTTCTGTTAGTCTCAAGGTGAGACAGATGTGCTACCTCCCTGTAGGAGAATGACAAGAGAATGTGTAGGCATGTGCATGGGCATGTTTCTCCTCATCTGTGGGTTAGGAGCAGCCTATTGAGCACCCTGAGGAAGTGTGGGTATTGCAGCTGAGACTTCCCCAAAATGAGGGAAGAAGACTGGAGCTCCCAGCTCATCAGATTGGTAAGGAATTTTTGAAACACTTACCAAAATTTTACATGTTTCTAGTACTTTAAACTTAATTCATTTGCAGCAAATCAATATGGATTTTTTTGGAAAAACTGGTATAGGAGAGGAGTTGTCACTGAAGGAGACTGTCTGAAGGACAATAAGAGGATAGGGGAAGATCTGCTTTTTCCATTTCCGAAACCCTCCAACACAAGAGGGATATTGACCTCTGAGGTTAAATAAAGTCAGGGCCTTCAAAGCAGATATTGGTCATATGGTATCTGTGGAAAATAAGACACCATATACACACAAATAACATATCTGCATAAACAGAGCACAAATAATTGTGCAATAATGCTGAAAAAATCCTCTGTATTTAAAAACCCAGGATGAGTAATTCTTTCAATATTGGTGTAAAAGCAGTCCAGAGTATTGCACTGAAACACATTCATTAAACTTTCATAAAAGCAAATTAATGGATACTGCTGAAACAATAGTATCATTTGAACTTGACAGTAATAACTAAAAAGCCTTATAAAGCACAAGTGCAAACAGCAATGGGGCTGGGAACTAAAAAGCTCAGATTTCCTGTTACATGCAATTAAATAGGTAATCATGTCGTGTACTCAATTTTTCATCCCTTTAAACCAATACAGCAGTATGATAAGTAATAAATTTGTTTTTATGAGAAAGCTTCTGATGTATCCTTAGTTACCAGGAATGAAAACTGTTTATGAAAAAGTAATTTATAGCAAAAATTTATATGAAATACAGAGCTTCATGGATATCAAGCTATATGAACAATTCAAAACTGACAAAAACATTGGTATGTTAAAGTTTAATATTAATTCCTTGTATTTCTGGGACCTTTACTCTACAGTTTGTAAAGCTTATATTTATATTACAGATTCTACTGTTTCATAGAAGTTTATATCTTTTAAAGTCCTCCAAGACTGGTGATATCCTGTTCATAGTGTGCAATGAACCATGCAATTAATATGGTTTAAAAATTGGGACTGTTGCCTTTTCATTAAATAGGTGAAAGAAAACCCAGAACAAAACAAATCATAATCTACATGCCTTTGATAACAAAAAGTGGTTTTCCTAATCTTGGAGCCCAACAGGATTCAACAAGAACATGAGCTCTTCCATCTCTCTTTTCCTAAACTTTAATCCCCATCCCAGTAAGACCTGCACCAGTTTCAGTCCCAACTCTCAATTGCCTCCTCAGGATCTTGTGATCAATTTGTCTTTTTATGCAATCTTTTCCTAATCCTGAGCCTAAAACAACCTGAGTTTACCCCAGCTATCTCTGTACAGTACACAGCTCAAACCCAGCATAAGGTCTGAACACAAGGAAATGCATCATTGCCAACAGCACCCCCAAACCTGGCCCTGCAAACCATGAAAGTTTCTTGAGAAACACAAACTTCACCTCACTTCTTTTATGACATTTTTTCTTTTACTTGAATCTGTTACTCAATGTATATGTGATATAGCTGTGTTATCATGCCATCAAGTAACACCAGTGTGTAAAGGAATGATTTTCGTGCTATTCTAAATATTTATAATTTGAAAAGGAAAACATTATTTTGAAAGATGAGTAAAAACCTTATGTGATTTGACTATAAAAGAGAAAATAGGCTGATGAGAAAATTATGAACATACTAAGCAGTAGCCCGTTTTCCTGGCATGTCTCTTTATAAGAACAACTAGCACCAAAACCCTAAAGAAGTTTAAATTGTGAATGGTTCCTCTTTGCTATGGAAAGCATGACTTAATTTTGCTTTTAAATGGCAGATTTTGTCTGTCTGTGCCTGGTAGAAAATGACTAGACTGAGGTTTTGATTTTGGATATCCTTGTAGAGGTATTGGTGGTAGCCCCATGTCTTCTCCACTGCTATGTGAATGTTTTCTGCCAGGGGTGAATGTTTTCTGCTGGAATAGGCTGGAGTGATCCAAATATGGCTCAGGTGGGTTGGGGGAATCAAGGGAACTTATTCCCTTATTGGTGTTTCATGCTTGAATGTACAACCTCTTGTTCTGAACGCAGACAACCACTGTCCACAGGCCCTGTAATGGAGAACTGCACTCTGAGTAGTTTCTGAATAGTTTCCTTGGCCAACTGTAGTTTTTCTGGCACAACACCTCATCATGGCTTTGAATTTAGCCCATTATAATTGTTAGATCTGTTTCATCCAGTGGAAAAGTAAGAACTGCAGTCGTTCCACCCCGCAAACATCTATTGTGAAGCCAGAGATGATGGATTTTGTTGAGTTTTCTTTGTGCTTGCTGGGCCAAATCCTCCTTCTGTATACATGCCACCAGCTTCAATTTGCTCCAAATGTGCTTTACTATACTGCAAGGTTTGTTGGTATTAATTGCAGCACATTTATTACCCTGTAAGAGCTATTATAAAGCTACTGCTTTGTGCAGGTCAACTGGCGAGATAATGTCCCAGTGCTCTCACTTTTCCTTTAGTTTAGTTTATTTCAAGTGCAGCTTCTCTCTGGGAACTCTCTCTGTACAAATGGCATGGTGGCATTCCAGGGCTGTGTCCTTGCTGCCAGCTGATTCATACACACTGTGCAGGCAGGTCACCTGCAACCTCTGCAGAAGTCTAAGTCAGACCAGCCTCCTGTACCTCATTTGATGTGATTCTTTGTATGGTTTCTTTCTGTCACATGGATGGACAAAAAATTGCGTGATGTGAGTATCCTGCCAGTAACAGCAGTCTGTACTGCTGTGTCCCCTTTTAGGACATAGAGAGTTAATTTACAGCAGATAGTTGGTGCCTTGCACTATTGGCTTTTTTGGCTTGTGTCCCATAGCAGTCAGGAGGTAGGAAAACATCAGAGGCTGGATGGGGCCTATATATATTTTTTTTCCTCTTACACAGGAAAAACTGTATATTTTGGTGTTTACCTTTAGGGATAGAACTACCACTTGTACAGATCCCTTTAGGTCTTCTGGCAGCTTGTTTATACAGCTGGGACCACAAAGACCAGTGTCTTGCATTTAAAAGGATGGCAGAGTGAAAACAGATACTCCCAAAGGGTGAAGTCTGTTTTTCTTTGCTGAAAGAAAGGAACAGTTTTCTGTGTTTTGTGACAGTGGGTTATTCCTTAGAGTCATGTTCCTAAAGCTTGTTCTCGCTTGCCCCACAGGGCTCTTCAGTGACCCCATGCATTTCAGTGTAGTTGATGCATTTCATAGAATTTGATAAAGACCCAGGTCAGAACCTTTTTTCTGTAGGTCTTGCCCACCTGTCAGTGTCACACGCATCACCCAGTTCCCGATAAAACTGAAAAAATCCTATTAATTTTCATGGGAATATGGTCATGCCCAGATGGTTGAAGTCCTTGTTCAAGACTCATACAGCAGAACTCCATCATCCTCATCCTGAATGTGATCTCTGAAATGAGGAAGGCTATTGTCATATTTTTGTAAATTGGCATCTCAGTACAATTTAGTACATTTTTTTTCTTTTTTTTAAATCCAGCAAAAAAATCCCAGTAAATTCAAATGAATGGGATTTAGTGGGTGGTGCTGAATGAGGCTGGGACACCACTCTGAGCAGGTGATAGGAGTGAAGGTGTTCAACTCCTCAGAGTCAGACTGCATCGGGGCTGTGAGCAGAACCCATTGGTTTTGTCAGTAGGAGTTCCTTTTCTAAATCTAGTGAAAGAGTTATCTTTATGGAAATGAAATAGTCTTCTAAAAAACTGCTTAAAAAAGCCTTCCACTATTTGATGGAGAGTGTTGCTCTTTCAGTTGAGTACAGTGTTGTAGAATTCTGTCTTTTTTTTAAGGAGTTGTTGTGCACTGTTAAATCCTGCAGGATTTCTTTGTTGCAGGAGGACTGTAGATTTTGATCCAACCTTCATTAAAAGGAAGTCTTTTAGTTCATGACTTGGAACTGCTCTTGCATTTCCATAGAAATAAAGGAATCTAAACAGCATGCAACTGAAATTAAAAGCCATGGAAGGACAATTTCAACCAACTTATTTTCCTGAACATATTTGGAAAACAGAGGGACAGGTCTGTGAATTTATAAATTTGAAGCAATATAAAAAGGACCTTGAACTTTCAGTCAAAGAGGCATGTAATTAAATTTCTCCCTGCTCCATAATTTTCTATTGTATCCTTGTTACCTTTTTTGTCATATCTATTTGCATCTTCACAAATCCAAAATATCTTAATTTGAATAAAACAAAAGCCTATTCATGCTTGTACTATTCATGTGGTTTAATTGGTTTACAAAATACAAATGTTCTTTGAAAGAAACTGATTTGATTTCAAGAGGCTGGTAGTTGTCCATCATATGTGGTCCTTCTTCTCACAAAAGACGAAGGAACAGAACTAGACATAAATGGGCTTGCTTCAACTTGCTTTGGTTTTGCCCCTGTTTGGGCTGAGCTCTCACTGTTGCTCTGTGCATACAGTAGGAAAATATTAGGGTTGTACCTAATTGCACAAACAAAAATAGTTTTCCACATGAGAAGTTTAAACCGAGAACTGAAAATACTTTTCAAATGCTCCACTTTCCTGTTCTAGGTAATATCAGCATGATCTTAAAGACTGCAAAATTCATTGTGGTGTTGGAGCACCTGGGCAGATGGTATTATGTGGTAAAGGTAACAGTGTTGTATACCAGTGTCAGTCAGGGTTAGAAAGAGGTTCCAGATTATTTTGATACTTAAGTGATATGTAAGAGAGAGTAGTTGAGTTAAGGTGGTATGTTCTTGCATCCCAGATTATGTACATCCAATTAAATTTGAATTGAATTACAAGTAAGAATTAGTTGAAGCAATTTCTGATATCTTATATAGAAGAATGTGTTAAGTAATGATTCATTAATGTGGACCAAGATTTTTAATGCCATGAGTCTCAGTAAGGGCCAGATGGAGCAGGTGACAATGGGAGGGGTGAGTAGGCAGCACTGCCACTCTGTGCCAGGGAGGTACTGCAGTGTTTGAGCACAGAGAGAGGCACTGTGCTGGGTGACTGATGGACTTTACAGGGTTCAACTTCAGGTCAATAGGACCAATAGAAACTCAGTTTGAAAATCTGGCCTGTGTAGGTGCAGGTTTGTGATTTGGAAAATCAGTCTTGCAGTGTGTCTGAATATCATCACTGCAGATATCTTCAGTGATCCCATTGCAAATGTGTTCCTGGTGGGGAGGATCTCCTAACCCTCACAACACACTTCTTGGCCAGCTTCATAACATCCTGCCATGTGGTGGCCCTGTGAGCTGAGCCTCTGTGTTGGTCCCCAGACATTGTGTTGGAGGACCAGTTGTGTTCCTCTGGAAGCTGGGAAGATATTCCCTTCACTGGGTCTGCCTTGGTTATTTGGTGCAGACCTCTGCAATGTCTTTTCTGCTGCTGCAGATGTGGGAGGAACAGCCCTTGGTGTCTTTCTGTAACAACTCTTCCTTCGTTAGAAGAGGAAAATATTCTTTCTCTCAGTGTCTGCTCCCAGATGAACAGCTACTTCTTGGGGTAGCTGGGAAAAGGAGACAAGAGATGCCACTCTGCAAACTTTTCTATCGAGGGAAGGACCTTCTAGCAGTAGCTGTATAATAGCAACAAGGCAATACAGCACAGGTTAAACACCTCAGTGTGCAAGGTGTCTGGTATAATTCAAATACCAAAGAAGTTAGTGTAGAAAACTGTTAGTCAACTCATTAAATTGATCCATGTGTTTATCTGGAGAATTATCTATTCTTCTGCAGGAAGAACAGCATTTTATGGTATGATTAGTTACTAGTTTATTTAAACTTTTTACATGTTCTCCAATACAACCAGGCAGGGACCACCAATAATATTCATGTTGTCTTTGGGGCACATCTGAGTGTGGGGGAAATATATGCAGAGTATTTCATGGAGGCTGCTTGCCCCTGAGGCAACTTTAGTGATATCAACTCCTCATCTGTGTACCTTCATGAGACTGTACCCAGAACATACAGGCTAAACTCAGAAAGGGAAACATGCAGAGCTGTCAGTCGAGTCTCTCTGGCTGTCAATATAGTTTATGTTTAAGCACAGACTGAAGGGCACAAGAAGATGCATTACTGACAAAGTAAATCAAATCATGGTTGGCAACAGGTTGCAAATGCAGGAGAGAACTGACAATGGATAGGCAATGGAATTATAAAGCAGAGGGAAGTCTCTGAAGGATACAGAGATCATAAAAATGGAAAATACTGGGTAGAGGCAAAAATAATCTATTGTGTTACCTCAATGGGAAACTATTTGCATGTCAAAAGAAAGTTTTATACACAGCCTAATGTGGTGGTAATAGGAAAAAAAAAAATCTATTTGCGCTGTCGTTTCTTGCTCTGTATTTCTCTGAGTTCTGAGGCTGCTGTAAAGAAAATATTATCTCTTCTGAACTGCAGATTAATTAGTCAAGATAATGAATAATTCAAATCTTGAAATTACGCAAAGCATCTCTGCTCAGTTTATATATTTTGCTAATAGAAAAAGAGAAAACCATCTTCTTGTTGCAATTTGAGATTTTTTCAAAGCAAAAGCCTCAGTTTATGCTTTGCTAAGATGAACTAGATCAGGAGTTAATGGTAATAGATTTAACAATCTGCTGAATAGGCAACTGTTTACTATGGAGCACTTTTGTTGTATGAGAGATTCATTAGCTGAATCTCATTTAATGTGTTTACTTCTTGACTTTCACAGAAGAAAAAAGATGTAACAACAATTACTTTTTACTTTTTATTTGCCATGTGATTCATCCAGCTTCACTTTTTCTACGTCAAGCAGAAATCAGTCTGGAATACTTAATCAGTATAGATTATAGAAGTATTTTACAGTGATGGAAGTACAGTTGCTTACTTGATATTTATTGATGGCAGAAGAGCTGCTCACATCTGGTCATTTGTATGGGTGTTGTAAATACTGTGTTTGCCTATGGGAGAACTGGAAGGGAGGGAGCAGGTCTGTACCTCCCCAGTGATGCTGAGAAGGCTGTGTGTTAGGCAGCTGCTGTCAGCTTCTGATAATCTCTGAGCACCTTTGTGTCCCTTTTCCCTTTGTACAATGCTGACCCACAGGGGTGCTGTGGGGATGAGTCAGCCTGCCCCTCTGCCCTGAGGGCTGACCCTGGGACATCTGGGGCCTCTCCTTGACACCAGCACCTTCAGTAGGTGGTGAAGAAAGGGCTCTAGCAGAGTTGTTTTCTTGTGGTTGTGAGCGAGGCTGCTGTGCCCTTGGAGGAGAAATGGGCCAGCTTGGGGTGAGAAAGATAAGATTTGGCTTAAATACTGTGATTGCTGTCTTGGACTTTGTTGAGCCATGGAGGCTTTGATGACCTGAACCTCTGGTACTTTGGGTAAAATGTACCTTCTGAGAGAGGTAATGAGTGCAACTAGTGATTAGTGTAATCAAATAGTGCTGTCCATGGACCTCTTCTGTGCTATGTCTTCTGCAGAATGAGGAACTTCAGAGCCCACTGTGTGGCTGGAGGCAGCTGCTGCACAAGCTCATGCTGCAGAGTCATAGAGCCATAGACTGGCACAGACCACATGACTTAGGTTTGAAGTATTGATCTGGAGGGGCAAATCGTACTTCTGAAAAGCTGGTAACCAGCCTGAGTTCATTGTTAACTTGGTAAGCACTGCTTTTCTGGGTAGGGGGAAGAAGGACTTCAGTGGTTGGAGTGGGCTGGGGAAGAGTGTCTTTTTGCCACTTCTCTGAATGTGGCATGTACAGAGTAGTACTCTGCAGAGCACAGGGGAGTAGACTTTGCACATCTGAATTTGATTTGACCACTGCCAATGAAAAATGGTTAGTAATACTGTCACTGCTCTGTCTTTTATAAGACTATTCAGAGACAGCTTTTCAGACATCTTCTGAAAGCCCATATCTGGTGCAGGCAGATTTGCAGGGACATAATATATTCTTGTTCCCTAAAGATTTTCCTCCACCTGCTTAGGTGTAGTCCTCTGATGTTATACAGTTGCTATGGAAATAACTGACATCACTGTCTGGGGAACATGGCTTCATATGAGAAATCAATAAACTAGAGCAAATGAATTGTCAGACAGCTAAGTTGCCTCCCTGTCTTACTCACATGGAAAAAAAGAAGGTGGATGAGAAAGTGATAAATAATATTTTCTTTTTCCCCAAGGAAATGTGTGTTTTCTAAGCCAAATGTCTGTCAGTTGTTTTAGACTTCAGAAGAGCTCAATAATCCCCTAAAGATGTAAAAGGAATTCAAGTCAGGGAGTTGGTAATTTCCCACTAGCTGCATTGTATCTCGTGTTCCATTTATTCCCATTTCACTTTCTGGTTTTGGTACCTGTTGGATAGTAGAATACCTTAAAGAGAGCTGGGAGAGATGTTGTCAACTGGTTCCATGAGATAATTGAAACTCCTGCAAATGCACCGTCACCTCTGTCTCTGAGTCTGCTTCCTGTTCCCTTACTCACTGTCCTGCCCTCATTAGGTGCCTCTGTCGCTGCCTCTGCCATCAGGCTGCAGGCAGCACAGGCAGGGCATTCACGGAGGCCACCTGCCTGCAGAAAGCCAAGTGCCAGCACTGCTCCCCTTATCCCAGGTGCCACTGCTGCCCTCCCTATCTGGGGAATTCAGTACAGCCCCCCCTGAGCCCGGGGTGTGGAATGCATGTGGCACTTGGCAACCCCACTAGAGCTCAGCCCACTTCTTAGGGTGATTTTACACATAAGATCTCTCTTCCTAGGAATGAAAGGGCTTTCCCTGTTCCAGAGGTTATTATGGGTGGATTACTGGAAGCATGTGAGTGCATGTAAATTCTTCTTTACAGTGTCACTTAGGTACTGTCAGTGCAGTAATCCCCAGGAGGAACACAACCAAATGAAGGTCCCAACGTGAAGCATGTGTCCTAAGTGGCTATTTCTGACACAGTTTATAAATTAAGGAAATTAAATTGAAAATGCTTTAACTACCAGGAAAAAAAGCCTCTAGAATAAATGTTAACTTCTGTACTTAAAAGAAAACTCCAAATGGTTTAAAAAACTGGATAAAGTCTATTTTGTGTGTCATGTATCAAAACAACTATTATTATGAGAAGTAAAGCAACTGATATTTTGCAGATTATGTTGTAATTACACTGGTCCTTACTAGTCAATATGTGATGGATAGTGTTAAAAAGATTAGGAACAAATTCACTCCTTCACAGGAAGGCTGAGCAGGGAGACTGTGCTGTTTAGTGAATTTGCTGTCACTTACTGAGGAATTAGCCAGCTCTTGTTGTGTCTGGAGCGTATTTGAATCCTTGGATAATTTCTGAATGCATCAGCCATGCAAGAAAAGCACTTTAAGAGGTGAAATATATATGTTGTACGTACACATCTGTGCTGCAGTGGGCTGTTTTTCAATATTTACTTAAAAAAGCAGGCCTGGGCTAAAATATATGTAGGGAGGGAGTCTGGCTCTGATAGGATGTGGCATTACAGATGAGTTGTCAATGTAGGGGTGCTGTGGTTTATGGCTGAATGGAGGAGTTCAGCACTGCATACTGTGTCATTAATCTCTTTGCTCCTAAACATTAGATTTATCACTTACCAGTTGTACAAAGGCAAAATAAGCAGTAAGATAATTACCCAAGCATGTCCATTGCAGCAGCCTGGGCTGCCAGTAGAAAAATGTTGTATATATGTAGTTTAGAACTAAGACATTTGAAAAACTGCTGGGTGTTACTTTTATGTATGAAGTCAGGCATTGGTGCAAGACACAATGGCCTGAGGGTTTGGTGTAAAACCTGGTTTTTGTAACACCCCTCATGAGACTGCAGATTTGCCAGCTAGTGTGAGTCGGCTCACCTTACAGTTTCCCTTTGGCAGTAACTTCCCATTCCATGTCCCAGCAGAGCACAGTGATGACTGTTATTCACTAATCCCCTAACTGGTATCAGGAACCCCACACAAGCTTGTAGTGTTTCCCCATTTCAGGCATCGTGAAGAAAAACAATATTGGGAGAAATTTATCTGTGCAAAACAGGCACTGAAATGTGATAGAAACATTTTGGTAAGAAAAAAGATCTTACACTTTATTGTCTGCTTTTCTGATTCTTCTTTAGAGCTGCATATGATAGCAGGAAATGCTTTTCTTCAGTGTCTTTCTATTTAAACTACTAGTACTTTAAAACTTTGGGGTGTGGGATGACCAAAGTATCAAGAGCAACCTGCAGGGACATGGCACATAGTTCTTGGCAGAGGTCAGTCCTGTCTGCTTCGCACATACAGTTCTGTTGAAGTCAATAAAACTATTTGTGTGACCAAGGCAAGCAAGATTTGGCTTGCTTGGGAGACAGCTTTTAATAGCAGACTTTCACTTAGAAGCAATGATCCTGTTGTCTAAAAATGTCCTTAGTAATAAAGAAGAGAACAGAAAAAGAGGAAAGCTGTCGAGGAGCAGAATAGCTCCTGAAGTCTATGTTTTTCATGAAATATCAATTATTGATGAGGGTTTTTCTATAGCATCCAGCTAGTCCAGATGAGGAACACTCATACACATACGATCAGTGAGTTCAGAGAAATTGCCTAAATAAATAAAACAGGCACAGTTTTGCTTATTAAATACTGAGTGCTTTTCAACTTTGCTTCAGCACATTGGGGAGTTTGAGTGTGCTTCTCCAAGGGAGAGGAAGGAAAATAATAGAGAGGATGGAAACTGAGAAGTAATAGAAGGCACAGATTTAGCTAATGATGAGTAGGTGCAGGCTGTGTGGCATCTTGGAAATGGCAGATACAAATATCCCTAAGTTTGTGCTGCAACTCCTCCTTGCTATTTTGGAGCATGTAAGAGAGACTGAAAGTTTTCTGGAACAAGGAAGGGGTCTTGTTGCTTGCATAATATGAAAGATAGGTATGGAATATGATACATTATTTACCATTTATTCCTGTTCCTCTGTAAAACTAACAAATGCCTGTTGCCTCTTCTGGCTGCCTTTAAATTTTTTTTTAGATCGCAAATGACCATTAAAGGCATCAGGCAGCAACATCTGTGAGCGTATATAGCAGTAGCTAGTGCAGCTGCACCCGGGGAAGGATGTACGATCAGCTCAAAATAGCTGACCAGGCAGCTCCCACTTAGCAGTGCAAGGTCCCTCATCATGTGGGGCAGATCAGTCCCCTGCCCCACATGGGGTCAGCTCCATGATGCCCCAACCAAGCAGCTGGCAAGCCAGCACAGACAGAGCACAGCTACTGCAGAGATTGCAGTGCAGTGGCCTAATGTCCTTTGTCAAGTTCCCTGATAATGCATGCAGGGTCTGTAGGGTGTGTGTGTACGCAGGCACACACACGCTCAGAGGTTAAAGCTGTTCTCTGCAGAGAGCAGCTCTCTGATGTGGTGGCAGAAGGAAGTGATGCGTGGAAACAATGTTAATTAAATGTCACATTTTGGAAAAATTAGATGCCAGGTCATTGAGTTAAAATACTGGTGCTGTGTAAAACAGAAAACATGAGTCTCACAATTATTCCTATAAACATTATCTTTATAATTTGCTTATATTCTGGTCATTGCTGGCAGCCCTAGTCAGGATGCAAACTGCATTATGCTAAGTGTGTTTATGAAGTACTTCAAAGCAGTCTCTTACTTAACAACCATTGGGTTTCTCTCTCTTCCATATCTGTATGTGAGAAGCCACGACTGCCTGTTTATTTATGCCCTGTGCCTACACAAGAAAATAATGTGCCAATACACAAGTGGCTGTATCTGTGAGGTAGAATTTGTAAAAATTATGTGTTGAAAACTATTTTATCTGCTGTATATTTAAGTAAACACAAGATGGAGATGGAATTTGTTACATGCCACTCAATCTCAGGAGAGAACGGGCTAAATGGCACTTTCCAGAGAGCTAATGACCATGTAAGGGGAGATGCTTGGTATAATTATATAATAGTAGTAATGGTACAAAGGCAGCAGAGATGCTCAGAAGTTATTTCTCTTGGGCACTCAATCTGAGGGACAAGATGTCTCCTCTTGTGTGGTGGGGTGCATGGAAAGTGAAGGTGGTTCTGTGTAGGAGCAGAGGTGACAAGACAATGTCAGCTCAGGTGTTTTGAAATCCTTCAGTGCTGAGAAGTAATGCCCAGGAGAGTTTGGGAAGCTGGTGGCAGCACTCTCTGAAACAATAGTGTTGATTCTTAACAAATATTGGAAAACTGGGGAGATTCCAAAGGCCTGTGGGACTCTTAAGCCCTTCTGGTGTTTAAAAAGGGCACAAAAGCATAACCCTTGTTAGTAGGTCAGGTTGGCTTGATGTTAGCTACAGGCTGACTGGGCACAAATTGTTTGGGACTCTGCATTAATTTAATACTCCAAAGTATTAAAGGCTAAAAATATAATTCCTACTTACTATGGTTTAACCACTGGTAGATTTGTCTAAATTTTTCTTTTGGTAGGGTTATATGCTTTCATGATTAAAAAAACAGTGATTATATAATATGCTTGGATTTCTCTAAATCATTTGAACTAGTGATATCTTTTTGATTAAAAGCAAAATCCAGGAAACTCACATTGAATTGAACTAACCTGCTAAGTGGATTTATAATCTGAGATTTTGAAATGAATTTGTTAACAGGTACAGTATGAACAATGAGACCCATTCTTGTCTTCGTGTAGCTACAGTTAACAGTACCATGTTGGTAGAGTTTGCATACAGAAGTGCAAGCAAGTAATGAGGACATCAGCTTACAGAATGATGTAAATCACTTTTGTTTTCATTCAGCCAAAAGTAAGGTAATATAACAGGGAACTAAGAGCCCTACTTACATAAATAAGTTAAGAAATTTCATATTTGTTATATATTAACCAAGGTGATTTAAGGTCTAGCTCAAGCTATTATAAAAAATCTGCTCTAAACAATACAGCAAGTGAAGCCTGAAGTGCAACCTGGAAGGCAGGGAGAGAGGTGCTGAGCTAGACAAGGGGTCACGTCTGTACCATATAGAAATGCAACAGTATAGAGAACCATGCAAGTCAATTCTAATGGGCAGGTAGTTCCATTTTTACTCCCTCCTCAGAACAGCAACTGAATTGCAAAGACCACAGCAGCACAGGCAGCGGGGTCTCACCATGGGCGGGAGCTACTGGCAGCTGATGAGGTCAGGATTGCTTCACAACCCCACCATGGCTCCAAAGGCATGCTGACCAACAGGTGCATGTTTTGTGAATAAAATAGCTATGAGGAAGTGCAAAATACATTGTTATTTAACTTAACAGTCTCAGTGTCCATGGGTTGAAAGGCTTCTCCTTGTGCACAAATTCTGGGGGAAGGTGCTTAGAAAACAGTTTGCCTTTTTCTGAGGCCCTGATAGCATTGCTCAGCCTTTTGGAAGAGCAGCATCCTTTTGTGCCAGCTTTCATTATACACTTCCCCTCTTTCTCAGTTTTCTCCCTTTCATGTGAGGGAATTTCATCGTGCTGCCCTGGAGCAAAATGGTCACAACTGTCTCGAGTGTGTTCTTATTTTGTAAATCTGCTGGCCTCGTTGGCTGGGGACATTTGGGAAGGGTGTATGTCAGCATCTGCTCCAGAACAGCTATGTGTGTGCCAGTTATCAGGGCAGTGGGGAGATGTTTGGCAGACTCTTCCCATCCCGCTCACCTGGTTTGGCAGCTGTGGGCCACCTGCAGCAGCAGTGGGGTTTCAGTCACAGGAAACCTGTTTAACAGAGTGCAAAGCCCTGTGTGCTGGTGGGCTGGCATGGGTACAGTTGCAGCTCAGTGGGTGCCTCAGCGGCAAATTAAATTTTCCATTCCTGAACTCAGTATAAACATAAAACTTAAAAAAGAGAGAGACAGAAAGTTAAAAAATGATAATTCCACCCTTTCATGACAGCCACATCGGGCACTGAAGTGCTGAGATGTGCAAATGCTCTGACTCTGCACACTGTTTGCAGGAATGAAGCTGTAGTCAATACCCTTCTATGAAATCATTAAACAGAACAAGCCAGACTGTTGTGGGTGTCTTTCTATTAATTGAGCTGGAACTTTGGACTGGCAGCGAATGTGGCCTGAAGGTGCTGGCGGATGCTGATTGCCTTCAGCTATTAGTAATGACCACAAGGCATTAGCTAAATGTTGCTTTGAGAGATATTAAATGAGTTGTCAGCTCTCGCTGTGCTTTAAAATCTACTGAAATAATGACTCAGTCAATGAGCATAGCTGGCCATCTCATTTCAGCCAGGGTGGACTAGTCTTAATTGTACTGGAAGTACCAGTGTGGGGTGACAGGAATGGTCCTGGGTGTGGGTTAACTTCTAAATGACCTACAGACTTCCAAGGTGGAGGTTCTTCATCCCAGAAAAAAACCCCACAGTATAGAAAGGATATGCAGAGCTCTACAAACTGTGAGCAGCATGAATAAAATAAATTGGAAACTGATGTTTATTTTTGCTCATAATAAATCTAAGGTACTTCAAGTGAAACTGTCAGGTAGCAGTTTCAGGACCAATATACCTTTTTTTCATACAAGAAATATCTAAGCTTAAATACATTGCCAAACATACTTTGATAGGAATGTTAAAAGCAGAGGTGGTTTCATAAAAGTAAAATCATGATATGAAAATTGTTTGGGAGCTGTTAAAAATGTCATTGCTGACCCAGGAAGCCTCTCAGTCCTAGATATCTAGAATTTGTCCAGAGAGCCTGTACTAGAGGAGTGTCACTGGTCAACACTTAATGCCCTCCTCTAAGTCTCCCATGTTCGCAGCTCAGAGATTTTTGAGTGCTTGAGAAGGCTGGGTAGAAGTTTTTTTTTCTTTGGTATTTACTTTTCTGGATATGCACTGTCATTAGAGAAGAACATACTCTATTTGCTTGTGTGAGCCTACACGGATATGAAAAATGAAATTTATCCTGTGGTGTAAGCACCCTGCCCTCTGGAGAAAAGAAACAACCTTCTCTCTTGTGAGGCCTCCCACTGACTTTAGTGAGATGATCATCATGACTAACAACTTAAAAGCAAACCAGGTTATGCACAGGTAATAGAGGTTCAAAGGGATGTATGTGAACAAAACACATTTTGGTTTTTGCCTCAGTGGCTGGTTAAAAATGTTTTGGTCACTACAGGTGGCCTCAAAAAAGGCCCTAATTCTAGGAGGTGAGTATTTAGGTTATTGAAGGAAGAAAACAGAAAGCCTGACACCAGAGAAAGTTGCTATGGTGGTTCTTTTTTTAATACCAACTTCTTTTTTTGTTCTGGCTGCATACTTTTAGAGAGGAATATTTTCTCCCCTGTTGTGGCGCTTGTATTAGTTTTTCAACAAAAGGCTCAAGGGGCCTGACAACGCACAGATAAAATCATACTGAGCTGTGCTTCCTGGAATGTGGCACATCAAACAGGCCTTTGTTGGGTGGTTAAAGAGCCTGTTTCGTTCAGATGCTATTTTGACAGAACGCATTGTTTTCAAAGACCCTGGGAATTATGCCCATAAAATGCATTCAGCATTACATTTATGAGGCTCAATTCAGCACTGGAACGGTGTTGTCTGGGGACCTTTAAAGACCAGACATGAAAGCAGTGCCGTAATCCTCACGTTGAATCTCATCTGTTGTATTGCGCTGTCTCTCTTGGCGCAGCACGTCCACATCTCAGTGTTTCTGAGAGTGCCAATTTAATATTTCTTGTTTATTGTCTAAGCCTTGCATAGTTGTGCAATGTGGTGTAAGTATTGTATAGCATTTCACATGTTCTATGAAACACTATAGGTCCTTCCTTCTGCACTTTTTCTAGTGGCTCTGCTGAAATGAAGGCCTCAGCTCACAGTGCTATGCAGAACTGCTTTTATATTCCTTAGTACTAATTCCTAAAAGATGACAATAACAATATTTGTCAGCTTTAGGAAAGGACTGTCTAATCTGTTAAAAGATACTGACGATTGTGAGTATTAATATGTAGGGAGATAAACATAAGTGAACAATTTCTGAAACTCCTAGAGTTCTGTGGGTTTTGTGGGGTAAAATTCCCCTGATACTCCTTCAGGGATGTTGCTGACTCTTATGTACAGGTATGCACTCTCCATAATTACATATATTTTAACACACACCTGGGTTAGTTTCCTGTTTAACCATGTGGTTGTAGGATTGCACTGCTGACACAAGAGAGTGCGTGGAAAAGTTTGGTTTGGGGCTTGGAAGACCCTCTGTGGGAGGAGTTTGAGTTTGGATACGATTTAAGCCACAGATTGAATTGTACCTTCTGCCTCTACAGTGTGACCACTTCTGTTGGGCACCACCAGCTATTCAGAGCCTGAGGAGAATCTAGGGAAGCTCTTAAGAGCACCACAGGCCTCTGGAATGAATTGACTAGCTCCTGGGTTATGAGTGAAATAGAAAATGAGCAGTATGTGCTGATGTATTTCTTACACAGTTTTGACTATACGAGTCTGGTTATACAAGGTACAGATGTACAAACCCTTCCCGTATTGAGTTGGCTGTATTGCAGCTGTTAGTTGCATATGTGATTATTTTCTTTTTAGTTTTGACATTTTTTGACTGGCAAAACTGTCAATAACCCCAAACAAAATAAACTTAGCTGGAATGGAACTACACTTTGAAAGAAAACATAAAGTTGTCTTGTTCCTGGCATAGCTTTCTCCATTACCTGAACTGATAGAACCTACTCTGCTTGTTTGGAGCTGTACACTGTATCTTCAGTCAGCACTCCTTTACGGTGCTGCTACCCAGAGCTACTTATCTACTGTATACAAAATAGAAGTTTTCCTTATCCCTCTCTGTCTGTACAGTCTGCCCACATGATTTGACTAAAATTCGTGTCTTCCTGCTTACATTTTGGTTCTTTCTTGGGACTGTTTTTGTGTGGTTTTGTGGTTTGATTTTTTTTTTTCCTTAGCCAATTAGCATAAAACTTCAGGGTTTCAAATCTATACGGCCAGTTCCTTTAGCAGCTTACACTCTTTGCAGCATGAGTTCTCTCTGGGTTTTCCTGCGAGGTGTAGGCTGTGAAAGGCTGCAGCCTGAAAACTGAATGTGCTCTTGTGAACACTTGAGGATTTAGTGTCTATGCTCCAGCAAAAAGAGGAGACCTCTCTGTGTGTCACCCTCTGGAGCACAAGGTAGTCTTTTTGTATGGTACAGAGAGTCAGCTCCCATGCTCAGATACGGACACTCAAAAAGGAAATGGGCTGCTCAGGATTTGAAGGTGAGCTTTGGGTTCATGTGGTGGTTGGCACTGTGCACCCTGTGCTCTCCACTGTGACCTGCAATTCTGGCTGGCTGTTTGAGTCGTGGCAGGAAGGGGTCTCCTGGAGGGAGGGTGAGTGGTGCTTCATGAAAATCAGGCCCCTCCAGGGTGTGGCAGGGAGGGTATCTTAAAAGGCCCAAACTTGCCCATCACTTTTGAAGTTAAGGAGTTTAATCAGTTTATATTAATTTGGACCCACTTCTTAAAATGTTTAAACATGTGCATAAATAAATTGTTGTGAGAAGCCTTAAAGCTAAAACTCTGCACAATGTTTTGTAGTGCTAATTGGTGAATGGTAGCAGGGAAGAGCTGTACCTTATCACCAGGGCACATCTTAATTCTATTTTTATAGTAGAGTCACCTTCCTTTCCTACTGGTCACCTTACTTTCTTCAGATGGTGGGGGGAAAATACTTCCTTCTGCCAACTGATGCTGCAGTCTGATGGATTTGCAATCAAACTCAACATGTGCCTACTTTGGGTGTGAATTAGGTCTCAGAACTGCCTGGATCTTGTGGAGTGGCCCGGGGATGCTAAACACTGTTACAGAACTTGTTTTATTGTGATGTGAACACGGGCAGAATTACTGAAGTTCTAACTGGTTCCTCATGGCATTGTTTGTTCACACCACCACACTAAATGACCTCCCTTACATAGAAAGCCTGTGAATTACCAGCTCCAAAATACTTTAAAACTTTGCAGTCTCTACAGGTGGCACAATGCAGTGCTTCTGTTTTGAGCTGGGAAGTAAAAACCCATTTAGTAAGATGGAATCTTTGAAACTATAGCAACTAGGTATTTGGGGAAACGAGTGGCAAATTCTATAGAAATTCTGAATGAAAATAGTGACAGAGGGTATTGAAACTGTACTCTGCTTTCCAGAGGACCTTACTTGCAGAATTCTTGGTGGCTCAGGGTTTTTGTTTCAGTGCTGTACTCAGATGTAGTGTTGGTTCACGTTAAGTGTGTAATTTTAGATATTCTCAGCTGTTTGTCATGTCCTTTTAGCTAATAGAAACAAAATGAATCTTCTTTAGCTATGCTTTCTGCATCTTAGCTAATGAGATTTCCGGGTAGATAATTCTCGAATTAGTTAGAAGTGTTTGCAAACTCCAAACCTGAGTTGGATACCTGAGAAGATAAGGAGAGGAAAGTGAAAAAAACACTGTACTGAAAAGTAGATTAAACAGCTCAGTATATTTTGCAGCATGTGCATAAAATGGTCTGGAAAAATGTTGGCATTGCACAGCAAAGCATCCTCTGGGTAAGGAGGGCTCATGTAACTGGAATTCACCACCCCTGCAGTTATGCAGTATAGTATGTTTGTGTATTACATACCTACACTCTTTCTGTCAATAGAAATCTCACTTTTTCATTTTACTACCTTATATTTTATGTTGATTCCTGTTGCTTTAATACTTTACTGTCTCCTGTGATATTAATGGTGGTGCAAGCAGTAATCTGGTGACTTTGTACTAACAAATTAATTTCTCTCTGGCTCAGTTGATTTATCTGTGAGAGACGTTAATCAAGTTTCTCAGTGATGAGATGTAGTTCGCTTGAAAGAGCTCTCTTGGAAAGATCCCCACAAACTTTCTGTCACCTGTGGCTGGAAGGTGGACATCTGGAACACCATGAGACACCAACCTATGCTCAAAACCTCCCAGGTTTGCTGGGGAGAAGTGAGAGGTGGACCATGCTCTGGTTTGCTTTGCCAGAGGCTCTGGAATTGCCTAAGTAGATGGTGACGCCTGGTGCCTGCATACAAGAGACTTTTTTGATTAAAAGAAGAGTCTATTAGCATGGGGATGCCAGGAGAAAACAAAGTTATTTTTAAAGCCTCCTTTCATTCAGAAACTATTTTTGAAATGCTAATGGTGATATGTTTGCCTTGTGCTGCTGTATCATAAGCAAAATTTGCAAATGTTTAAACGCTATCCTATTTTGACACTTGGCAACTTCCGCTCAAATTCTGCTGACACATTTTCACATCTTGTTACTACATGCCTTGAAGCTCCAGACTGGATAAATACTTAGCATCATGAATGCACAGACATTTAGTATATGAAGTGCCTCTTCAGAGCCCAACAGAATGGTTCAGTTGTCACTGATGCAAGATGCTTGTGGTCTGCAGTTGCAGTTTTAGCAGAGGAGCATTGCACTTTGCCTTGCATTTGTTTGGAGAGCAATTAAAAAACCTTACATTGAATTTTAGCCTGGAAGAAGACTTATAAAGACACGGTGATTATTTTTAGAAGTTTTTGGGCTTTGCTGATTCTGTGCAGAGTACAGAAACTAGAACCACCTAAGTCTTTGTGGACTTACATGTGCTTTGGCAGTGGACTGTTCTGCCGGGGTGGTGACTTCTGTGCCAGGGGATAAGACGTCCTCAAAAGGGGTTTTTTGTTGCCTGTTTAAGTGTCTTTACTGGAGAGTCTTTCTGGCAAAACCAGGAATTTTCTGGCCTCTATGGAACTGAGCAAACAGACTTGCTCCCCTTCGCTCTGGAAGTTAGCGGCTATTTCTGGGGAAGCAGTAACTTCTAGGAGAGCAAACAGCCTCTACTGAATCTCAAGATGCTGAGGGCACAAGTAGTTTATTGAGTTAGGACTTAAATAGCCGTGACAAGGAAACCAAGGTACATTGACTTTCTTATCTACAGTTGCTGCAGTCTGCTGATTTTGAATTTGCACTGCTGAGGCTTCCATTTGAATGGCAAGAAAATTGTGAGAGCTTTCAGCATCCTATCAACCTCTAAGCACTGGCACAGAAATATGTCTTTTCTTTTGAACTGCTCTGTGCTAGGTCCCTGGTATTTTTTTGACATTACTGCCAGCATTTAAGATTTTCTCACCTTGAAAATCTACAGACAGATGTGTCATACAGTACTTCATGTTCTCCCAGCTCTCACAGCCTTCTCCTCTACCAAGGAGCTGAAGGTCTGGGAAGAGGCTAAGCAGAAGTGTAGCTAAAAATGATGATAATTTGATGATAATAATAAGTCAATCTCCCTTAGCAGTTCAGAGTTACCCTAAGGAAGAATCTGGCCTAATCTAAGTTTAATATCCACAGGAAGCTTTTCCTGTCAGGGACCTCGGGGACCAATTTTGCGATGTGTTTCTATCATGAATGGTGCAGGCACTTCCAGTGAACAGAGATACACCTGGGCTGCAGTTTCAGTTTTACTGACAACTCAGATATCTACCATCTTTGGCTGGTTTTGGGCTCTGCCAGTTAATTCAATAACAGTGATTCAGAAAAGCTGTTTGGAGCTGAGGGATGGTGCAGTGCTGGGGAACCCAAGTGGCTTTTGCGGAACCATCTCTCCATGGCTCAGCTGATCGAGCAGTGCTGTAGTTACAGGGGCTTTTACTATATAGACCAGTTGGGTTGCCTTCATACTCTTTAAGAAGTAGCTGGTGCATCCTGTACCTGACCCAGGGATCTGGGTTGCAAGGTGTTTGTATCCCATCCCTGGGTCTTTCCAGCTCCCCTTTCAATGGTAGCAGCTTAAAACTCTGATATGTAGACCTGGGCAGTGCTTTTGGACATAATTGCTGAGCATTTTGCAGACATGAAAACTCAAGTAGGTGAAGAGAATGGTCCAGGCATTCACTAATTGAGGTTGAAAAGGACCCATGTGAGATTTTGTATGTAATAAGGAATATGTACTTTTCATATCAACATGTGTGGACCATCAAAGGCAGCTGTCCTTTGGCATTGCTTCTCCCCAGGTGGGCTCCCTGCTGCTAACAGGAGCAGTGCTGTTCCCCCAAAGAGCAAGGGGCAGGAAGCAGCAAAAAAAGGAGCGAAATTTCACTAGTGTTGCTTGTTCTGAGAAGCTTTTACTGCCCTCATGCTAAAATAAAAATAGCTTCCTCTTCTCCTGAGCACAGTAGCATCTGCCTGCTGCGGGCAGACAGTGCCAGGGTCCAGATTATTGTGAAGGCTCATTTGTGACTGGAAGAATAATTAAAAATGCTCTTAATGTAAGTAATGTAAATGTGGAGTAATGTTTGTGGATGGTCAGGAGAGCACAGGACAGCTTGGGATGACAGTTTGAAAAATGTGGCTTTGTGTGGGGGTTTACCAAGGTTCTGAAACCAAGCTCTGTTTGTAATAAACTGCAAAGTGAAACGCTCAGGAAAAGATGAATGTGAAGGATTTAGCATCAGGATGCTTTGTCAGTGATTAATGGAACTTGGCTAGTTTTGCTGCTTGGCTGTTTTACCTCTGCGCAATGCCTGTTACCCTGTGGACCATCTATAATCTCACTGGCTGTAGCTGTTTGGACCCACAGCACAAGCCAGGACACAGCAAAGAACTCTGTCCTGCTGGTGGGTCAGCTTTTTAATCAAGTACATATTAACTGTGACAAAGAAGCAGATGTTTTCAGGTTTTTTTAGATAACTTAAAAAGGCGTGGTTTTGGAGGTACAAACATCCTTTTGGACTGCTATAAATCACTGTCGTTATCTTGGATGAAATGAGTTTTGGAGTTCAACTTCATCCCTCTGAAGGACACCTCTGAGGGTTAATTGGTGTTGTCCTGAAGCTTGCCTCCATTTTTAGCCTGGTGTCAGTCCTGGTGTAAATAAGAGGAACTGCAGTGGCTTTCGTTCAAGTTGGGCAAACCTCCAGGAAAGTGTTTTGAAGAACCCTGCAGAGGGGCATGTGAGCCATTGGGGCGCTTGTCGTGGCCAAGGCAGGAGGAGAATGCTGGCTGTGCAGGGAGGATGTGTCTGGGTGCAGGCAGAAAGTGCCAAGAAAACTTGGGAAACCAAAGACTTGACTGGGCTGTTGGGAGGGTGCAGGCTCACTGTGCCACAGGACCAGCCTACCCTTGCTTCTCTAAGGGGAGGAGCAGCACTAGCTGTGAGCTGGCTGGGAGGCCTGGGATGGAGCAGCAGGGAGCCTGACAGAAGCAGCCAGCAGCAGGAGCCATAGCAATGTCATATGCCAGAAATTTATTTTCCTGGGGAATAGGGATTCCCCAGTACTAAAGACAGGGTAATCCTATGCTTCATGTCCCTGCCTGCTTGTGGGGGCTTTCCTGCATTTCATTGTTCTCACTTAGGAGTTGGACTTTGATGATCCTTGTGGCTCCCTTCCAACTCAGGATATTCTCTGATTTAGTCCCAGCCAGTAGAGATGAAGCCTGATTTTGCCATCATTTCTTGACGAACTTTTCCAGGTCAAAAAGGGATTGTTCTTTTCTCAAGATTTCTGACCTCGGCTACCAAAAGTAGTGGACGCATGTGAAGGACCAACGGGATTTCGCACTCTGACTTAAAACAAAAGCAGTGCTTTTAGAGGCATGCATCTGTGGAAACAGCTGTATTTATGCTGGGACAGAACACTTTTCCTCCTTGCCTGCTCCTCCCAGCAAAGCTCTCTGCAGCCCTGCCAACCTTTTGCGGAAGAGGAGAGGCGGCCGCTGGCAGGCTGCCAGGCAGGCTCCCCATGCTGCCGCCAGAGGTTGTGGGGATGCTCCTGCTGCCCCTGGGGAGCGGGAGGGTGGCTGGGAACCAAATAAGTCACTGATGATTGTTCCTGATATGTGCCAGAGTAAGTCTTTCTGTAAGTTTGGCGCTGCGTGATTTCCATGGCTTTCAAAACTTTGCAGTTCCTCCAGACTGCGGAAAACGTGCATAATGAGGAAAACCAGAGAAGAAAAAATAACTCCCAGCCATGCTACCTTGCAAGATGGTTTTTAAGTTATGCTTGGTTTAAGAAAGCACCTGGAACTGCAGAGAACAGGCACCTACATCTGCCAACACACCTCCGCCTCAGCTGGGAGACCAAAACGATAAGGATTTCGTGTCCTTGCCATACACCTGAGTTTTGTCGAGATGGTGGAGGTAGACAACTGGTGTCTTGGGCATTACAGTCCTTTAGGGGCAGTTGATGTCTTTCGCCCACACCCTGTGTCTGTCTTATTTGCTTGGGAGTTACATTTTTGCATTCTCCTTATTTGACATGTGTAATGACAGGGTTTAAACAGCGTGTCACATAATTAGCTCTGAATGCATAATTTAACTCCACTGCTGTGAGTATGGGAACATGCCTTACCCTTGCTCAGTGTAATAGGTGAAATGCAATGTATTAAACTCAGCATGGTAAAATAGATGTCTTTGTCTTAGAGCAGGTCCAAACGAATGTTCCTCGGAGCTTGCTTTGCTGTCACTTGCCAGTTTGTACCATACTGGTTGTAATAGATTTTTGCTAGAAAAGTTTCTGTACAAAAAGAATAGCAGATCAAAGTCCCTGTTAGGGCTCGGTGGTTCCAGTTTTGCTGCCTGTAGTTCTCTGAATGGCAATAGATGTATCAGCATGCATAAATTACAAAGGACAGTCATGCAATATTGAATGGTCTGTCTGTGAGAGGGTGCTGGCATGGTGTGAAGTGTGTGCGGTGTGTCTGTGCCTGGAGCACTGGAGTGGTAGAGCCCAAATGTGACACTGCAGGCTCTACTGACAGGC
Organism: Corapipo altera; assembly: GCF_003945725.1. Classification (NCBI taxonomy): domain Eukaryota; kingdom Metazoa; phylum Chordata; class Aves; order Passeriformes; family Pipridae; genus Corapipo; species Corapipo altera. The sequence continues at coordinate 6,047,189 of NW_020884877.1, forward strand.
TAAGGAGCAGCTGGGTGATATTTTCCTCCCATTGCCCTGGTGACTGAATAGTTTCCTGTAGCATCATTTGTTTTGGGATGAAAGTGTTAATGTTTGTTCAGTGATGTGAGATGGTGAGAAAATACTCCTGTGTTTTGGTTCTAAGCTGATTAAAAATGCAAGGGAGAGGGTATTCCCTTCTAGTTTTGGCAGTTCCAGAAATAACTGTGATTGAAATCTGCATGACTTTCATGTTGTCTCTGAGGCTTGTTTGGTTGAAGCATTCAAGAACAATAAAAATCCTACCTGTCTGAATTTGAATAACTGTGCTTTCCAACCACAGTGGCACATGTCTCCTTTATGAAGAGATGTGCAGCTATTGCACAACATAGTGATGCACTTGTGGTATTTTTCAAGCCAGGTTGCTCTGTCTTTACTCTTAAAGCTCTGGACACAAAAGTCTTCTTACTACCAGTTCTACCACCTTAGGTAGAACCCTTAGGTGCCAGGGTTTAATTTGCTCCCATTTGATTCAAAAGCTGTCCTGACCTCAGTGAGAAGAGGATCCTGTTCTGTACAGCTTTGCACTTCAGTGGGATAAATACAATGTTCAGGCACTTGCAGACCATACAAATCCTAACACTTTTCTTTGTGAATGAATATATTGGCTCTTTTATTTAGGACCAAAGTAGCTGAAATAGCATTTATTGTATTTACAAAGGAGCTCTGCTGTCTTAGTCAGCAATAACAAGTTACCATTAACTGCTCTAGGCAGCAATTTTCTCATTAGGTGTTTTAATGAACACAGGAAAGTTTAAATTTATTCTTATTTCCACCCTCCTCATGCTAAATTCAGCTCCTAGATGTACAGGAACCATGGATTTTAGAGCAGGTCTTGGTTCTGAATGTAGGCTGCATTAATGAGTGTAGGAACTGCAATACCAAGTTCAACTAAAATGCCATGTAGACAAATAGAAAAGGTCTTTATTTATAAAGATTCTTAAAAAAAAAAAAAGAGATAGAGGAAAAAAAAAGAAAAGAACTTATGTTGCTGAAAGTTACCCTGGAGATTTGTGGTTAACAGAGTGATTACAGTATCAGAACAGACGGGGCAGCAGCTTTGCTTCTATGCTGGAAAACATACTTTTGCTTCACCATGGCTATGGGAGGGATCTTTTGGGGATGTGCTTTGGGTCATAGGAAAGACCCCTGTCTATTGTTGTTTTGACAAGTTAGGCTTCTTTCCATTTAAGTTAAATTTAATGAAAGTTTTCCCTTTCTCCCATATTTCTTTTCTTTTTTTTTTTTTAATCCTCCTTTCTTTCCATATTCTTTCCCTATCATCCATATTAAAGTTGAAACTGAAGGAGAAAATTCTGTGGGACAAATTAATGGAAATCCTGTCATTTTAGAGCTTTTTCTGAAGAATAAATTGCTGTCTTCCAACCCCTTGGTGTTTTCCGTGTCTCTGATACTCACAGAGGTGTGTCAGACTTCCCCAAGTGACAATCCCAGAAGGAGCTATGGGAGGGACCTCCACAGCATTGTCCCTTCACCTGCAGTTTATTTTTTGGTAGCCTGGAGATTCTCATGTATATTAACCTGGTTAGTGGTTGGTTGTCCTTTACCTGTGGTCACTCTCCTACTGCAGCACTTCAGTGCAAGCTTTTTCTTCTGGCATCCCTGCGATTCTCCTTCCACTCTTCCAGTTCTGTCTTCATTTCTCTCTCTGCTACTCCTTCGCCGCCCTCCCACCACTGTAGGACCTGGGTGCTGCTGGGGTGGGTGTAGGAGAGTGGAGGTGTAGTGTTAGGTACATGATGTGCTTATGTGCTGTAGCAGGGAATGGGATTACGTGACCTAAGGGAACCTGTCAAGGCCCAGTGTTTTTAACTTCATCTGATGTGTGTGTAAAAGCGCTCAAGAAAATGCCCTGAAGATTAATTTCTTAGACCCATATGCAATATGTGTTAATCTGTTTTTTCAGGTAAAACTTAAGGTATATTGTGTTGACCAGAAAGTAACTCTGGTATTCTGTACAGGTTAGTCCTAGTCCAGTCTCCATTTATGACCTGATGTTCCAATACTACTATCTGTGCTGCATCACTCAGTGGGACTAGTGACATTTAATTATTTCAGTTCTCCCAACTGAAACACATGTACTCTTTCTTAATCTTTGTTTAAACACCTCAGTGCCTAATGCAACTCATTCTTAATCAGCTAGCTTCATTCAGTTACTCTTAATCCATCTCAAATGCTTTTGAACACTGTAATTTCACTTACTTGCTGTAGGAGATGAACAGTTTGCCCTTATTGCTTGTCAGCTGGGTAAACTGAAAAGATAGATCACATCAACTCTCTGAGCTGAAAGCTTCCCCTTGCTTTTGGTATAGCATCAAGCCTGGTCCTGGTTTGTAGGCAAATGTGTGACTTTATTGGGTTATTAAAAGTGATTTAAAAGGCTTGCATGGAGGGAGAGGAGAAACAGGAGAGCAGCATCCTGAGGGTGGAGAAGTTGCTGGAGCATGATACCTTTCTGATGTGGTGCAGGGGACAAAGGAAATCAACAAAATTAACACACACCACCCCCCCCTTTTAATGTAGCACTCCTGTAGCAAAAGGTATTAAAACTCCTATAGATAAAGGCACTGAGATGTGAGGGTTTGTGTGGGTATCTGTGCAGAGGAAGAGATGTTTGTTACAGGGGTGAGCTTGTGTAATAAGATGGAGGAACAGTGAATATGGAGCAGGAAGTATTAACTTGGGATTTCACCACTCCCCAAACTGTGTCTGCCTCTGAGGCCAGGTTTTCTTCAGGGGAATTTTGCTGCTGCTGTCTGTGAATACAAAGTGCAGTAGCCATTTGTTTTCAGAGGTTTTCTAGGATAAGTTCAATTTTCAGAGTCACTTATACACTCAGTGTATCTGAACTAGGGTGTTCGTTGGCTGTTCTCAAAGGTTTGGTTCAGCTGTTTGTCAAGAGCTTCAAAAATCTTTTAAATTTCTCTGGATTTTTGCCCTATTTTAAGATGTCTGTGCTCTGCTTTTAATCTGACAAAGGAAAAGCAGTTTTCATGGCTTTTGCTACGTAGCTGTCAATTTTGGTATCAGAGAGGCTTGGGGGTTGCTGTGTTGTGAGGAATGACTCCCACTATTTCAAAATGATGACAGGGAAAATTTAGGAATGCTGAAAGAAGCAAAGACATATTGGCAGTATTTCCTCTGGCATTTCAGAAATGTCAGCTTCATGTTATAACTAGAACACTTTTTTTTTTTGCATATGTTGAAAATCTTAACCTCAAGTGAAATTTGGAAGAATTTCCTTACCCAGCATCAATCACCATGTTACCTCAGATAAGGCTTATAAATTAGAAGAAATGTTTTATGCCAGAGTGTAATAATTGCAGGTCTGTGGACAGTTTAACCATGGGATGAACAAATTTTGAATTGGTCTCTAGTCTTAGGTATGTGAACAGAGTCTGAAGTCAAATCCAATCTTGGCTGAAACAAACAGTTTTTTTAAACAAATTCTAAAGTGTGTGACTTCAGTAAACCACTTTAAAAGGGGTTTTAGAACATGAAAATGTGAATAAGTTACCTGATTTTTTAAGGCTCTGAATATTTGCAGCACCATCTGTAGTCTGTGATTTTAATATGGAGATATAACATGGACTAAGATACATGGCTTTGGCTTTCCAAATGTGAAAATGTCCATCTTAACTCCTTTCCTGCATTTATGTAAAACCAAACCTTAACTAATACTAATTTTTTATTCGTTTGTTTGTATTTCTCCCCCTCCCCCAGATGCAATATTCTGTGTAATGAACTACCTAATTTATCTACATATAAGTTCTCCAGAAGCAGAGTTAGGCAAGTATTTGTGGTCGACGCTGTGGTGTTCCTTGTAAACTGAAACAGGAGTTCTGTTTTTTCCTGTTGCTAAATGGATGGGGCCAAGAGATTAATTTCATGTCAGGTCACATGAATGAGCATGGGAGAAAAGACTTCTTCAGGTCTTCCTTTTTTTCCTCTGTCTGTGTGTTAATCTGTTTCAGCAGCAGCCAAATAACAGACTGTTTTCCTACTCATCTGCTGAAGACGTAAGTTGCAGCTGTCCAGGAGGTCCCTTTTGCCTATGTTTCATAGCAAACACATGGCTCATTTTACGCAAATCTTTTCTCTGTACCCATTAGCCTCCCCGGATGTTCCTAAAAATCCAAACTAGAAAAAAAAAGACATGTAAATTGAGTGGTATTTGGCTAATCAACACCTCTGTGCAAGATTTTACACCAAGCACGGAATCCCTGAAAATAGTCTATTTGCAAGCAATGAAATTCTTGGAAAGAAATACTAATGATATTCTAACCAGGGGAAGCTCTGTGTGTGCATGTGCTTTCGAAAAGTGAGAACAGCCTTTCTAAACCTTCCTTTCCTTGGAAATTAAAAACATTTTAATGCCACACAACTTGAGCTCAAGCAGAATTTAAGTAGGTGAATGTGTCTCGGAGTCAGCAATGGTGAGAAGGAATAAAAGAGCAAGAGAGATGAATCTGTGAAGTGTAGTTCTGAGCAAGTGGTAACATGAGGAACAGATGCCAACCTCGTTAGCATACAGAAAAGTTTTTTCTACAGACGTGTCCTGGAAGGCACTTGCCACGAACAAGAGGAACCTGCAGCGTTGATAGCACACAGGGAGACTCTTCTGGCACAGAGAAAGCACTAGGTAGTTATTGTTTCCCATAAAGATTAAAATGGAGGGAGAATATGCAACAGGAGTAGGGAGGAAAAAGCCCAAAATAAGTTTAACTGAAGTGTTCCCCCTTGCCCCATGCAAAAAAATCCACAAAAAGCAAAAAACAAACCCAAACCCAAATAAAGCAAAAAAAGTTTTCAGTTTCTTAAGTTTTGGGTTGAATAATATTTAAGACTTAATATATTCCTTTCTTTGAGAAGGAGGTTAGTGGAGCAAGTTCATTTTAATCACTGAACATTTGGAAAATGATCCTATGAATTTATAGTAGTATGATGACATCTTGCAGTGTAGATGTTGGCAAGAATTAGGTAAAATAACACTAATAGCTACTTGGAAGGAGAAATCCCTGATTTGGTAACTTTGTTTTTTGCCATATGGTTGTGGAGTGGTGGGAGGTGAACATGGTAGAAGACTGAGATATCTGGGTGACCTTTACCTTCATCCTACTGTGCCAGCATCATGAGAGGAAGGGTTGCAGCATCACCCTGCCCATGTGGAAGCCCCTGGGGTCAGGACATGGCACTTCCCTGGTGAGAGAATGGGAGAAGGGGCCTCCTTCCAAGGAGCAGGAAGAGCAATGTGAGCAAGCTGAGCTCTGGAGAGTAGTTTGGTTTCTTCTCTTTTTGGCTCCTAAGGTTTCTTTGGCCTGAGGGCTGAAGATATGCATAGGAGAGGAAAATGTGATCCTAAGCAGAAATCCCTTGAATCTTTATTTTCCATGAGATATTGAGTAGAGGTCAGAGGTTCTGGGAAGAAATGTCCAGTATTTTGACCAGTGCCTGAAATACAATTTATTTGGGGGCTTTTGTTTCACTTCCTGTTTTTGAGATTACTAGGGGATTTGCAGTAAGGAGATGCATGTTCCAGCTCAGTTTGTGACTTTAGACCCTTGGTGCTGGAGGTATGCTCCATTTACAGAACCGCAGCTGACCTTCTTTAAATAAACTAAAAGCACTGGAAATGTATTTCTGGCTTGCAGATTTGAGGATGTCCCATCTATAACGTGCATTCACTTGAGTATATTAACAGTCACGGTAATTACAGTTGTTTTTCAGCTTTCAGTGGTAGACATGTTCTTTTCAGAAGGGTTTTTGAGGGAAGCTGAACCTACAGAACCTGCTATTGCAACAAAAAAAAAAAACAACCAAAAAGCCAGCAAACTATTACTTGCAAAGTTTATACGTCAAACCCGAATGTCCCAATATTGAGATGGTTGGGGGCTGTTGTCAGTTTTGTGTCCTCCTGTTACCTCCTCTGCAGGTGTCCAGGACCTGCAGCTCTCAGCCATGGGCTGAAACCACTCTTCTCTTCACAAGGCTGTGGTGACCCTTTCCAAGGGCCTCAGTGGGGTGGACGTGGTCCAGAGCATCTGTGTGAGGAAAAAGCTTTGTAGTCCTGCTAACCACAGTAGACCCTTTGGCAGGGTGGGGAATGGCCCACGGGAAGCTGCAGGTTCCTGGTGGGTTCTGTCCTCCAGCAAGTGCTGCACTGGCTGTAGGAGAAATGCACTGGGCAGTGCTCCTTCCATGAGCCCTGGGTCACAGAGTGCCCTCAGGCCTCCCTTTCCCCAGTCCCAGGTGGAGCCTGAGGTGGCAGGCTTGTGTTTGATGTTGGCTCCTTGGTTTTCCTCTTTCAGTGAAATCCTGCTAATGAAATTTGCCAGTGAACTCATCCTACTTTGTAGCCTTTTCTTTTTTGACAGCCTGTGTCAGAAACTAGTTTGTGGTAGTGGTAAAGGAAACTTCCTGCTTTGCTTGATGTTGTTTTGCCAGGTCTCCTGTTCCCTCTGGGCATTCAGAAGGTGAAGTTTAGGTTTCTGTATATGGCAGGGATGATCTCTTTAGCAGACTACCAAGAAATTGATGTGTAGTTCATTGAGATATCTATTGGGTGCACCTTCCCTTAAATGTTTCAAGATGAAAAAATGAATTTGTACTAAACTGTAGAAACATTAGTAAGTAACCTGACCAGAATTATTTGTTAGAAGAATGAGTGATGGATTTTATTTTGATGAAAGCAAAAAAAAAAAAATTCTTATGAAAATTGACTGTTGTAGGCTTTCTGAGGCTGGTGCTCCCCTCATAACTTGGTGGGGTTTGTTTGTTTTTTAACAAAACTTTTGAGAGTTAGGTGTGCGAAGAGTAATTCTCCCCCAACTTTGAAATAAAGTACTTGAAGACATATTTTTAAGCTACTTTTGTCCACTTAAAAGTGTTTTTGTTGTACTTCAGTCTGTTGAAATCAGCAGAACTATGAAGATTTGCACCATCTTAGAGACAGAACATTTTCTTGATGCATTTTTAATTCCAAAGTCTTAAAAATATATGTACTTTTTTTAATGGAAAGGAACCTTTCATTTCAAGGTGTATGCAAAGACTTTGTGTGGACAGTTAAATAATTTAAAGTCACCTGGAGTTTCTTTCATCGTGACATTTTACTTAGCTTTCCACATTTTAGAGAAAAATGATGTGTTGTCTGCAGATGAACAATCTCTTTCCACTTCCATTAAATTCTATGTGGAGGTGTGAATATATATTATTAGAGACTTGGGGATAGGCTGTGAAACAGAAAATGGGAGAAGGCGGCTTTTCCATTTCTGAAAACATCACAGTGTCACCTGGTAATTAAAGCGACCTTTTTATACCCAGGGTGTTTTGTGGCTGTGAGAGCACTGCAGCAGCTCCAGAAAAGCAGGGGCAGAGGGAGCTTAGGGCAAAGTCTCTGCTTTTGGCTCTCACAGGAATGGAGTACTGAAAGATGCATGGTTTGGGAGGTGCTATGGCTGGTTTCAGTGACTCTGAAGCATATGAGGTATACAAAGTATATTAATAACACTTCAGCTCTTTCCAGAAGGTGCAGCTGAAAACATGGTGCATGCCAGAAGACAATGGTGTTAGGCAGAGCTTAGTGTAAAACAGGCCATTATTATTGTGGGGTGAGGCCAAATCTATTGTATTTGTCTGCAAACGGCGTTGATCTTCATTCCAAACCAGCAGCAATATGCTTAGCAGACTAAATAAAATGTGAACAGTCACCTGACAGATGAGAAAGGCTCCCTGTTGTCTTTTTATTTGTTCACATAGGGTCCTGCTTGAAGCTGATGCTTTCTGTAGAACATGATCTTGAAATAAATTTTAATAATCTGACCTTAGGACTTGGATGTTGTACTTAACTGTCGTGTAGAAGAAGCTTGAATCAGGTTGGGAGATTAAAGTTTCTGTACAAGGAACAATGTTCAGAATTGTGATCCGTAAAGAACTTAGGATAAGTGCAAACCCAGATGTCAGCATGTTGAGGCACTGCTCAGAGTGTGATAAGCAGCAGTTACAGTAGAGATGCTGTAAATAGGAGAATGTAGATTCTTTATCTTGCCATTCTCTTGATGTTCAGTGCAATAACAGAAACCTCAGCCTGTGCTAAAGGGGAGTAGGGGTTCTTGGGTACTATACAGCAAATATTTTCAGTGCATTAGAGGTATTATCCTGTCAGTTTCTCAACTTGGAAAAACAAACTGAGTGCTTTGGAAGAGAATCCTGTAACACGCTATTTCTCATGAGTACACTGCATTTACCTAGAAATGTCAGCTAATACCCACAAAATCTGGATTCACAAGCAGTCGGTGAACAGGGGCATTCGTGTCTCTGTCCTGCTGTAATTAGCTACCTGAAATGAAGCATAGCAGAGATATTAGGCACATGGAGGTGAGAGTATGTGTATGTATTCCTTTGCAGACCTTCATCTTTTAAAAAATGTTTGTGCATTTCCATACCTGAGGCTTGATCAATGGGTTCCTTTTGCCAGGTGGCCAAGTGCTTTTTGTTGATACAGACTTCAGTTGGGTGGTGCTCTGCAAATTTTATGGAAAAGCAGCCAATATGGGCTTCATGTACAATCAGTAACTGCATGGCTGATATACAGTGTTGCTGTATCACTGCTTTTTTCTCTTTTATTCCTTCTGATGGAGGGGTTTAACAGGTATTGAGCCTTGGGGAGCTAGCTTTGCCCTTTTGTGGGAAGATGGGAATGCTGACATGATAGATGACCATCCCCAGAGCTTGGGCAGGTCATGGCTGTCCTTGGAGGAAAGCAGTGTTATCTTGGCAGAATTTTCATCTGTTGTTCTCACACCTCAGCTGCATCTTCTGGCTTCCTTGTTGCATTATTGAAAAAGTTTGGCAAGGCACGTCACTAATGCTTGTGTTGTGTTCCCTCATCAGTCAAAGCTACATTTGCAAGGAGCAGAGAATACTTCCCAGTCTGATGAACCTCCACAGTCAGTCTGGATGGACTCTCTGAAAGCCATGAAAATAATTGTTTAGTTCTGTGACAACTAAATGCTTTTTCCATTATATTTGTAATGACTTACTTACATTTGCATCGCAGCCTATGGGTCTGTGTCCCTGCCATTGCAGGAAGCACGGTCATCCTGTAGGAATGGTCCACTGCTGGGAGGATGAATGTGGAGGAGGGACACAGGCCTCTTCCCTGGCTGTACCCCTCTCTGTTCTGGTGTGCCTTTCCTATGTCTCCCACCTGCACACCCTGGGGCCTCCACCGAGTGGAGGAAGGCAGAAATTAATCTGGAGGGGAAATTGTTCTGCCTGAGTGGGCAAATAGAAAGAAACTGTCTCATTGACTGTGATGCTTTAATCTCTTTTTATGAGATACCTGGAGTGCAGAGCCTTTTATCTGACCCACCATCAGAGCTGACAGGGTCACAGCAGGATCTCTGCTAGCTTGAGCTGAAGGATTTACTGGCTTTTGCCAGCTGACTTCCCCTTGGCAGATCTCCCTGTGAGCAGAACCAAGAGCAGGGTGTCTTGGTGCGTGCAGCTGGATGCAGCCCCTGGGAAGCCCGACAGCAGCTGTTACCCAAGTGCTGCACTGTGGCAGGGCTGGGCTCCTGCTTCCCCTTCTGGTCTTGAAGGGCCCTGTGCACTCCACAGCAGATGGGTGGGAGCGATGCCCATGTTTCCTGAAGGTGCAGTCCTGTGTGGGCCGAGTGCTGCCTTCCCCTCGCTGCGCTCTGGCGATGTGCCTGGTGAAACTCTGCTTTGCACATGGCCTGCGTTTAATCCTGGATGAGGGGAAATGGTACATCCTTGTTTACCTTTCACCTCCTTATGTCCTCCTACAATCCTCCCTCATCACTGTTGAACTGCAGTCCTTGGGCTTGGACTTGCCATCGTCCTGGCAGGGGTGTTCCTGCTGCAGCATGACCAGCTAGTGAGGTCCTTCCCTTCCTTAGCCTCGACAGACTTCCTACTCCTTCTCTTGTCTCCTACGGGCAGGGGAAGAGGCTTCTCCTTTCTTAAAATATTCACCTTGTTGACCTTGGCTATAACCACTTATTAATAGTGTGCCTAAGCTGTGCCGTTTGACCTCTGTGTGTAGCTGGGGGCAGACTTTCTGTCCACTTGAGTGCGTGAGGGACTGACGGTGGGCACACTGTACTTGCTCAAGAGACTTGAGTTTTAGTCTGTGATGTAACAGCTGCATGAAAAGATTTAAATGGAAAATCAGTTGCATGTTAATGATCCTAGCCAGATTAATGGTTTAAACCTCTGTTTTTCGTATCTTACGAATATAAAAATTTACAGTTTCAAAGGAGATCTTGACAATCTAGTGTAAATGTTAAGTTTAGCATGAGCAGTGTGTAGGGAGACTGCTGTGAATGGTCGCATTAAACACACTCCTACTCAGATGAGCTGTCTGCAGTGAGAGGGTCTCAGCTACCATGCTCCCACAGCCACAGCACTCAGGATGGAGAGGAGTTTGTGGGAAAACTGAGGACACACACCCTTCATGAAGTCCTGATGGGTTTGTTACTCTTTCTGAAGAAACCTTGAACTTTTTATTTAGAGTACCTCAGTGGGAAGCTTAACGGAACAGCACTTGAAACAACTTCCCACCCACTTTCCATTTTTGCTGCTGGTGAGAATTACAGATGAATGGAGTCTTATAAGATGAGTTGATTTGATGCATATTTTGAGTCCATTTTGCAATTAAATATATTTGTATTTTTCACAAACCAATTTCCAGTTCAGTTTGAAAATTACTGTTGCATAACATGGGAACTGTCTTAAACCCATCACCCCATTCAAAAACAGCACATGCAGTAATATGAACAAGAAAACTACTGCTATTATTAGACTTTATCTCAAACTATATAATTTACTGTTACTGCTCTGAGTAATTTTTCTTTATTGTTAACATAGGATTTATTTTTAATTATTATTAACACACTTATTCTGTGTTAATAGCATAACTGATGAGCCAAGGTATATTTTGAGTGCTTTTTAAAATTTCCTTCAGAGTAATATTTTTTTCCCCCAGAAATTAGAATAATGCAAGCAATATTAACAGTCAACCCTTTAGGCCAACTGCTACCTCGTTTTGTTCATACAATACCTATCAGTGCTGTCCAACATCCCATTCTGACATCTGGTTGCTGCCATCACACAAGTAATTTACTAACCACTAATTGTAGCAGTCAGCAATAGAGAAGAAAGTGTTTGCCATACTGTTCTGGTATTTTTAAGGGTAACTAGCTGGTTTTGTTTCCTACTACCCCTGTAGTTGTGTGTTAGCTCACTTGCACCCCAGTGTGTTCTGCTGAAGGTTGATTATATCTCCCATGCTGAGGTCTTCTCATACTGTGGTTTGTTATTTTTCTGAAGACAGGGCTATAAATTAGTTTTGAATTGGATAGCTCTGGGAGACAAAACCCCCATATGTAAATAATGGTCCGTAAACAGATGAAAATTTGGCTTTGAACACTAACCATTATATGTTTTTGGCTTTGTTTTCAATTTAATAAAAATATTTTTTTAATTTAATAAGAACGAAACAGAGCAGGATTGAGCCTCACACTTCTTGAAGGGAGCTCAGTTTCAGCATAGGTGAGTTACTTGGGACACTGGAGATTCATGACCTGAGTAAGCAAATCTTTCAGATTAGTCCTAAAACCAGCTGGGCTGCCACTGGGGAGGGCTGGCACTGCACAGCTGGTGGGGCACTGCAGTCTTGGTGTCTTAAGAGCACATCTGTGCTTGCCAAGTCGTTGGGTTTTGTCATATCAAGGGTTTGCCTGTGGATCCTCACGATGGTGTGCTGAGTTGTGTTCTTACATGAGGAGCCTCTCTGGTTTTGTCAGATTTTGCACCAGGACACTGGCTGGCAGGTAGCACACAGCAGGTAGCACACAGCAGCCAGGGCTCACCCTGGGCTGCAATCTGGAGTATACGATTTCTGCCACACCACTTCCCTTCCCCTTTCCGCATAGACTGAAATCAGCGAAGGTTTAGTAGTTAGCTTGTTACTGGTAATTTTTGTAGAAGCCAAAGTGCTCATTAAGAATAGAATACTCTCTCCCTGTACAGCACCTGCCCCAAAATCCCTTGAGATCTCAGTAACATAAATACGGGATCTGCGTGCGACCTGTTCAACATCAGCTTGACCTGAACGATGCACGGGTGATGTTCATGGCACAGCTGACTTTGGGAGTTGCTCTCGTAGGTGGGTTTTCCTTATTGCCCCACATAACTACCCAAGAGAACAATTATCAGGAAAGTTCCAAAGGAGTTGAGCAAAGACCTTTCTGGAGGCGACCTGATGATGGCCATGACTCCATTTATCACGTGAGCACTCACTGCAGTTAGAAGTTGCCTGTGAGACAAAACTGTTCCAGCTGTGATCCCCAGAGGGATGACAGACTGGCCGTGGTGTCCAGCAGTGGTTACTACGAAGGAGTTACACTACAGTGGTTGGCCCAGCCCTGTGCCTGTACACTGGGAGTGAATCTTCCTGTGGAAGTTGAATGGTACAAGCCCATGTCCAAGTCCTGGACTGCTGTGTCTCTCTCTCTTTCATCTTTCTTAATGTATTCATAGAAGAGAAGTACTTGCAGACACATCTTCCTGCAAAGAGAACTTGTGAGAAACATTATGTGCTTTCAAATAAGGCATAAAATGTACTCGCTGATCAATTTTCTGTCCTCATTAAGTCTCTCAGAGGTGAGTTCAAGGGAAAAAATAAAGATGGAAAGAGTTTGGAAATGAAGTCTATAAAAAAAACATAACTCAAGAATACTGAAAAAAGGCTGAAACTCAGTGGTTCGAGAGAGAGGGAACAGATTCAATTATCATAATGTTGTGCAGCTGCACTACCACATGTATTGTTTTCAATTTACTATCAGATATTTAATGTATGTGGGTAGCCAGCGTTCCCTTTCTGTTTGTTCTAAATATTTCCTTTGTGTAATGCAGTAAAAGATGTAGTTCTCAGTTGTTAGAACAGAACAGAGTTTGATAGAGCAAAAAAACATCCATCAGTGTTTGCACACACTATGAATTTAATGACAGAAACAGACTAATAATAGAAAATTTATTCCTGTACCAAAGGAAAGGGGGGGGGGGGAAAGAGCAACTGATCTCATACCTTGAATATGGAATTTCAGTTTAAGGAAAAAAGTAAAAATCTTTTAATAGTGATCTACTTCTAATAATTAATTGTGTGGATTTTAGACCGAATTTGTGTACAATGTGCCAGGTGAATCATTCTCTCCTGTTCCTGGATGCACAAATGAGATTATTTCTGAATTGTGTCCTTGGAAATTCCAAAGGTGCACAGAAGAGCATCTTTCTAGCTTCTACCATGCAGGAAGGTGTCTGTAGCCAGCAAGATCCCAGCTTCTCATGTGTCCCAGATGTTCAGATCCAAATCTCTGAAATTCAGTTTTTCACCATACAAGGTACTCTGATGGGGCAGGGGAGGTGGGCAGGGTGTTGAATGAGTTTTGGGTCTCCAAGGGAGATTAAGCTAAATTGTTCCTTGTTTGAGGTGAGGCTTGTTTTTTGGATGTCTCATGGTGAGACAGACAGAAACAGTGTTAAAGCACAGTCATATATAATCAGTATTTGTTTCCCATTTATCTGACAGATTAAACCAAGATGATGAACTTTAATGAATAAATTAATTAATCATGCATTGTAGTCCTTACAAGAAAGAGAAATATATAAATCTAAAGACTGCATTAATGAGAGAAGGTGAGGGAAAGCACTCAGTTCTGCTATTTTTCCACAATGTTGCATGATTTTCTATTTTATTCTTTCATATTAAAGTTCAAGGTACAACCTTTGTAGAAACAATTCTTCTTCCAACACCAGTTTCTTATATTTGCTGGTTTCAGAAGGCATGTGAGATAATTATAATTGTTGAGTTTAGGGGAGAACAGTTTTCTTTCTCCTCGTTCCTTGTATTTTGACAGACATAGACATTATTTTCACTCTTCCTTCTTGCTTCCAGTTGTCATAGAGCAAAAAGGAAAGGGCTAAACATGGGAGGGGGAAAAAAGAAAATGGATAAAACATCCTTTATAACTCCCTCCTGTTGCAGGAGGATAAAAGCAGGATTCAGTATAGAAGGCTCCAATTAAGGTCTGCACTAGTGAATGAACAGTTCAGTTTTAGTTGACTGTTTCCACCAGGAGGAAGTATGAAGAATCTTCTTGGGTTTTGCAGCAGTCACACCAATCCTCAGGGTCTGGGAAGCAGGATATGAGATCCATGCTTTGCTTTCCTCTTGGTCTGCTGAGTGAGTGCAGGCATTGGGAGGCGAATTTAGGTTTCATGTGATCCTGAGTCATATCAGGGATGAGAACAAGTCCTGTCCATCTCCAGGACCCAGGGGAACATTTAAGAAGATGCACTGTCATCTTTGCTCATTTCCTTGCTCTTTATCAAGCTCAGGTCTCTCTAATCTTGACAATGGCACCTTGAAGTACAGGTACACTTAGGCCCACTCAGGGATGGGCTGACTTTGTTCAGTCAGCATCAAGGAGGTAAAAGGCAATTGGATTGATCCTTAGTCTCTATGTGCAGTGAAGGTCTACACCTTTCCTTGCCTTCTTCCTCTCAGCAGGACTGAGGAGGGAAATCAGTGTCAGTATTAGGGAGGAGTGGGACTTTCTGTGAGAGAAGAGTGATAGTGATACAGGAGAGTGGGAAAGTGAATGCCACCTGATGACAGGCTCCTTGCTGCTCATGTCTTTTGGAGTTAGCAGTTTGGTGTGTGGTATGTTTGCATGCAACTTATACTTTGGAAAATGTATGTCAGAAGCCATTTGCATTGGGAAGATGATTACAGATTGAACACATTCATTTTTCCATAGGCTTCATTGTGAATATGCACAGAATAACCCTGCTTTTATAGGCTGCTTTTTTATTACACTAAGTGTCTCAATGTTCCTTGGAGCTCAAGAATTAATTAATCTTAAACAGAGTTTAAAATCTCAGGTAGCTGAAGCTATTTAACCTGTGGACTCTAATTTAAACTCTCCACAGTCTTGGTCTTCTCACTCTGTTTTATCCATTGCAGAGTGGCTCACAAAGGGCTGGTGTCATGTGCTGTGCACTCTTTGTCTCAGCCATGAGGATGCTGACTTCCTCCCTTCTATTCAGGAGGTCATTAGTGCTGATGAAATTAGAGGTTTATAACTTTAGGTCCAAGTCATTATTCCTAATTTAATCAATGCATTTGAAAATGTTTCCTCTAATAAAATTGTAATGACTTTACGTGATTTGTCATGCTTATCAAAAACATGGTTTTAACATTTTCGTATTTACAGGCACTGAGCTTCTGGAAAGGAGCTGTACATTAGTACATCATTGCTGGGCCAATTTCCTGTCTCTCCATCTCTCTCCCTCCCGTAAATCAGAATAACCTAGTCAGTGTAATCACAGTCATGTACAGCCAGCGTGGCACTGGAGTCAAACTTCACAAACAGCATAAAATCCTGGGAGAGGTCCTTTGTGTGAGCACGATTGCTTCTCTGCTGGCACCTTCATCATTCAGCCGGGTGCCTTTCCTCCGTATGAAATAGACAATCAGCAGGCTTATGACAAAGGAAAAAAATAACCATTTATAATGTAGAGGTTCGACTGGAGAAATGGTTTTTATGTTGCAAGGGGAATGAGATAAATAGCCCCCCACAGTGGGAACTGAATTACTAAGGCAAAGGGAAAGCAGCAGTGCTACAGCAGAGCTCCGTGTTTGTTTAGAGGCTTTTGAATAAAATTCATCCAAATGATTGGTTTTCAGGAATGGTCCTGGAATGTGTTAGGACTGCTATTTATTCAAATTACCTCTTAAACAGTCTGTATCTATTTGGGTTCGGGCAGGTAAGGAAGGATCAGGGGACATGAATTTGCTGTATGCCAAGTAAATGGCATGAGTCTCCTCTTTGAACACACAACCACTGCTGTGCCATGTGCTGCTTCCACAGGTCAGCTTCTGTGGGGTGAGGCAGGAATGGAAATCATGTGAGTGATTTTGATCTTGCAGGTTATGAACTGATGCAAGGAGGGAGAATTCGACTGTGTCTAAGGTCAAATGAGGGGTCTGTGGGAGGGCTGACATTTTTATTAGCTCTTGGGGGGCTTGCTTGTTGTTCAAAAAGCAGGGTGGAGGATATGCAGGGGTGGATGCAGTGCTGAAGGAGGGGCGGGTGACAGGAAGCCTCTCTGCAGTGCCCGCAGAGGAACGGCAGCTCCCTGGGATTCCCCGCTTGGACTTCGCGGGTGTTGGTACTCTTCACCACTCCCTGAGAGGAGAAGCCTACTTGTGTGGCAGTGCTTGGGATATAAATGCTCTCTGCCTCTAAGCCTAAGCCTCGTGCTCCTTCTCAGGCAACAGTCAAAAAGCAGCATGCGGGTAAAAGCACCAAGGAAGGTTTTTGTCAGCGTGGTACTGGCGAGGCGGCAGCAGTGCGGCGGCTGGGGAATACGGCAGCATCACTGGCAAATCGCAGCAGGCAGATGGCAGGTCTCGCACTAGAGGAGAGGATGTGTAAACGACCAAAGATAGGTTTTAACAGTCTTTTTCAAAGCCAGAAGTTTGTCACTGTATAAGCTCTCAGTCTAAACATCCCTGTGAAATTTCAAGCCTCAAGTCTACTAGCGGTTTATTAAACAGTTCTGGCAGCTGAAATGGGTGCTGTGAATCACCACGTGCATGCCTGAGTACGGGGTGTCTTGCATGTCTCAGGCATTCGCTGTTCAGTGCAGACCAGCCAGGCTATGCCTGCTGCCTCTGTGCTGGCTGCTGGGCTTACCCAGCCTGCCAACCCACCAATCCACCTTGAGCCTGCAAAGGACGAGCAGTAGGAGAACCGACCCTGGGAGTCGTGCACAAAATGCTTGGGGTTGTTGACAAGTTAGGGGCAGAGCCACTGCTGGTGAAGCAGTGGCAATGTTGAGTGTCACTGTGCTGTCTGGCTGTCCTGATGTGTCTCTGCCTCTGGGGGTTTGCTGGAACCACACGCCTCTGCCACCACCCGGAGGGATGGTTGAGGGATGGTTCAGTTTGACCTTTAGTCTTAAAGATGAGAACTGCTGATTACCTTCTGCATCCCCAGTGTTTGCTGTGCACAGCTGCGTGGTGCACACCACAGCACAGGGCTGGAGGGATTGGTGGGGATGTGCCTGTGCTCTGCAGACAGCTGAAAAGATCAGGCTGGCTTTTCTTCCATTCTGACCTCTATTCTTTCTTTTTTTGCTGCCTGATCTGTTTTAAGAGCAAGACTCAGCTAAGGAGAATTTCCTATTCAGTGCAAATATGTAATGTAATTCAGCTCTCTGGAACTGCCATAATCTCTATGAACAGCAGTGCTGACACTGCCCATTAGTAATATCCATTTTCCTTTTTCAGCCTTTTTAATACTGCAGAGACACAATTTTCATTTCCCAGCACCTGACAGGTACAGTGATGTTAGATACCTCAGCAGCAAGGAACAGGGAATAAATATAGTCACTGAGAACACAGATGACCACGAAATTAGACTCAAACCATTAGCAGCTCCAGCAGCAGATCCTCATCAAATCAGCAACCCAAAGCTAGCTCTAGGGATTAAACTACCCTCCTTTTATTGACGTCAACAGTGCAACTCTCAGTAACATTTGCTGAGAAGTAAATGTGCTCCCAGGAGAATGAAGGGGTCCTTTTTCAGGTGCTTTTTTAATGAGGATGGAAAGCTGAACTGAGCAAGGTGTCAAAAGCTCTTTAGGTTGTCCACTTCTGAAATTTGCTGCCTGTGCCTGACAGCCACTTCTTCATGGGCCCCTGTTTACGACTTGTGTGATGTTTTCGTCTTCTTTGTGTATCGGTATTCTCACTATTCTGTTTCCTTTTTTTTCCCTCTGACTTGCACTGTATGACTCATGCCTTAATTTTTGTTTATATTCCCACTCTGCCTAAGGGCTCCCCATTCACTGTAAGAGTACATTCCAATATGCAACACTTTATTGGCTCTTTTATTTTTTTTTTTTGGTAGCTAGAAAATGAAGTTAAGTCAGGGAATGGGCTTTATTTGTGGAATCAGAGAAGGTTTCAGCAAATGGCCAGCAGTCTCAATAGAGCCTGGCTGTGTGTGGTGCTGGGCCCAAACATGCGTGCACTTAGAAATTCAGGCTGAAGCTGCTGGCTAGTTTGAGGCAGACAGAGTTTATAACTCCAGCTCCTTTGAACCAAACAGAAGAACCTCTAGAAACATCAGAAACAGTAGCTTTGGAGAAAAGAGCTGCAGGTCTCACTTCATGCCAGGGATCCTGTGGACCTTGGATGTAGAATGAACAGTCTGATTAAACAGTTGTGAGTTCGATGTTAGGAGGAGGTCCAAAAGGGACCTTGGGAAGCGCCCCTTGGGAGCTGTTGGTAAATGAGTGCTGGTGTGTCAAACCACGTTAGCTTGTTTGAAGCAATTAGCAGTTGGAAGAAGTGGAGTTAGGCTTCATTAGAGCAGTGGCTCTGGAAAGAAAATTACTGGTGAATATTTTGGGAGAGGTGGAAGGTGGTGTTCAGCCACTGTGTTTGAGTCTCACCCAAATTCTGGGGGAAGCCGAGGCAGATGAGCACACACCTGCATGTGTCTGCATGGGGTGGTGGTGGAGTTTAAGGCTTCCATTTTGCCAAGGGGCCATCTTTTGCCTGATGAGTGGAAAAGCTGTTTGGAGTTTCCTGATTAATGTATTATTACTGTTGTACTGCATTTAGGAGCTTTTTGTTTTACATTCCCCTGCTATTTGACTCATTGAGTTCAGGGTAGTCCTTGATCCTGCAGGCATGTAACTGGCAGCAAGCGATAAGTTCAGAAAGAAAGCGAACCCCTGGAACTTAATTCAGTGACCACTCCTTGCTGCAGGCTGAGCAGAGAATCACGTGAAACTCCTGCTCTTAGGTATTTCCTCCTTTTTTTGTTTTATTTGAATTAGGGAGAAGGTAAATCTGTTCAGCAGCATCTGTGCATCACCACTGACATTTTAATTTTCAGTTAAAAGATTTTAATTAAAATCTGACATAATTTGGTATGAAAAATGAGATGGAATTGATATTATACATGCAGACTGAACTGATGTCAATTTATATAACGGTTTCAGGAACAGCTATGTCTGATTAATCCAGGCAGTAGCAATGTTTGCTCTGGTTGCTCCTTTTATATAATCCTGCCACTATTCTACCAATGTAATTATATAGACAGAAGTTTTTTACTGGTTTTCCCAGTTTCTCTCTGATGGAGTTCTTCTCTTGTTCTGCTTCTCTTTCCCTTTCTGGATGCTGTATAATCATCTCTGCAAGACATGATTGATCTCTGGTTTTCAAGGAGATATTTGTTTGGAGAAAATCCTTGCTCTTGAAATGGCTCAGAATCTACCAAGTTGGGTTTTTTTTAAATTTTACAGTTTGCACTTGGAAAAGAGGTGGTGAAATCCCTTCACAGCTCTGTCTTAGGTGTGTGTCAGTGCCTGATGTGTGCTCACACAGCTGTGTGCTTATACCCATGTGTCCTGTCTCAAGCCACAGGACTTAGCACAGCTTTATTCTCAATTCCCTGTGTTAGTCACAAATGGAGTATAAACACGTCCAGGATGTGTATTTAAAATACATCTATTTGCCAAACATTGTCTATCTCTTTGCACAGGCTTAAATAGGAAAAGAAGAAAATATTTTCCAGGCCTTTTAGTCTCATTCTTCCCTGTGGAATAAACACCTGCATCTGGTATACTGAAGACGCATTTTCTGTCTCTGCAAATTCTGATTAAACTATGGGCAGCATGTAAATTTCTTGGAGAGGCTGTGCATATGGACTGCTTGTGAACCTGGTTTTGGTTTTGCATGGTACCAGCTCTGCACAAGGCTCTGCTGAAATAAACATTTTTTCATGTCGTCACCGTATAAGTGTATAAAAAGAAAATGGCAGAGGTAATGGGGCACTTCTGTGTATATTTTCTTGTATCACATGAATAAAAGCACTCAAATACAAGAAGGAAAAACAGTTACACTGAAACTTTTAAGTAAGAAACCAACATTTGGTATTACCCAAACTGGGCTGTTTATTATATCTTTCTTAATTGTTGGGAAACTCATGGTGAAAGGGATATGGTTTAGGTTAAGAGGTTTCAAGTCCATGTCTCCTGCCTGCCCTCACATTATGTTCGTGGTCAGAAAGGAAAAGGGTTATCTTTCAAGTATGTGGTCTTTTTTTTTTTTCCTGAAGATAACCCAAGCAATCTTGTTATAAAAACCACTCAGGAATGGTGTGTGGTGTCTTTTTTACACATGCAAAGAAACATTTTATCAAGACAACTGTTTGACTTATTTTTACTGCATACTGCTACATTCCTACCATGAAGATGTGATTCACAAAACATGTAGGTTTGATACAGAGCTAGAGCAGTCTCTGAAAACAGAGGGGTGGTTTTGTGGCTCAGTATTACAAGTCAGCGCCGTTCACAGCTGCTCTGCCCTCTGTTTCCTGTGTGACTGTGGGTGAATCTCTGAGATCAGCAAAGGGCTAAAGTATTTTTTAAGTTTTGCTGAATACAGTAGATCTGTGTTCAAATATTTCATTGACTCATCAAGAGCTGGGGGTGTATCATCAGGTCTGTGCTTCGTGCGAAGCAGAGTAACTGAACTTCTTACGTGAGTGTTACTCTGGAGTCAGATCTGTTGCTTTAGTGGTTGATATGTAAGTACCTTTGACTCTGTATACAATAATATATGACATCTGTACTTGAGCTTTTCAGAAATGGGATGCAAGGAAAGCCTGCTTCATGCCCAGTTTTGTATGTTTGCCTACTTGGATTTCAGAATTCGATTTCAAGCCCTGTGTTTTCAGGCAGCAGAGAAAGAGGAAGCTCCAAGTTTAGCATTAAGGTATCCAGAATGAGCATGTCACCAAAAGTAAGCTATAAACTGTGGAAGGTAACAGCCCATCTCAGTTAATACTCTAAAAATGTTCTACCCTTCAGGTCTTCACAGGTTTGGTTACATCACTTCTCTGACTCTCGATAGCCATGTTGACCCTGAAATCAAAGGATGTATTCAGACTCCTTTAAAATTTGTCCCTTGTAATATAGTGCTTTGGCTAATTTCTGGATGGTGTGCTTTTCATAGTTTCATACGTGTTTTCTAATGTTGCGTGTGCGTTTATTCTCAGGCATGTTCTTATTGATAGGAGAAAATAGTTTTCTGTGAGAGTTTAGGAGGGAACTGCTTTGAGGTTGGGTTATGCCAACCTTGCAACCAAAACCTCTCTGTGTCAATGTGGTGGTGCACAGTGCTTGATGAATGATCACACTCCACCTGGAGCTCTTAAATCAGTGTTTGATTTTTAAAGTACCAGCAACTGGTTGCAGGGTGCAGCATTCGTTTTTCATGGGGACAGTAATGCCATTTCAGTTTGCTGAGCTACAACAGTGTGCTTTCATGAACAGAGAATATTCAGCAATTGCAGAGTATCTGATGGGCCTCAGTTTACCTGGTAGCTGAAGAAGTCACTGACAGATAATTTGTCTTTGGAAAATGAATTAGAAAAGTATTATTTTCCGAAGTACATAGTTTAAAAAAATGTTTGCCGCTTTACTGCATACAAAGAGTTGATTCCATTTCTTCTCTCAATTAGTAATGATCCCAGATGAGAACACTGTATGGGAAAATTTTTTTTTTTGGTGCATAGGCATAAGGAGGAAAATATATTCCATAAGCTCTGATATTGATTCAAAATCAGAACACAACTGAGACAAAACCCACTAAAATTAACGAGCTATGGACTGTAGTGTCTATGGTAGTTCTGAAAGATTTAATTTTTGTTAATCTACCTGGAAAATAAATGGTACTACTACAGTGTTTTGTACAGTTCTCCTGATTCCAAATATACCTTAAAATAGTATACCCAGAAAATATGGTATAATTAAGAATGGGATTTCCATGAATATCATACATTGCTCCTGTGGGCTAGATTCTGCTTTCATGACATTAAGGTAAGTAAAGAACAATTGCTTTGTTCTAATAAAGAGAATTAAATCTGATTTGGATCAATATGAGCACTAGGGCATTCATATTTTACTGCTGCCCCTGTTGCTGAACTACAAGACAGAAGCATGTTTATCCCAGTTACCATACACAAGGACATTTTGTAGACTGTTTTCTATGTTTTCTGTATCTTTGCTTTAGGAAGCATGATGACAGTGTTAGAAACTGCACTGGAAACCATGTGTACTGTATGCAGTAAGTAGAGCTGGTGTGCAATTACGTAAGGTAGTTCAGATGAAAGAGTAGCTATGTTCTGTGTCTGAGAGAGGAG
Organism: Corapipo altera; assembly: GCF_003945725.1. NCBI lineage: Eukaryota > Metazoa > Chordata > Aves > Passeriformes > Pipridae > Corapipo > Corapipo altera. The sequence goes on from NW_020884877.1 coordinate 6,069,559, forward strand.
ACTTAATTATGCAGACAAATTCTCCTGGGTACAACAAAGCAGTTCTCTGGATACAGCCCTGATTAGACTGTAGTTCTTTTAAATGCATTACCAAAGTCTTCATTATTATAATTAAACAGATATAAAATATGTTAGCCCTTCATTGCATAAAGCTTTGCTTTAGGGTTAAGACCAGAAATTTCATTAAGAGCTTTGACATGGAAAGCTGACAAGCAGAGCAAATGATTTCTATAATTTTCTGAACACTGTATAACTTCTAAATTATTGTCCTTTTTAGTCTTCCATTTAAAGACAGATACGTGAAAAAATTAATCTTAAATGGCATATTTACAACAATATGATTTTCCTGAGGCCACCAACTAGAAAAAAAATAGTGTCATCTGTAAAAATGGAGCTGAAAAGTTGATTTCTCCTAAGTATGCTGGATTTGGAGCAGTTCAGCCTGAGAATGAGTGTACTCCCCTGGGCCCAGGGCACCTACTGCTGCTGGCTCCAGGCCAGGGTTCTTTCTTGCTCACCTTTGGTCTCTTGAAAAAAGAGTTAGCCAAATCCTGCAGCTGAATAGCACTGTATTCTTTTACCCTTTATTTACCTTTCAGCAATGTGTTGGGGAGCATTCGTTGCCCATACATCCACCTAAAGGAACTGAAAAAAATAAGAAGAAAAAAGAAGAAAAAAAATTATCTTTTTACTGTATCTGCTTCTGTAAAAACCACACCGTTGAATTTAGAATCTGTGTTTCCCTGGTGGGAGGGATTAGCTTTAAAAGTCTTGAAAAGCCAGAGGACTCGAAGGACTTCCGGAGATGTTAGATGAAGGAATGCACAGTCACACCTATTTTAATCTAAATAGGATATTAACAAATGAACACTGTGGCCATGGGGACTAAACGTGTGTGTAAGTGTTTGTAAGGTTAAAGCTTAAAATGAGCAACAGCTCAATCACACAGTTGTTGCAAATCATAATCTATTTTAGAGAGCCAACTGAATGGACTGTGGGTTCTGACCTTATTGTTGTGCATGGAGAAGTGGTTCCTAGTGCTCACTAATGCCACTCTCCTGCTACCACTTGTTCACACTTGCAAAATTAAACATGGCCAGTATTTAAGGGATACCTTCTGGTCCCTCTCAAATTACTGTGGGGAGAGTGGTGGTGGTGTTAATGATAACTGTGCAAGATAAGGGAAGCTTGTGGTTTAGCAGTGGGGTCTGTGGCTTTTCGTCCTCAAGAAGGCAAATACAAAACTTGGACTTCTTAAAACAAGAATCTTCCCAAACCACTCCTGTCCCTGCTGCTACATGCCCCTTTTTCCACCATGCATGTCACCCCCAGGTGAGGGGAAGGATGGAGACCCTGACAGAAATTGCCTTTTTTCTGAAGGTACTGAGATTTGTGCATCGGAAACACTTTCTTAGTCTTATGGAAACTGTGAGAGAACTCCAGAGCACAGAGTGTTTCTTAAGGGGTCTTCCTGGGGTTGTGAGCAGAACTAGAACCCGGGTGGTTCCCACTTTTCTGGTTGCAAATCCAACATTTTTCTTCTTGCTGAGTGTCTTATAGATGTTGAAAGTGTATAAAACTACTGGCTATTTAAGGTGTTATCTTCTTCACATACATAAGTACCAAGCTGCAGTTACAGTATAATTATATCGTGGTTAGATTTCAGATATTTTTTAATATCCCTGTAGCCACTAATTCATAATGTTTAAATATAACTGGATGGAAGCAATTACACCAGGTTGGTAAAAACGCATGTGCTGCGTGAAACCTGAGGGATTGTAATATTCAGACATGCAGCTAATTTACTTCTAAGGAAAAGAATTTATACTTATTTAGCAAATATATATATGAACAGAGTAAAACTGTATTGTAGTTGCATTCCTTTATTTCTTGAAAAAAACCCAAACCTAAACAAGTAAATGATTTTTCTCTCCCTAAGACTTGGGCTCTGGGAAGTAGGAGAGCTGTGCCCTTGAAGGTGGATACTTTTGAAGAAATGTGACTAAAAATTTTAGCACATCACCGTAGCAAATCAGTCATTCTTTAAATAAATCACGTGTTTATGATGCTGCAGTTTGCATCTTTTCAAAATGCTTGTAACCTGCATAATTTACTCCTTATTTTGATGAGTAATGCAAACATTCAGTATTGGTAAAAATTTGGAATACACCTATGTAGGAGAGTCACATGATATGATTTAATGAGGCTACCACAGCTGTCTCTTGAATACTTTTTTCCTTGATATTAATGGGGAAATCTGTGTTTTGCTTGTGAGGGAGCTGGTATGCATTGTGCTCATAGTTGCTGAAAAACTGTAGGTGGGAGTAAAATACTTCAGGAACTTTTGAGTCTGTGTGTATGTACAGGCACATCTCAGTGCCCCTATGTACACTTCGTAGAGAGGAGTGATCAGCAAGTCTTCCCTAACCCTTGTTTTGTGATGAAGCTTGGTGATAAGGGCTAGTAAAGCACAAATGGGACAGGCATGCCATGTGTGCAGGGAGGTGGATGACACATCCACCCACGCTGGGTGAGCTGGGGAGCACTGGGGCTGCCACAAGGATCTGTCTGGTGGGTTCCTGTGGAGGTGGTGCCTGTACCCCCACAGAGCCTGCACACCAGCTGTACAAACTCCTACACCTCAAGGGCGCTTTCCTGAGTTGATAAACAGTTTTCTCAGAGGAGCTGATGCATTTGTTGGATATGCTCAAAGTTGCTTTTCTCTCTCAGAGAAAGATGGGGCCTTTTCATAGCATGCTAGAGGCAAAATTTCACCCTCAAGTGCATTATAGGCAGGTAAAACTGTACTCTGTCTTGCCCATATACTTTATATTTGGCTTTATGTATTTTATCTCAACCTATTTAATAATTCAATTATGAATAACAGTTGGAATTTTAAAAAAATTCCCATTAAACCAGTTTCATTACCTTATTTTATTGATTTTTTTTTTAAGGATTGGGGTTGATCTGAATCGGCATAAATGGGATTAATGAAGAAATAATTTAAGTTGATTAAAAAGGGCTTAAAATAATGTGATTAGCCTATTGAGGCTTGTGTGGCTTATTGGATTACACATTTTATTCCTGGAGGATTGTTGCAAGATTCAGAATGAAATTAAATTGGTCATCCTAGTTTGGACCCCCAGTGCCTGGTAATCTCCAGTGCCATGATGCCAGACCAGAAGGTACAGTCACATTCAAGGGCTTTCTTTCGAAAAATACAGCAGTGAATTTTTGAGCCAACACCTAAATAATGAGGCCAAAAGATACCACTGAAACCTGACCTGCTCTCCATTGTATGAGGCTTAAATGAAACCACACTTGATCTCATGGGACATTCTTTTGAAGGAATCAGGTGCTGGTGAATGTCTTTTTAGTGCTGGAAACTCTCCTGCCATCCTTGGGACATTGTGACCATTGTGGGTTTTGCTTTTCTTTTCTTTTCTTTTTTTTTTTTTTAAGTCTTAGCTTTATTTTGAATGTGTCAATTTCCAGGTATTGAAAGGATGTATCACCTGACAGTACTGATCTTTATATAACCATCTTAATAATTCATTTGGACTTGATGATCCTTGTGGGTCCCTTCCAACTCAGAATATTCTGTGATCTAAAATCTGTGACGTCAGTCCTACATTTTGAATCTCTAGGGGATCCATAAGGAGATGTAATTTGAAGGACTTTTTAAAATACATTGATTCACTATTTAATTAAACTACTCAACTGAAACCATTGCATTCTGAATAAAAGTGCCCAGATATGCCTTTATTAGGGCATGAGAAATGTCTTTTTTTAGTTATTCCTTATATTAATGCAATTTCTGTTATTCTTAATTTAATAATTCATTTTTATTAATACAGACAATGTGTGTATTAAGCTAAAAGAATCTGTAATCTCTTACTTGAATATGTTTTCTAAAATCTTCCTGATTCTTGTGCCTCTTCTGAGCCTTCCACTTATCAAGGTAATTCTAAACTGAGAGCATCACATGATGGACAAATATGAAGATATAAGAACCTTTCTATCCTGAGTAGGTACTATGTTTATACAACCAAGTATACTATTTTGTATGTGATCTTTTTGTTATTTTCTATGCTGATCATCTGTGATGATGAAGTTGGCTTTTTCTCTCCAAGTTTTTGTCTCCTGCATCAGAGTCCTGTAAATAGGGCCTGCCCCTTGTGTTTTTAGATGTATGACCTCATATTCTGTTCCTTATTGGAACATACTTATTTTTTTATATATTGCTTGTCAAGCAGTCTTTTCACTTTTTATCGTTGTCTCGTATTCTTTGTTATTCATCACTGTTCAAACTTGGCTTTGTGTCATCTCCAGGCTCCATGTATATTGATTTTATGTTTTCTTCCAGGTTACTCTAAAATGCTGAATAGCACTGGGCTAAGAATGGGTCCCCATAGAATCCCATTTGACACATATCTACATGATAAGTGTTTCACATTTACTGCTGCATTTGAGAGTTATCATTTATCTTGTGTTTGATCCATTTCATGTCTTCTGAGTTTATTTTTATTGTTATATCTTCTTAGTCAAAATGTCATTCAGTACTAAATCAAATGCATTGCAGAAAGCATAATATATTACAGAGACTAAGTATATTACAGTGACTTTATTATGTGTATCAACCAAACTTTTAATATCGTAAATGCAGAGGTATCAGGTTAGTCTGACAAACTCTGTTTTCTGTAATGGTGGAAATAGTTAATTCTAATAATTTCTTTTATTCTTGATCAAATCTTGTTTCAGCTTTTCCATTATTTTGAGAGTGAAAAATACTGGCTCACAGATATGCTGCCAATCCAGCATTTAGAGGTGTAACAAAGGGGAGTACCAGTGGGACATGTTTTTCCTTAGCCAGGTCTTTCTAAACTCATTTGGCTTTTCCTCCTGAGTTACTACTGGAATTCTCTTATTCTCTTAATTTTTGCCTCAGATGCAATCAAAGGAAATTCTGTAAAGGAATGAGGGGTTGTACAGTGGAGCTTTTCTGGGAATGCTGCAGCCAAGATCTCCTTGTCCCAGGGTTTGCTGCTGCTACTTCTGCTTGAAGACAGAAAGTGTCTTTCTGTCGTTCTCAGCTTTATATTCCCTTAGAGCAGGGGGATAAATTGAATTCACGTCCAAGGTGCCCTTGCAGACTCATAAGCATTAGAGGCTGTTAGCAACCCAAGTACTTGGAAATGATAGAGCGTTTGGGAGTGGCAGTGGTTGGAGATATTACATCCAGTGGGCTGTGTCAGCCCCTTACAAACTAAAAGCCTCCTCCCAGCTGGAAGTAGATCTGGCACTTGGGCTGTCGTACGTGAAGGAGTTTTTTCCTACAGAGAGAATGAAGAGTATCCATGAAAAAATCTTCTGCATCAAGTGGGGTCTTCCATAGGGTATGTGGAGACATTGTGCTTATGTATTGAAGTGTCATGAAGGAATTTATTTCTGGCTGTAAAATGTTGCTTTATACATAAAGGGGTAGGTATTGACACCTATATATAAGGACAATCCTTGTGGAAACCAGTTGAGTGAAACTACAGTAACGATGGTGGAAGGAGCTGTGAAGTGGTAGCCTCAGTACAGGCATTCGTGTTCTTGTGCTCTTGGAAGCTTTTTGACTTTGGCTTCATGGCCTCAATTATAAAAAAAAGGGAGAAGTAGTAACTTCAGTGTCATATCACACCAGAAAATAAACCCTTCTTGCTTTGTGTGGTTTTAATTTCCAAAAAGCAATTTCAGATGGAGTCTTTATGTGCTGCTCATTTTTCCTTTTGCTCTAATTTTTCATTTAAACTGCAAAGGTAAATTTTCTTCAAGGTAAAATTGAATAAATTCAGTAATGCTAATGATTAAAAAAAAAAAAAGGAAAAAAAGCAAATACATAGCAAAGCATTCCTTGAACATCAAATAATTTTGGTTCAGGTGTTTTTCTTAAAGATCTGCTCCAGAATTTCTCTCTATTTCTCTCCAGCCTTATACTGCAGTACTTGAAAGTGATTTTTAGTAATGGAGCAAAACAAGAAAGGAGACAAGCCATTATAGTTTTGCCTCTTGTTGAACTTCTCCAGAGGGGACTGTTCAGCATCCCAGAATAGTGAAGTGATTGTCTTGACTCAGTTTTCTTGCCCTCACAGTACCCATTTTGCAGTGTAACTTGATGAGAAGGTTACTGTAAAGTTATTATTGTAGGCCTTGGTGACAGTGCACAGTGGTGGTCTGAAAAATAAAAACTAAACACGATTCCAGTATGGGGGAACTGGAATAGTTTATTGAACACGAGAACACGATTTTAAAGGTATCTGAGGCTGGACACGTTAATGAAGGGGACGAGTTATGTTAATTATGGAATTACACAAGTTTTTACTGCAATTTCTAAATAGTTAATTTTTCTTCTAGTAGGATTACATGGGGGATAGAGGGATTACAGGGGTTTAGACATGGTTTGATACAATCATCTCAAAAGTCTTTTCTGATTTCTGCTGGAGCCAGGCTTGGTCCATGAGGTAGAACTTTAACAGATCTTGTGAGAAGGGTCCAGCTCCTTCAGATCACGAGGTTTTTGTCAGCTCTTGTTTTCCTTTGCTGAAAGCTGGGTTTGGGCTCCCACAGTGCACTACTCATACCCGGCATCTGGGTAGTCCTGGGGAGTTGAGGAAAGCCCCCTGTAAATGCAGATGTGACTGTTCCCTGTAACACTTCTCTTTCCCCCGTGTGGGAGTCGTTGCTCTCCCATGAATGGCGATGGTGCTCCGGCATCTGCACGGAGCTTGTGCTCGAGTTAAACTGCTGGTTGGTGACAACCAGCTGGATTCACAGACATGCTGGCCTGACTATATTGGTATTTGGGAAATTGTTGGACACTGTGTTCTGAAGCTGTTTCTCATGTGTCTGTCCATGTTGTATTTTTGGTCTGCCTGAAATTTTCTGTTTATTCCATTACGTGTGTACCTCAGCTTTTAAGAGTGTGTGCGTGTGTTAAATTTTGGATCCAATCTTTATTCCACATGTGCACAAATGCCTGAATTAGTAGGAGTTTTTCCTTGAAGAGGCTACTGAGGTTGATCCCACAGCATTAACATCTGCTCTTGCCATCTTTTGAGCTGTGTGGTTGGCCCAAATGTGACTGGCAGCATCCCTGTGGCTGCTGCACCAGGGATTAAGTGGTTTGATTGTTCAGCCCCTGTGCAGAGGTAGCTGCTTTGTGCCATGAGTTCTCAGCCTGGATGAATTTTGAGGAGGCAACCTTTCTTTCTTGTCCTGTGATTTGTCACAGTGGATATGCAATATTTAGATCTTAGAGGCCTTGCCGAGAAAGATTAGAGGCAGTTTAGCTCATTAATTTGTTGCAATAGCAGAGGCTGAGAGGAAAATCAGTAAAATCTGCAAAATGGGCAGATTGGGATACTCTCTGAGGATGCCCAGACCATGGCTGAGATTTACAGAAGAAAGCTCAGTGTGCTAACAATGAATACCAGTTTCCAGTGATTATTGCTACCTGTAGTATCACGTATTGGTACTGTGGATTCAAGCTTTCGGTTGCATCTCTGATCAAACAGATTAAGCCTCACACATGTATGAGATCCAGTTGCAGCCCTGGCACAAGCTTTGACTTCCTGTATTCTCTTGGATGATTTTATATAAATATTCCCTGTTCTGGCTTACTTTGTTTTAGAAAAATTACACTATCATTTGTCGACCTGCTATACAGTGCTTTGAGTGCCATTAGTGACTCACTGATTTCTTTATTTACTGTTTAAAGGTACATTTTCCCACCACAAGTACTGTAAAGCTATAAGATTTTCAGGGGCTTGTGATTCTGTGTTTAACTGAAATATCTGGAAGGATTAAAAAAAAATTAACCTGTGGAACTAATTAGTTTCTCTTAGGGGAAAAAAAAAAATCAGGTGATCAGTTGTCCAATTAACTGGATCATCTGGAGTTTCCAGAGCAGATAGCTTTTAAGATGCACTGTTTATCACAACCTAACAACAGACTAAGCTGTCTGTTATTGATTTCTCAATGCTAGGTTCATGGGAAATGTCAAAGAACTTGAATAAAGCTTCCATTTCAGCAACGGTGATTTCACTGGTGACAATGTGAATTGTTTTTTGGGGAAATGGCTCTTAATCACACTTAACAAGTTTATCTCTCAGCGTCATTACTAAATTTCATATTCTTTCACAGAAGCCCTGTGGCTCTTTAGGGGTTTTTGGTGTCTTTGGGTAGGTGATAACTTTTGCCTTTCTTATCCTCCTTAGTAGAATCCTGGAACACCATCAATGCTTTAGATGCCTTTCAGGTATCTTGATTTCAGACAAATAATAATTTATAATTCATGAACTTGACCTTTCTGTGCAGGGTTTCTATCCAGCTCTTATTACTACCCTATTTCCTAACTTCAAATCAGCAATTTATGTCCTATAGTTTTGACAAAGAGGCTGGGATGAGGTGGAGAGCATGTTTATTCATATTTTTTTTAATCCCACTTATTTATTTCTGTTAGCTCTTTGATTTAAACAGCAGAAGTTTGAGCAGTCAGAGGTCAGGGTGGATGGGGTGGAGTTTTCCCACAACTGCTGATGGCTTACTGATCCCACTGTTTACACATCCAGTCCCTCTGACGAGGATGATGTGTTCAACAGGAGAGCTTCTCCTATTTTGGGAGCATGCTTAGACTGGAACTCTGAATCCCTCCTTTAGAAACATTTAGAAAATGTTAGGATGCAGTCAGGCCAGCACAGAGATACATCTCCTTGGTATTAACTGATTTCAGAGCAGCTGTGTATATTCTGAAATATGAGAGCATGTTGATGTGGTCTTGTGGTGAGGTCCTTAGGTACTTTACATAATGGACATCATGTAGGCTCAGGAGCAGGAAGGAGATGGAGTCATCCTGTTTGATCACCTTATGGGGGATGACCAAAGAATGAAGGAAACCATAGTTTGAGTCACTTTGAAAGAAGTGTCTTGCCTTGGAAATGCAAGGTTTCACTCATAAGTGTTTTGTTTTTTTTTTTTGTACATGCACACTGTAAGCAAACTTGTTGTGTTTGTTTCCAGTAACAGTGTTTTATGCAGAGCTAGGTTATCTCTGGTACAAAAGGTCTTGTGGTGGAAAATCTACAAGTTAGTTCCTTGTTTTTACACTGATGTAAATTTCTTTTTTTTTTTGCAAACTTTCCATCTTTCACTGCGACAATAAATCCAGTTCTGTCAGTAAAGCTGACTGAGGGTAAAGGGCAGTCTTAAGTCAGTTACTGTGTGGCAAAATCAATTTTGATGGACTTTTCACCTCCGAGATTCAGGGGTACATCTCGTTGTGCTTTCTGATTGCTTTGGCTAATGAACGGGAACAAGTGCTTTTTGGTGGGTGAACTCTGAGGAGAGTTTTTTTGGTAATTTGCAGTGTAAATGTTTTTGGCGGGTAGCACAAGAAAGCAGATTTCCTATTTATTCAGATGATGGCTGCTTTTAATTTGCCAGGTTGCTGTACTTGTTCCTGTTCTTAGTATCCAGTGAAAGGGAAAGCAGAGCAGCACGTTTAACCACTGGAGACACTGCAGCACAGTATTCTTAGCTGAATGTCTTGTCCTAGAAGAGCATTGTGTTGAAACTGGATTAAGGTAGAGACTTAAGGAAAACAATAGCTACACTAAAATTAGAAACCTAAGTCTGGAGTCTCAGCTGAACCAAGCTCAGCATAAGATCAGTGGGGAGACACAGGGTATCTAGATCGTCTTCTCCACTGATGGAAGTGGGACTCAGTGTTGGGGGGCACTTCTTGAAGAAAACACTCCTCTGCTCCCCAGGGTGATCCCTTGGATGTGGAAGCGTGTGGTCTGGCTAAAGTATGGTATCAGGATCTGGAGATGCTTGTTCAGGCATTGTCAATATGGTAGAACAGAGGCAAGTGCCTGGGTTGTCAGGCCGAGAAGACAGCCAGCACTTGAGCTTACAGAAACAGCTTTTGAGTTTATTGCAAGACTGGAATAATTGATTTCTTGATAATTGTCAATGAAAACTGTCACATTATATCTAAATTAACAGCTCTCAGTTTGAAAGACTGAGCATCTCTCCAGGGGCTCCTAGTCTGTAGAGACCAAGAGGGGAATAGCTGATGCAGTAATAAGCTCAGGTAGCAGTTCCAGTTTTGCAGGGTTTGTGTGTGCTATACAGTAGATAGAGGAGATTATTAGCATTGGTTAAAATAATCCCATCAGTGTCAATAGTACCTAAATCTTGTTAATTTTAGGCAATTAGTCTGTGGATTAAGCTTGAAGTCTGTTAATTTGATTGAGAGATATAGGGGGAGTCCTACTCTGAGATGAAGAGCTGCTGCTGTACAATTCTGATGTTCCTTACATACCACTAAGTACAAAACCAGAAGTATCCATCAAAAATAAAGGCAGGGAAAGAGGACACAGAGGATAATCTAATTCTCTCCAAAATCCCTGAGAGGTTAAGACAGAATGTTTAAAGGCAACTTTTGTCATTTTTCTATGAGGCTGTGGTGGTTTGGGCTAGGCCTTCCTTGGTGACCAGTTTGTAACCAAGGAAGGGTCCAGATTTACCCAGTATTCCCTACGATTTTTACGTAAGACAGATTATAAGAAGAAAGGAGGAGAGGTCTTTGCTCTCTTTCCTTCCGGTGGCTTGGAGGTGCAGGTTCCCTGCTGTTGAGTCTGCCGTGTTGGGGAGCGAGGCCTGGTAAGGCCTTGTCGACCTTGGGAGACGGAGGTTGCCGGCGATCGTCCCGGAGCAACTCTCAGTTGTCCCAAGGAGAGTGGTGATATATTTCCTTTGCTAACTCTTTAGTTACTAGATCTCGGGCTACTGATTTGGGATATATATATATATTTTATTTTGGTTTTGTTCCCTTTCCCCTTCCCCTTCCCTTGTGAAAATTCTATATATTTTAAATTGTATATATAAGTGTAAATATATTTATATATATCACTTTAGCTGTCTCTCTCGTTTCGGGTTTTTCTTAGTTCGTTGTTTTTCTCCCTCTTCTCCCTGAGGTTTGGGGGGGGGGGGACTTCTGGTGGTAAGGTTTGGAGACTTGGCAGGGAGCCAGCTTCAAACCATATCAGAGGCCAATTAGTTTTTTTCCCACCTTAATAACTGATTAATTCCCTGACTTATTTTGATCAAAAGGCATAGGTATCTTAGAACTAAAAATAAATGGCTTTTATTTTCTGAAAAAAAAAAAATAGTTACGTAATAATTCACACATCCCTAGTTAAGACAAAATATCAGACCTGTAGCTAAATCAGGCTGCTCTGATGAGATTTTTAAGTCTGGCTCTGAGGAACCTCTGTCAAGGAATGAGGCACTGCAGATTCCAAGGCCATTAATACATCTCCCCATATGAGAAAAATAATCAAAATTAATCATCAATCTTAAATCTAAATATTGCTCCTGTAATCATGAAGAAATAAAAAAGAAGAGGCTCTTCGAGAACCTATTGGCTACATTCGTTTGTATTCATTAGCATCTATTACCTGAGGATTTTCATGGCCAAAACCATGTATTAAAACACAGTATATTAATGCATAAACAGAATAGTTTAGCAGAAAACTGTAATTAAAACAGTAGCTGACCTGAGACACTCGCTTTGTTGACTTTGTTCTTTTTTTAAGACCCATTCTCATAATAAGTACTAAATAATTTTTCTTGTCCCTAGAAGTCTCTGTATTAGTTTAATGAAAAATTTTTAGCGTAAGAACTTTAGAGGTTTTTATTTTATTCCCAGCAGATCACATACCTTTAAATCCAGTTTGAGGAGGTGGGGATGGGGGGCTTGGAAATATATTGGATATTATTGAATGAAGTGAGTGTATGACAGTATCAGCTTTGTAGAAACATTCATACTGATTGATTTGCTGAAAGTATCTATACAAACATGCAAAGAGTGGAGAGGGTCTTGTGAACATCAAGACTGATGTCCTTGGTGGCTTGGAGAGCTACACAGGGTCCTGCTTGACACAGAAAACACAGAGCAGCAGAGGACAGAGATGGAGGGCACTACTGGAGCAGGGGTTTATTTTGAGTTTGCAGAGGAGTATAAAACTTGGGGAAGGTCAAGTGACACAGCACATAAATTGGAGCTGAGGAAAACCAGCTCCTGGAGAAGGGAAGGGTAGTCCAGTCTGCAGAGGGTTTGGCAGTCAGGGGTTTTGGTGTCTCAAAGCAGCTCCCCAGGGGTTGTTAGGAAGCTGGTCCCTGGTGCACATCTCATGGCTGGGCCTGAGGCAGCAGGGCTGTGTGCCTATACCCAGCATCAGCACTTCCTTGCCTTGGGACTCCTTTTCTACTCAAAATCCAGGCAGCTGAAGTCCCTTCAACAGCAGAAGGCAGAGAATTGGAGAAGTATTGCTGCTGGTTAGGGAAATAGGAGGAAAAGCAATTTTAACAAGTCTTTCATGATTAATTACAGCCTTGAATGTTGTTTTAAAAATATTTTTGGTAGCTGTTGGATAGTTTATATACTAATGAAGTAGAGGAGATGGAAATCACGCAGAGAAAAAAAGAATTATTTACAATTTATAATTATTGAGAAATGTTTTGAATTGATCATATGTGGAAAAAGGTTTAAATTTAGTTGCTGCACTAAAATTGCAGGCAGCTGTGTTTGCATCCAGCAGCAAGTAGTTAGTTGATACTGAAAAGACAGTCACATGTCTGGCTGAGTATTTTCTCAAGAGGAGTTAGAATATATTTCTTGTCTTGTTGTCCATTTTCCTACAATGCTTTGTGGTTCAAAATAAACGAGGGGACAAGAGTGTAAAGTACTTTTAGCTGAGCAGACCTGTGTGTGGGGCTCCCACATGAGCTGTGCAATTAAGCATGCAGCAGAGATGGGCTTCTCAGCCTTGTGAGAACTCCCTTTGCCAAAGAACACTCAAATATACTGGCAAGAGGACCCAGACTCTCCTAGATGTGTATCTCAGGGGTCTGACCCATGACTGTCATTTTGATTCATTTTAGTGTTGCTTCAGATGCCCAAGGTTGCTGAGAAGAGGCAAAACTGAGGCAGGACAGTCATCTGCTGAGCACCAGTTGTCACATGTGTCCCACTGGCATGCTGACTCATCCCAGGCTCCCAACAGGGTTTCAGAGACAACTTCTCCTTCTCCCACATAGTCCGAGACTCTTTGTTCATGCCTTTTAATCCCAGAGTTCCTCCTTTATTTGTGATATCTCTTAAATCCCAGTGGAATCCTCCAAATTTTGGTAATGCAGACCTTAACCAGGTGCTTGAGCTTCCCATCAAACCCATCTTTTCATATAGTTCTGCTCTGAAAATGTACATGACACAACTGGGTACTGCCTCCTCACAGCTGTAGCAAGTTGATGAGATCTGGAAAGCAGTTTAATAGCTACAAATATCACTCATGAAAACTTGCTATCTCTAATGCTGCAGTCAATCAAGTTGCTCTACAGCTCAGAATATTTTATAGCTCAGCATAAATTCAGGGAACTGAATTGTGGGAAGGGATAATATGTTGTGTTTTGAGGTTCAGAAGAACATTATCTTTACATAAATGTATCTTTTCTATTATATATGCACTCATGGAATGACTGAAGAAAAACTAATTTTTTTTTAATATATAATCGTTCTACAGGATCCTTCAAACCAAAAATGTGGAAGAAAGAAAACAGTGTCCTTCAGCAGCATGCCATCAGAGAAGAAAATAAGCAGTGCCAGCGACTGTATCAGCTTTATGCAGGCTGGGTGTGAACTGAAGAAAGTTCGTCCAAATTCCCGGATTTATAACCGTTTTTTTACTCTGGATCCTGACCTGCAGGCTCTTCGTTGGGAGCCTTCCAAGAAGGATCTTGACAAAGCCAAGCTTGATATTTCTGCTATAAAAGAAATCAGACTAGGGAAGAACACAGAAACGTTCAGGAATAATGGACTTGCAGATCAGATTTCTGAGGACTGTGCGCTGTCGGTGATTCATGGTGAGAACTATGAGTCCCTTGACTTGGTTGCCAATTCAGCTGATGTGGCCAATATTTGGGTATCAGGATTAAGGTACTTGGTTTCTCGTAGCAAACAACCCCTGGACTTGATGGAAAGCAGCCATGATACCCCACGGTTTGCCTGGCTAAAAACTGTATTTGATGCAGCAGATGTTGATGGCAATGGCATAATGTTAGAAGATACGTCTGTGGAGCTAATAAAGAAGCTTAACCCCACCTTAAAAGAGTCAAAGATTAGATTAAAATTTAAGGAAATTCAGAAGAGCAAAGAGAAACTAACAACACGAGTAACGAGAGAGGAGTTTTGTGAAGCGTTCAGTGAACTTTGCACAAGACCTGAAGTGTATTTTTTACTTGTGCAGATATCCAAAAACAAAGAGTACCTGGATGCCAATGACCTCATGCTGTTTTTAGAGGCTGAGCAAGGAGTGACCCACATAACAGAAGAAATGTGTCTAGATATTATACGTAGGTATGAGCTTTCTGAAGAAGGGCGGTTGAAAGGTTTTCTTGCAATTGATGGATTTACTCAGTACTTGTTGTCCCCAGAATGTGATATTTTTGACCCAGAGCACAAAAAAATTGTCCAAGACATGACACAGCCTTTGTCACATTACTACATCAATGCATCCCACAATACATATCTAATAGAAGACCAGCTCAGAGGGCCAGCTGATATCAATGGTTATGTCAGGGCTTTAAAGATGAGTTGTCGGAGTATTGAACTAGACGTCTGTGACGGCCCAGATAATGAACCCATTATTTGTAACCGCAACAACATGACATCTCCTCTCGCCTTTCGAAATGTTATTGAGGTAATAAACAAATTGGCCTTCTTTGCTTCAGAATACCCACTTATTCTCTGCTTGGGGAACCATTGCTCCGTGCAACAGCAGAAGGTAGTGGTACAACACATGAAAAGAATCTTTGGAAACAAACTATACACAGAGGCACCTTTATCCTCAGAAGTCTACCTCCCATCACCTGAGAAACTGAAAATGAAGATCATTGTGAAGGGGAAGAAACTGCCCCGCGACCAGGATATATTAGAAGGAGAAGTCACGGATGAAGATGAAGAGGCTGAAATATCCCGAAGACTGTCAGAGGACTTCTCAAGGGAACCAAAGCTGATCTGGCTCTGCAGGGAATTGTCTGATTTGGTGTCCCTATGCAAATCTGTCCAATACAAAGACTTTGAGACATCCATGAAATTTCAAAATTATTGGGAAATGTGCTCCTTCAGTGAGGCAGAAGCCAGTCGGATTGCAAACGAATACCCTGAAGATTTTGTCAACTACAACAAAAAGTTTCTGTCCAGGGTGTACCCGAGTGCAATGAGGATAGACTCCAGTAACTTAAATCCTCAAGATTTTTGGAATTGTGGTTGCCAGATAGTGGCAATGAACTATCAGACCCCGGGGCCCATGATGGACCTACACACTGGTTGGTTCCTACAGAATGGGGGATGTGGGTACGTTCTCAGGCCTTCAGTGATGCGTGATGAAGTGTCTTACTTCAGTGCAAATACCAAGGGTATTGTGCCGGGGGTCTCTCCTCAGGTCCTACATGTCAAAATAATCAGTGGTCAGAATTTTCCAAAGCCCAAGGGTGCATGTGCAAAAGGGGATGTTATAGACCCCTATGTTTGCATAGAAATACATGGTATTCCTGCAGACTGCACCGAACAAAGAACTAAAACTGTTCAACAAAACAGTGATAACCCCATTTTTGATGAAAGCTTTGAGTTCCAGATCAATCTGCCGGAGCTGGCCATGATCCGCTTTGTTGTTTTGGATGATGACTACATTGGGGATGAGTTCATAGGACAGTATACCATCCCTCTGGAGTGCTTACAGCCTGGATACAGGCACATACCGCTGCGGTCTTTTGTTGGTGATATCATGGAGCACGTTACCCTCTTTGTTCACATTGCCATAACCAACCGCAGTGGAGGCGGCAAGGCACAGAAGCGCAGCCTCTCGGTGAGGATAGGGAAGAAAGCAAGGGAGTACACCATGCTGAGGAACACTGGTCTCAAGACTATTGATGACATCTTTAAGCTGGCAGTGCATCCACTGCGAGAGGCTACTGACATGAGAGAAAATATGCAGGTATGATGCTTCCATTGTGTGTGCTGGGGTGTCCTGAATGTGGAAGTGAAGATCGTGGTGTGAGCTGCTTGTAGGACAAGCTTACTGAAGCTGGTGAAGCTTCAGACCCACAGCTGTTGTCAGCCTTTAAGTGGACATTGGAAAGCTGATAGTTACAGGTGTTAATTAATAAGCAAATGTAGGATTAGGCAGAAACATTTTAAAAATCAGTATGTGCTCTCCAAACATATCCTTTATTGGTTGTTTTTTTTCTGAAAAAGCTGAGCTGAAGGTACATTTGTGTCCCCCCACCTCAAGTCTCAAGTACTTCATTTCCTTGTTGGTTCTAGAAAACGTCAGCAAGCTTTTGTTTTGCTAGCTGTGTGAGGGCTGTGCTCTTAGTTTTCTTTGGGTGAGTATAAGAAACAGTCAGTGGATGGTGTCACTAAGGTCTTGTCTACACCACAGAAACCCACTGTGCAAAGAGCAGCATGTTTTCCCGAGTGTGCATTGCCACTGTTTGCCCAAGGGCTGCAGATGTTTGACATAGGCACTGAATGCCACTCAAATTGCAATTTCCTCCCTGCTAAATAGCTGTGTTGTCTTGGCTGGCTGAGTGCCGGCACAGACACCGGTGCCATGTCTTGGCTCAGAGTGTCTCCTGGCACTCTGTCCACCCACCCATGCTGCTCCATGTAGCAGAGCCTGCTGTGGGTGGCAGCATCGGGGCCCAGGTGCCCAGTGCTGTCACAACTGCTCGGGTGAGACCTTCATGGCTGGCAGGAGGTGAAGTGGCAGCGAGGCCAAATGAGAACCAGTCTGCCCAGTGCTCTCTTCCATGGTGGGGGCAACTCTGTGGGTTAATTAAGGGGCAGCTCAATTCAGAGCTTCAGGCACTGCCTAGAAACAAAACTTAGTAGCATTAAACAATGACTTCTCCTTATTAAATAGCTGCAATCAGCTGTAACTATCTCCTTGGTAAAGATACAGAAACAATTCATTTTTTCTTTCTTGAAAACAGGAGAAAAACGCATAGCACTTCATTGACCCCGCTTTTCTGGATGGAGTCTAAAGCAAATGAAATGTTGACAGCTGGAAAAGTTTACAAAATGACATAAGTTTTAAATCACTCTCAAAGGAATAGTCTCAGCATATTTTTAAGAATGGGAAACTCTTCCCAAGCTTTTCTTTCTTTCAGGCCTTGAAAGTAACTAGTTTGAACTGCTGACTCCACCTTCTGTCTGGGTCAGGCACTATATGTGAACTTTATATAGTTCATTTATATATGAAAAAACTCTGACTGTGACTCAGAAACAGCATTAATGTGCCTACCAAGCAAAACTTCAATAAAAAATCATGTTCTGGGGAGTGCTGTGTTAAGACACAGTTTTATATTTAACTGCAAGCTAATGTATTTGATCAATGAGAAAAGCATTGTCTGATGGGTCTTTTTCCACAAGATGTGGGAGGAACATTTGCAAGGTATGGGTTGTTATAGTACTTTTACTTGGGTTTTGTGCATCTTGGTCACTCCTTATATGACTCAGGAAGGGTGGGTGCATGTCAGCTGTACATCCTCTGACTTGATAAATAAATAAATCCTGGCATGTTGGTTTGGTTTGACCTGTATATTCAGTATTGATTTTCTTACATGTGACCTATGAAGGGGAAAGAGTGTTTGTGTTTCTTTATGATGTGGTAATGCAAGGCTGAAAACCAAGTGGTTTTTCCTTCTTGCCTTTCCCATGGGAAATACAAGGTCTGTCAGACTTGTTCTTGCTTGGAGGATGATAATGATGGGAGAATAAGTGATTACAGCATCAAAAGCAATTGGGGTCTAAGCAGTGGGGAAGAGAAATAGCATTTTAGGCTGAAGGTTTAATGTACTGGGGACCAGAGCTTGTCCCTGTTAGGACTGGATTTGCAATGCAATGTAGCTGAAGAGCTGGCAGTTGGGATGCCTGGGTCTGGGGAAAAGCTGGAGGTGGCAGTACTCGTGGGGACAGAGAATGGGGCTAGCAGGGAATTCCTGTGTGGGATGGCATCCATGGGGGCCCCAGGGACAGCAGACAGCAGGATAGCCCTGCCCCGCATCAGAGAGGAGAAATGGCAAGGGCTGACAAGGCACCGGTGGGCAGGGGGAACTGAGTGGCAAGCAGAACATGTGCTAAAGTGTTTCTTTTCCTTCCCTCAGAATGCCATGGTGTCTGTGAAGGAGCTGTGCGGGCTGCCGCCCATCGCGAGCCTGAAGCAGTGCATCCTCACCCTGTCCTCCCGGCTCGTGAGCAGTGACAGCTCGCCCTCCGTCACCCTCTGCATGAAGGACACCTTTCCTTACCTGGAGCCTCTGGGGACCGTGCCCGATGTGCAGAAAAAGGTCCTGGCAGCGTATGACCTGGTAGGCACTTCCCCACTGCTCCCTCTGTGTTTCCCCACTGCTGTGGGTGCGCAGGCTACGCTCGCTGGCTTTCACGTGCCCAGATGTTTCAGTTAAATGACCAAGGCCCTTCACATGACTCGGGCTGTGAAGAAGTTGTCCTTCAATCACTACAATGCCATGCTGGGCTTTTTGTTGCTGTTTCCTTTTTTAAACACGGTTGTGGCTAGCACAGGTTGGCACTTGAAGAGGACTTTGTTTACAAAACTAGGGCAATTCAGCTTGTACTGGTGATTGTTAGTCCTTGTCCTTGAGAAGCAGCAAGATTTGTGCACTGCCCTTGGCTTGCCTCCCCGCAGGAGAGGACAAGGCCATTAGATAGGGAGCTGCAGCATGGGAGTTCCCAGGCAAAGCTGAGCCGTCCCCTTCCCGACACTTTTCAGCAACACTGTTAAGTACTGCCCGTGTCCCTGTCAGACCAAGTGTTGCTCTTGGGGAGGGCATGGCAAAGTTGCAAGGGAAGTTTAAAGATGCCTGTTTTCTGGCAGGGGGAAGGAGAGGTCAATATGGTACAGGAATACTTTATGCAGATGTAGAGACACAAACTGGCATCATTCCAGATGAGCGCTGCCGCTCGTTGTATGACATATGTCACTTCTGCGGGTGACTGAGCAGCAGCTGTGTGTGACTTCCAGCAGCAGAAGTTTCTGTCACATGGTGCCTCTCGGGCCATGACACTGCCCCCTCACTCCCCATCCTTTGTAGATGCTCTGCACAACTGATAGCAAGCTGCAGAGTTTTGCAAAGCCTGACTTAAATATTGCACTCTGGCAACCAGACTAAATCACAACTCTTGTTCAGTGCACAGCAGTTATTTCTGCAGCCTGTGTTATTTCTGCAGCCTGTGTTATTTCTGCAGCCTGTGTTATTTCTGCAGCTTGTGTTCATAAGGAATAAAATGGCGAATAACGTTGGGGATGTCAAATTGCTTCCAGAGAACCTGAAGTGTTGTGAAGAGTGATCACAGCTTTGACCAACCATTCAGTGTGCCAAATCTTGCCTCCTTTTCATCTCGTTTTTTTTACAGTATAACACACTTTTCAAGCGAAAAATAAGCTTGTGGTAAGGAGGGAAACACTGATATTGATTAAAACAGAAATATTAAAAATACCCTGAAATAACCCTTGGGTTCCTTCCAGAGTAGTTTGTATTACTTGAAAGTGATTACGTTATGGTAATAAAATACCAGCTGTAACAATACCAGAACGAGGGTTTGCAAATCCAGTTGATTGCCTTATTTTAGACTGAATTTTTTTGGGGTAGATTTGTTACATGGTGTGATGTCTTTCTGAAAGAGCAAATACCACATAAATAAGAGATTTTTCTGTCTTTAGAGGCCTGCTTAATGGAGTCTTACCAAAATGAATGTGTCACCTCTTATCTTTGTAATTATATACTGAAGAGTACACATGGGACGTTTCAAGGCCTCCTTGTACTTTAGAAACAGTTTTTCAATTTAAATAGGTGAAAGGCCTCTTTTGGATGTAGACAGGAACACTTGTATAACTGTTTTAAGTAATGTTTGTTCTCACATTTGTCTCTGATGGGGGAAAATGTACCTTGAATGTCAAGAGACTGTGCAAACACTAAAACCAGTGAAAGAGAAGGGAGTTCTGCCTTGCCTATGTAAGGATTGATTTGAGTTATAATTCTGGTAATGCCAACAAAATACTTTATTTTTACCTGCTTTGTCTGACTGCAACTGCTTCTTACTTTGCTAAAACTATTTGCTTCTGAAAAAGCAAAAGCCAGATTTAATAAATGTTTTTGCTGCATTTTGAATATTTGCCTTTTGAGACAATGCTAGAGGCAGAATATTGAAATCTATTTAGCCTTTTCGATGTTTAAAAAAATTAACTGTCTCTATCCATCTGGATATTTGAAATCGCAGTGTGGGGAGGGGTTTGCAATTTTAATGTTGATAAGGGGCTCCTCCTTCCTATGTATAGACTTGGTATAATCCAGGGTGTATTCCTTTTTAATATTTATATTTTTTGTGCAAATGAGAGCACAAGGAGATGTTGCTGGAAAGCAATATAAAATATTTTAGCTTATTTATTGATTTATATTCAAGATACACTATGATTCAGCCTTTTATATTGTTGATAAATATGACGTCAAGGAACTGGATCCACAAGTGCTTGCTGCTTGCCTTTAATTCCTCAGAAATGTCTTTTTACTTCAAAGTACTTTTTGAATGAATAGGTCTAAGAGGATTTTTAAATAAAATAAAATCTGTTTATATTGGCCTGTCTCTTGTATGAACGGGCTATACTTCTTAATTCCTTTTACAGTAAAATGGGAAAAAGTTTGACCCTAAATCTCATAGTGGGAGTCTGTAATTATATGTCTGCTCCACTCGCTGGGCTCCACAGCACACGGAGCTTGAGTGCTGGGCAAACCTGTCCTCACCACCTCTGAAAACAATACAAATGTCACATTCTTTAAAAGGTGTGCTTTGAAAATAATTTCTGATAAAAACAGTTCTATGTATTAGAATCTTTTTTCCCCTTAGAGAAAATTGCCAACTGAACTTACCTTTTTCTTTTGTTTTTCCATGGCAAGTATAGACTCTGCCTGTGTGTTTAATGGGGCATAAGCAGGACTGACGGTCCAGGGAAATGGAGGTGCAAATGCTCCGAGACCTGCCACAATGATCTGGAAAACAATTAACTGTCTGTTCCTTGCTGATCAGCCTTTGTCAGCAGGCAGGATAGACAAAGACTGGTTTGTGCAGTTTGTTTGTTTTTTCCTGGGCAATTAATTTTACCATTGTGCACTGCATTAAATATTTTCTTTTGAGAGAGGCCTTATTAGAATAAAATTTAATGTGCTTTGTTTAAGGAACCGGAATGATTTTTCAGGACTCTGTTTATCTCTTTTTATGGATGCACTGCAGTGGTTTAGTGGAACTCTGCTGTTGCCATGTCTCATGTAGGAAGAGGCTTCATTGATGGTGCTGGGTTGTATGGGAGTTTCTGCAGAGGAGGGAAAGGAATAGGATTTACCAAACCCAAGAAAATAAGGTGGAGTGATGACAATACACAGAAAACATTTTTCAAAAGTGTGTCAATGACCAGAAATACAGTTTAGAATGGGTTTTTTTTGACTTAAAACTTTGGTTGATACCACACACAAAGTGTGATGACTGGACTCTGGTCATGTTCACTGGTTCCCACACATACATCGTAGGATAATGTACTGTGTCACTTACAGAGTTGTTCTTCAGAGCTTTCCTTTCCCACAAGGAAGGGCTCTCCCTCTCCCCGTTGTCAGTGGTCACTCAGGTGGCCAGCATGCACACTGTGCTTCACAACCTGTCAAATTAATGCTACTGTTCAGTGATCACACCTAAAAAAGGAGATACTCCATGTGAAGAGAGGGGATGGGGCCCAGCTGGACCTGGCAGATGGTTGAATTATTCATTGCAAACAGTTTTCCTGTGAAGTTAGAATTTTTTTTGGTTGAGAATTGTTTGGAAACAGATTGTGATTTCTGTGTCTGCACGATATATTCATGTGCAGATGCAAGCATGCATGAACTCAGGGATGCTTGTGGTCTTTGCTTTTCAGTTATTGGTTCAGCATTATTTTCCCTCCAAGATCAAATGATTAAATCGTTGGAAAATCAAAAGGAATAAACAAGTGATAATAAATTTTCTTGGTTTTACCCAGCCACCCTGCTCATGTGCATGCAGAAATTTTTCTAGAAAATTAAAATAAGATGTTCAAGGATCTTTACAAGTTTTCAAATCATAAATAACAAGAAGTGTAAAAAAAGTTGAACAATGAAGCTATTTGTTATATAATCTCACGTTGACATTAATGTTTTTCTTTTTATCCAAGCCTCTTTACTGGAACTGATCTTACTCTGTTGGAGCAGACAGTTATGGAAGGACAGGGTGTCTATAGGTGCTGTTGGGAGGTGGTAAGATAGTTAAGAATGTTTCAGCCAACACAGGGATGGATTGGGGATTTTTGAGAGGACAGGAAATATCTGTGATGCTGCTGGGAAATAAGTCAATGCATTTAATGGCAGTGTTTTTGTTAACAGGGATATTGGTCCGTGCATGCTCGCAGAAGTCTGCTGAGGCATGCGTGGAGAGGAGCTGCTCTTTGTCTGCTGTTCTTTTCATATTCCATTTTTTGGGGTTTCTTTGTCTTGATGCAGATGTGAAAGCTCTTTATTCCCAAGGAGAAAGTCCTTTTTCTCAGTTTATGTAAATGCAAAATGACTAAATAGATTTTTGTAGCATTTCCACTGAAATTCATACCTCAGCTGGGACAGAGTCATCCCCAAAGGAACATTTTTCACAATTCTCTAAGCAGCTGAGGACAGGGCTATTGCAGAGCAGAGCATCCACTGCCAGGGAAGTGTCATAAGGCACTGACGTCAAACACAGTCCAATACATGGACATTGTCTTGAATTTTTGTTTATTTTAAAGAGTTTTCCGCCCAAAATTGGACATAAACTGGGAAAGGCTGTTTCTTTTTCCATTTCTTATTAAGGAAAGTCTTGTTTCTTTCCTACTTCTTATAATTCTCTTATTTACCCACCACTCTCACAGTTTCTCTCTGATAGCCCAGGTCCCTTAGTAATTTCTAAAACAGAACCTGAAAACAGTCAGATCAGAACTTTTCTTGCAAATTAAAGTTCCAATTGGGTACTTTAGTTACTCTGTTTTAGCACAAGCATATTGAAAGCTGACCTCTCCCCCCTGTTCCTCCATTGCTCCTATTCTGAGCTGGTCTTCATGCACAGGACACATCCTACAACACTCTGACTCTGTATTTCCCCAGAAATATTTGTAACTGAAAACATGAAATTGTAACTTAGGCTGAATTTTATTCAGTTCCTTCTGCAATTTGTGTCAGTAAGGTATTTCAGATGTTTCCAGCTCGTGTTACTGTCCTTGGCAGCTGTTCCTCATACTGGGCTGTTGCAGGAAGAGGCTCAGATACAGAAATCTGGCTTGAAGTGTATCGGGACAGAGACAAGGTGGTGGACAGACCAGTGGACAGTGTTCCTTCCCACGTCCTGGCACCACATGCACATCCTTCTCTTTTTACAAAACTTGCTGGCACATGATTGATTGCCTGGATGTTTCTTGTCCCAAATGTATGCAACAAATATTCAATGCTGAAGGAAATCCAATGCAAATTTTCAGGAGCTCAGTTTCCACTTCAGCTGTTCTTTGAATTGGTTTTATTTTTGTAACCTCTTTTATTTTTGATTGATTGCTTTGGCTTGGGTTTTGTTTGTTTGTTTGTTTTTGTGGTTGGTTGGTTGGTTTGTGCTTTTTGTTATCACAATAGAGGCACAATATAGTACCCCTTACCCAGGAAAAATTCTACACTGTCAGTGAAAGGCATAGAAGATTGTGGCAATGGCCATGAGCAGACACCTAAGAGAAGACTACTTTTTAGTTTGATGTTCAGTCAGTTTCTGTTCTAAACTTTGGAATATTTATGAGAGGATTCCTTAAAATGTCCCTTTTGTATCATTTATCTTCCCAGCAGGAGCAGTGCTTTAATTTGCCACCAGAAGATTTTCCTGTCTTTTTTTCCCTTTTTTGGTGAGACTCTGCTGTGTTAATTTCCTCTTTCCCTTTCACTTTATAGAATAGTTTGTAATGAAAAGAAGAAATTGGTCTTTAGCACAGGAGTTCATTAAAATAAAAAGAAAGAACATTTTTGTTCAGTTTATACTGATCCTATGATTAAACTGCCTTTAATACAAGTAATAAATAACCCTGTTAATTTCATGTGAGTAATATGATGACCTCAGCATTAAGATATATTAAATTTCACTTAAATTTTTTTTAGCTTTGTAATTAACACTTAACAGAAGTGACAAAATAAAACATTGTTCTGTGCATGAAGCAATGGGATTTTAAATTTGATAGTCCTTGCTATATTTAGACACTGAAGTGAGACAGTTCAGTTATATTTTCAGCTTGTGGTCTGTTGCACTTTCTGGGTATCATATACTGGATAAAGAGAGATCTCCTGGGTTTGTGGCAGCTCTTGCTTCCTATGCTTTTGTGAGAATTGAGCATGAATATAACAGGGTGCTTCAGGTAGATGGAGATGAATCAAGTTTATGCGTCTTGCTTTCAGCATTGCATAATAATATTTAAATTCAATTAAATTAAATGAGCTATTTTGCAGAAAAAAAACTAACCTATGTAGATGAGGCCTTGTATTCTTCATTCCCATTAGTTTATTAAATGTGACATTTAGTTCTGGGACCTGTGCCATGTGCATCTTTTGTCAGTCTGAACAGCCCCTTGTTCACTTCTTGTTGTGAGAGTGTTTCTGGTGCTGCAGCCTCTCCAGGAGGGTTAGCACCTCCAGGACTCACAAAAATCTTTGTGTCCATGCTCCCACGGAAACATGACAGCAGTCCCTGAAGCGAGGAGTGGCTGTCCCTGGTCCCCACAGAGCTCTAAGAGGAACCCCATGTCCTCCCTGCGGGTCTCAGCCCTTGGGATGCAGGGCCCAGTACTGAAATTAGCAGGACCCCAGATGATGTCAAGGTATGTAGTGGTTTCTTCCATTCAATCTTCTGCATACTCTTCTGGTCAGCAAGGTAGCTTTTTTAGTCCCTATCCTATAGGGACTGAATTTTTATACCTATATTATTAGATATATTATTGAATATAATTACTGACTATTACACCTACACAATCAGATTTTGTGTGCTTTCACACTTATTTTTGTCCAATTTTTCAGTCTTATAGTTACATTAAGCACATCACTCTGTGAAATTTATCACCTTCTTTCTGACATGGGAAATGCAAGTTGTCTTAAGCAATCCTGCCAGCTTTAGCAGCTGTTAAAAATTTCTTTCCTGAGTCCAAATGGACCCAGATATCAGCATTCATCCTCTAAAGGTTGCTTTTCAGTATATGGAGGTCAATCCCTTGAAGCTCAATGTTCAGGAGTTAACACACTCTGGTGGAACACGAGTTTTCTGAGGGAGCAGGACATCTCTGTCTCTCTGTGAGTCACTCACAGAAGCAAGTTGCTGCTCGGGAGCTGACATTAAACAGCAGCCTGATGGGCTCCAGCCAGATGAAAAAGCTGCCTGCAGTGCTCAGTGCAGGTCTGAGCAGAGTAAAGGTGCATGGAAATTCATGCTGGAAACATCAGAAAGCTTGCTCTCCACTTTTGAGGCAGGTTGGTGGGGTTTGAAACATTACTGGCAAAGCTGAGCTAGAAAATCTCAGGCTGTCATGTGATTTATGGAGTCACCTTCTTGGCAGAAAATCTCACCGCCTTCCGTCTTGTGTTTAGGGCTTCTGGTTTTTGTCACCTACTTTACAAGAAGCAGGTGACATCTCCAAGCAGGGTTTGGGATGGGGCGACAGCTGGAAAAGCAAGGGATGATTCAGACTGGGAAACCATGGACTCACTTCACAACCAGTGACAAGAAATAACTGTATCCAAATGCCATGACCCTATGCTATAACTTTATTCCTGGATGGGAGTTACTTGCCTGTTGTACTCTTGTCTATATGATTCAGTCTCTGGTCCTTCACAGTGACCACCCAGGCTTTGTCCTTGCACTAGCCTATTGTTATGATTTTTTATGGCAGCATTGGGAAGCAGGATCTTGTGCCCACTGAAACTGCACATGGAGCTCTTGCTGGGAGCGGAGTCTGGCCTGTCATGTAGAGATACCGGGTCCTGCACGCTGTATTATCACAGGTGATGAAGATATCATAGGCCAGCCAAAATCATATATAATAATTGGCCCAGGGTGTATTTTTTCTACCTAGTGCATTATTTCTTAGAGGAATGTGTGAGAGGAGGTGCCAGTTGGTCGCTAAGGCTGTCCCCTAACACCAGTCACCAAGCTGAGGAATTCTGAAACCACTTTTAGGATTTGTCATGGGACAAAAGTTACAAAAGCTGCTTATTTTTGTGAAGATTACTGCTGAGCAGGAAGACAGGAACAGGTTAAATTCTGCTGTATGATCTGGTTTTAATTGTTTGTTCTTGCTGAGCTGAGAGCAGTGAGACTTTGATGTCAGCATCAAAGGAGTGAAGGGCTGCTCTACCTACTCTGCAATAAGGGATAATTGACATCCTAGTGCCACTTTTCTGTTAAAAAATGGATATAATACCTTCATGCCTGAGAATCCTAAAACAGGCATGCCAGAAACTCCCAGGAGTGGGTCCAATAGTAGCATGATTCTCAAGCTTGCTTTTTTTGTGTGTGGTAGGATAATTCCTGTGGCCATATATATGTGTGTGTACGTATATATAAAAAACTCTCACAAGTGACATTCTGCTTTAGGGATCTGAGCACAGGAAGGTCTGACACTCTGGATATCCTGTACCAGCTTAGATGCAGTTGACCTCACAGGGCACACCTTGCTGGTGGGTGCAGGCACAGACCCAGTGGGGACCGAAGCCCAGGAGGACAGATACATGGAATACAGCAGCCATGGAGATGCTGGTAACACCTGGCTGGACTGGGCAGTGCCAGCACTGGCTCACAAGCCCGTGTCTGCATGTGCAAGAGATGCATGTTTGGCCTCTGGCTGCCTCTGTAGTGACTTGCAAGTTTTCTGGGGCTCTCACTGTCTTTACTGCTCAGACTAACTTCAGCATTTGCAGTTGCCAGCTGAATGGCTCCTTCAGCACAAAACAACAATGTGCTGTGGTACAAAAAGCCAGAGTGTGAGGAGAAATTGTTGTTTCTTTCTAGATGACAAGTGAAAACATCAAAGAGGAAAAAAATCAACATGATGCATGAACAAGCAAGTAATAAGAATGAAAGGCAAAGGATACTATCAAAAGTAATTTCAATCTTAGGCATATCCACTGGGCATGTTCTGTTAAAAACCAATTTTACACTCTGTAGGTGTATCATGCTTTTTTCACTCTCCTGTGAAGCTGATAATGGATTTTGTTTTCCATGTGTTCTTTATATCAAAGCAAAGACATAGGTACTTTTATTAAATGCAGCCTGTCTTAATGCATTTAATGAGAAATAAGGGTGGCACGAGGAGCAAAATTTGGATCTGAATTTCTCCAGAATTTGGGAGTTTGGGTGTGACAAGTGGAAGGATCTCTCCTCCCCTGTGTCTAATTAAGAAAATGAGTGCTAATTTGCAAGTGTTAATTTAATACTGTTACGCTGTCTTCCACTAAAACCATCGAAACGTACCGGTTGTGTTTTCATGTTTGGTCTGTTTGAAAGTAGGAAGGCTTTTAGCAGTTGCAGCATTTTGGCAAAGCTTTCAGATGGCGGCTTCTGTAATTTCAGGCTGTAACATTAGGCACAGTATTCAGTTTGCTTCATTTCTAATTGGCACCACTCTCATGCTGTTTGGATTTGATTGAGGTTTGTGGTGTACATCCCAGGAGAGGGAGATTATTCTCAGCCACAGTTTGTTATGCAGCATGTTCTTGCTTTCTGTAACAGATGTATGTACCACCAATTTTCTTGCTTGCCTGGGCTTCTGAGGGGTTTTGGAAGCTTGTTTTCATCGAAGGAGATTAGTATTTGCAAGCAGGAAGGCTCAGGAAACTTGTCACATAGTGGACCCTTCATTTGTTTGCTGATAATGGACTGCTCTGGGCAGATGTGTAAGTATGGACATCTCCTAAAACTTCTGAGTAGGCTTGTTGAAACTGCCTCTTTTGGTTTGTTTGGGGTTTTTTTTCCCTTTTCCATTAAACTTCAACAGAAATATTGAGGATAAGGTAAGATTTGGATCTGAATTTCTCCAAAGAGAAAAGGGCATAAAGTTCAGCACAGGCTTAAATACCTCTTGAGATCAACTCTATTCATGACTTGGTAAGATTTTTAATAATCACTTATGTCAAAGACTGTACTTATTTCTCCTTTTGTTTTGCAAAAAGTACTAATTAGAAAGGGCTTAATTTCACATAGAATTAATCTTGTCTGCTAACTTTGCTTTCTTCTGAAATCACTTGTATTTCCTTCATGCTATTTGCAGTGGTGTTTCACTGATATAGAACAGTTGTTCTTTAACTTTTGGAGCAAAACATTTTCTGAGCAACTGACACTTATCTTGATACAGATCTCGGAGCTTTGATAGGAAGAAGGAAGGAAGGATCCAGTCTTCATAGTGTTACTTGCAGAGCAGACCTCCTCCCAAGTTTCAATCTTTGTACTTTTCTGCACTGTAGATGTTGCAGGAGACCCTTGTAATACTGATTTTTTTCCTTTTTTTTTTTTTTTGACAGATGATTCAAGAGAGCAGGGTTCTTATTGAGACGGCAGACATCACTCATGACAAGATTGTTCAGTGCCAGAAAGCAGGTAATCCATCTTTATTGTGCAGTTCTGGATGAAAGATGGGAAACGATATGCCATAATTTACTTACACTTTGTCGCTAATGTGGCATTTGTTCCCTGGTATGTAAGTGAGCATTCCAGTCTTTCCCTGGCATATTCCACCCTCCTGAAGTTCATCTTCCAGTAGCAATGCAGGCGTGGGAAGAGGGAAAAATATTCAGCTTTCACCTTAAAAGCTATTTCTCCATCTGCTCTATAGCTCTGAAATGTCTGACAGCATTTAAATTAGTCAAATGAACTAGAAAGGCATTCAATTAAAAAGAGGGGGTGAGAAGGCATCCTGCCGTTACTGAGTACCATTCTCTACCCCAGCTGTTCCCTTGAACACAGAGGAGGCAAGAGGTTTGGATAACTGTGTTGCCTGCCTTTCCTTTCTTTTGCTGTTTAGGTTTGGTTTACACCTTGTAAACTTGAGCCAATGTAATTCTGTTGTATCACAGTGAATCCGTGTGGCTCTTCATTATGTTTGTCAGGTGTATGGGCACAAACCACTGTAAGTAGGTGTGAAGTAGATCTTACATTGCTGGTGTATTGTACTGATGTCTTTGTCTGAATGAGGGCTCTGCCTAGTATGCATCAGTAGAAGTGGAAGAGGTGGTTTCAGAAGTGGCCACTTGTGTGCTGTCTACTCTGCCACAGGTTCCCACTCCTGTTTCAGGATGGTAGAAATCACCAGATATCTGTGCTTCTCAGTTCGGGTTATTCATGCAAACCTCTCTTCATCACTGTTCAGGATAGCAGACTAGATTTTGAACTGGGAGATGTCTCCTGTAGTTTCCACTCATGCACAAGAATAAGCCCTATTGGAGAAATAAGAGCCCACATTTGGCAGTGGTAATCCTCCACAACTAAATCCATCAGCTTTCATGTGTCAGAAACCATGCTGAATAAATACATGCAGTGTATTTCCATCAGGAGTTTTCATTGCAGAAATTAAATTTATTTTCAGTTGATTTAGTGTACAGCTGTACCTTTCCTAACCTATAACAAGCCTTGAAGGTCAGTAGCGCAAACACTTGTGACTGCATTTAATTTGTATTCTTAGTCCTGGTCTTCTGGTACCACAACAGTCATAAATACTATTGTTTCTGATAGCCATCTTTGGATTTGGCAAGTGATGCAGGCTACAGCCATTTGCTTCTACTAAATGTAAATAATGAATGAAACAGCTGTTTTGCAGTAAATATTTTAATTCCTCTTTTTAATTAGAAGGAATTCAGAAACTGTTTCAACAATAGCATTTAACTGATTTTTGGGTGGAACCTAGTCTTTGCTCTTTAGTCATGCTGGCACCATGGTAGCAAAGGGAGGAGAGGCAAGTGGTGGTTTCTCACTGGATTTCATGGGCTTCATCATTGCCTCATGCCTTGGGTTCTGTTTATCTGCATAAGCAGCATAAGATTCCTCAGCCCAAGGCCTTCATTGTGTGCAGAGGGCTAAGGAATGGGACAGTAATGAGAAGATGCAGGACCAGGAGGGTCTCCCCAGGTGGTGTAATTTCAGAGCAGTACTTTACACCATGCAGGCCCTCAGCAGCATCAGACACCTTTCTGCCCAGCTTGCTCTGTGCACAAAAGAGAAGAACCCACAACACTTGCTTGGGTGCTTTTGGGTGTCTTTGTGAGCAAGGGGCTGGAGATGTGTACAGAGAGCATGATGCAGTACTGTGCCACCACGCTGATGTCCAGAGTTCCATGCAGTTCTCTTCTCCTTCCTTCCCTCTGGAAAAAGACGAATTTTTTCAAGTTTTTCTCTTTGCTGCTGTATCCGCTTGTATTTTCATTTGTTTTGCTTTGTTAGACTTAAAATATTGTTTCTAATTGAGAAGACAGCTGGAGAGATACAAAGTGCTTCTCTGAAGCCTGAGGATTTAGACAGAGGAAAGGATTAGCAGAGAGAATATCCTTCCCTGCTCTCAATTGCCAATTAGTTTGTTGAAAGTGTTACCCAGGCAAATTGTTATATAACATTTTCAATGTAGCAAGATGAAGCACTCAAAATTGACAAGTGTCAGAGGTACAATTGCCTGTGACATAATCCTTCACCTCTCCCCAGTTCTGCTCCCTTTGAACATGTGTTCCCACCAGACCTCTGCTTCACATCGTAGCCTGTTTTGGTCGGGGTACCCTGTGCTTCAGGGTCCTGCCCACTCTCCCAGATGGTTTTTCAGGTGGCTGATTTTGTTGGTTTTTTAAAATGTGCAGGCTCAGCCCAACGCACAGGGGTCAGCAGCAGCTTGGAGGATCGACCTGATAAGTGCTTTCCCTGGTGCTGCTGCCCACAGCCTAACAAATGTTTGTGGCTCCCTCTCTCCGAGGCAGCACTGTCTCCAAGTTAGAGATGGAGAAGTGAGGTCCAGAGGGAGAAATACCTAAAAGGATGCTGCATAAAGGCAGGGCTGCCTGCATGGAGTTAAGATCCCTTAGCCTTCATGTTTTTTCTTCCGGGACAAAGTGAGTCATTCAAAGTTTTTCTTTCACTAATTGAAGTGAAATGATTTGTAATTCAGTTGGCACGGGGCACACCTAAAAGGAAATCTTGCTTAGAGTGCAGTTATTTAGACTGTTTTCCAAACGGTGTACTGCAGGAACTCTCTTATCCTTTACAGGCAAAACCTGTGAGTGGGTGAAGTTTTGGAATATAAACAGTAGAGAAATCTTGCATTGTGTGGGGCTGAACTGCCTCAGTGTTACTGAGCTCCTGGAGTCCCCATAAGGCAAGAAAAAACTTATTGTTAGTCTTCCCGGAGTGCTTTGGGCAAGCTCTGCTGAGTGCAAGCCTGCCTTGGACTGTCCTTCAGCAACCTGCTAAGCAGCCCTTTGCATCTACACCGGGCAGATGTTCTCTCAATAGGCATTTCTTTGATGTAATTTCAGCGAAGCTTGAATTTGTGGGTGACATTTACCTTAAAATGGTAGGGGAGGGAGAGCTATGAAACAACTGGAGATGGAGCTTTGTTTGTTCAGACAGGTTGGGCTTCTGATGCTTTGGGGTGATTTGGTGCCAATTTGGCCTTTGTAAGGTACAAATTAGGGGAACACAAACAGCTCTCTCTCCATTTTGTCTCTCAATCCACACCAGACTCTGAGAAATATTTGCATACACTGTGCAAATCTTGTTAAATTGGTGGGCCAGTTTGATAGTTTAAGGTTTTTAATTCCCCCCCAGATTTCCTGAATTCCTGTATCCAGCAACAGGTTTGCAGGCATTTGACACAGAAAGTAGTAATGAAATGTAACAGGGGTATGTGGTTGGAAGTCTCAGTTTTCTGCACTGCAGGAATCTTGTGATTAGATTTATGTGTTTCTGACATAATTTATCATTGTGAAGTACAAAGGCTTTTCTGTATGACTGCGATTAAGATTAATGAGGAGATGTGCATTGGAGTCTGTATATGCTGTGCTGAACAGGTATCTTCCATGTCTGTCAGAGAGCCTTCCAAGGGGCAAAATCATCTGTGCAAGGAGAGCTGCCAGCCATTGCTGGCATTTTTGCAGCAATGCAGACTGCAGGCAGTGTGAGAGGGAACCAGGCTTGTACCTGTGTGGGACCCCAGCACTGGCAGAGAGTCACATGCAAAGTGGAAGCACAACCCCAAGATTGCACATGACGCTTTTATTCTGGAAGATGCTCTCTCAGGATGGAGTCATAAAAGGAAAGGGAAGCACAGAAAGAGGTTGTAGGAAGTACCAGCTGCAAGACTGAAAATGCTCACAGTGTTTTATGGGGAGGATCAATCATGCATTGGTTAATGGTGCAATCTGTATTTGTAGGAATGGAATTCCATGAAGAGCTTCATAACCTTGGGACAAAGGAAGGTTTGAAAGGAAGAAAATTAAGCAAAGCCATTGAGAGTTTTGCATGGAATATCACAGTGCTGAAGGTAAGCACAGAAAGCACCACCTCATGTCTCCTATTAACCTTATAAGCAAACCTTTGCTCTTTTAGCTCATCTGTTTGTACTGTTTTACTAATACTGAAACAACATGTTCTTTTTTTAATGGGATGTATGAATTACCCTCACTTGTTGATATTTATCAAATATACCTAATTACACCCCTGATTTGGAAGCTGTGGAAGGGAATTTATCTAAGCCTCAACAGAAAAGACAGCTTGCGGTTTGTATGCTCAGGGACCTGGCTTTCTTATCTGTTCTACCCCACTCATTCTGAAAATGATCTGTCTGAGGTCATTATGTCTCATATGCTTGTTTTGTAAAATGAGAACTAGAGCATCTCTTTGGAAAGGGACAGGGCAGGAGGGGCTGTCATGAAAATACATGAGGAACACTGTAGATCCTGCAGGGTTATGTTTCAAAAGTGAAGCGCTGCCCAAACAGCTGAAAAGGGGATTTTCATCCCTCCATCCTGGCTGCACAGTGTCACACCGTGTGGTGTAACTGATACTCACCAGGCTTTAGCTGTTGGTTCAGCATCAATCAACCCTGAATTGTCACAGTAGCTGTATGACTGAGCCTGGGTGAAGACACCCAAGGACAGCCAAAGATGGAAAAAGGAGGGGATCTGGTGCAGCCCCAGCAGAAAGCAAGGAAGAAGGCCTGAGCCAAGCATTCAGGTTGTTAGCATTCAACTCACACCTTCTTTCACAGCCTCATTTCCCACTTTGCTCTGATAGATCACGCTTTAATTTCTCCTTGCTCTGTCTGTGCTGCTCCCTTCCTCCAGCTCCCGTTAAGCAGGTTGCCTTGTCTGACAGCATCTCCCTGCTACCTCCCAGTGCCTTTCCCTTGGCTGGCATCCCAGAGCAAGCATTTGAGAAGGCATTTTTACTAAATTCCTCATCAAATATACCCCTAAATGTAGAGAGCAATGGTGGTAGCAAGGGTAGTAGGAGATGCATACATCAGCACTGTGGTGCTGGAAAGAGCACTAACATATCTTGAGCAGGAGAGGGAAAAAGAACTTGGGAACAGAGGGGCTGAAGGGCAAAAGTGGGTGGGAGAGGCACTGGTAGTAGAGAAGAAGGGTTAGAGAAGACCTGGGTCACCTGTGGTTTCTTGCATACCTTGATGCAACATGAGAGCGAGGAAAGTGAGGAGTGGAATGAGTTTTGGCTCAGTTAATAGGACCTCTGGTGAAAAGGCAACCAGTTCCAACATTATGGAACAGGCTGACCTATTCCACAGAGCACACCAAGACAAGTAGCTGAAGAGAACCAAAAAGAAAAGCACACTAGGCAGTTCTGAACATTATTCTGAATACCTTTAGCTGTGTTAGGTAAAATAAATGCCTTGTGCTCAGAGTCACTCTAGACACAGTTAGTTACTCTGAACTTTTTCAATTTCTAGGTGTTTGTTAAATGAGAAGCTTGCACCTCTAAGGGTGGCCTATGATTAATGAAGGTACAAGTAGGATATCAGAGAAACATTTTCCACGAAAAAGAATTGCTGCCTAGCACATGTTGCAAACATATTGAAGAGCTTTTAAAACATCCAGTCAAGGTCAAGGAATAATTGACTTATTTCATTTCTAAGCCACAACTTCTTTTCTACCTTTCTCACACAATAAAATATTTACAGTTTGTGACAACAGAATGCACATGAAACATCTTTTCATTCTGACTGAAGTCCAACTCAGCAATGACATTAGAAAACTGGGAATGAAGTTGTACCTGTGTCTGACATGAGACCATCAGTCATTTTTCTAATCTGTCCATATTTTTTCTTTCTCCCCCCCTCCTGCCCCCTTTGTAAAGTACTGTTTTTCAGTGACCCTGGCCCTAACAAACCTATTTGCTGGTTACAGCTGCATCTCTTGTTTGGCACTGACTCCCCTCAGTGCTAGTGAGTGCTCCTCGGGAGGATTTGGTGAGAAGACACCAACAACCCTGCCTCACTCAAGCCTTTGGTGTCCCCATATGTCCAGTGGCAGGGTGGACACTGCAAATGTATTTCACTAGATATTGGTATAGTGTTGTAAAAAAGGAAAAAAAATAGCCCCTAACATCTCACAAATGCATCACCTGCTTCACAGTATGTTCAGTGAGTGAATGGCTGATAAGGAAAAGCCTCTTTATGTGCTCAAGGTTGTTGGAGGCAATTACATCATGTGGCAGAAGTCAGTTTGTGTGAGCTGCCCGTGAGCAAAATAGCAGGTATTATGTTGTGCTTGTGCCTGTGAGATGATTAATAGTCTTTTCCTAGGCTCGTGAAGCCAAGGCATATTTAATTAATGTGTTTCTTTATAAAGACTCATTGCAGTAGGTAAACTTTGAATACAAAGAGGAGATGCAATAAGAAATTGCTACTAGCAAAATAATTAAATAGTTACAGAGTGCAAGATTAAAGTGTATTTTATAAAAATCATACATTCTTCATGTTTAAAAATGCCCGGGGGTATTTTAAGAGGTGAATCAAAATAGTATGCCATTTTCTTCCTTAGTTTATATAAATGTAATTTCATATTAGTAATAACCGCAATAAAGACAAACCGTTTGCCAGAAGGTAAAAACGTCAGTAAGAAGATGGATGTTATAACTTGGTGACAGTCTTAACAAGTCAGCTTTGACATGGATGCATATTTTTGAAATATCACATCTTCCTATTTGGTCACGTGCTGTGTAAAATACTGTCAGGCTCACAGTCAGTAATATTGAGAGGCATAACTTAGGGTACACTAGACAGAAGACTCATGTTCTCACAGTGATATTGCAGGAATGGCTATGTTCCCAAATTTAGTCTCACTTTCATGTTTGTTTACATGCAGCACCAACTCTGTGGCTTTGTTTTCCTCTCTGTATTTAATTGAGTTCCTGTAAAATGCAAGGGTAGCAAAAGGAATTTTGTGTTTACCACCTTCATAGAGTGCATGGTGTTATGAACTGTTCATTTCACCCTAACAAGCCTGCAAAGCTGCTCAGTTACCTCAGCTGAGGTAACTGTTCTGGTCTGACCCTCTCTTGTCATAGAAGTTCACAATTCATTTTCATGAGATATTTCTTGTTTTTAAAACAAACCACTATCCATTTCACTGAGCAGAGGCTTTCACGTGGGTGCGTGGGCTCATGCTTGTTTCTCCTCAAATGTTGGTGCTCCTCTTACCTTCCCCTGCTGAGGTCACCTCCTCTCTATACTGTGTAGTTGTTTTTGCAGCAGGCATGGGCTCCTCCTGCCTTCCCTGTGAGGCAGAAGCTGAGAAGCCTCATTAGGGCAGTTCTGACCTTGAGCTGTAATGCTGCACTCAGTGCTGCTGCAGAGCACTAGGTGGCTTTCAGGTCAGGTACACTCACATACCTGTGGGTGATGGGCATACAGAGCCAGCCTGGGTCTGCTCCTGGCCCTCTTGGCACAGGACAGTACCAGCTGCCACCTCTTCTGGGGCTCTTCTGCCCACTCCATCTGCCTCTCCTGTGGGATCTTGTACCACACATTTTCTAGTAACTGAGGCACTCTCAGCATCTGTCACATGTGCAAACCACTGATTCAATGACTGCTTTATGAGTTTTTGAGAATGTTGGGGGGAAAAACAACTTGTAGCCTGCAAAACTACTCTCCTTGCTGAAGCAAAACTGTCACAGACTACCAGGAGGTGTTTACTTGAGCAAAGAAGTTGGGATCTGCCTGAGTCCCAAGAGCCTGCCAAGTAAGTCAAACAAAGTCTGAGTATGTTGACTATGGCTCAGATTTATTGCTCTCACGTGGACATGCTTTGATTGTCTGCAGGCATATTTTCGTGGACTATTTGTACCTTAGTGGGTCAGCACATGCAAACTCTAGAAGCAATACCATTGGGGTACTTGCCTGCATGCTGATGGTAAATACCTGGATAGTTAATATACCAACATACTGACTTATGTATAGACAAAACGTGGGAAGAAAAAGATAAAGTGGCATTTACTGTTTTGGTCTTTTACTGAAAGGGAAGACACCCAAATGTTTGATTTTAGTTGTTGCTCTGAAATGCACATATTTTCTTTAATCTTTTTTTGCTGCCCATGATAAGATTTCTCCTCTGCTGCTGTGTGTTCTGTCTTACTAGGACTCCAACTGTTAGTACATGCTACAAGACATCAAGTGGTTACGTTTTCAGGGATGGTTTCAGCACTCATCCATGAGTGTATCTGTTAATTATGCTGCATTTAAATTAATGCTGATTAGATATATCAAGAGAGAGGTTGCTGAATTCAGAAGGCATACAATTATTTAATTGCTAATGCATTTCACTCTTTGGAGGAGGAATCTACAATTTTATGGTGTCGTTGTGATCAATGTTAGCTCTGGTGTAAGTGACTTTATGCAGCAAAACGGTGCACAAATAGCACTTTTGCAGGATGATGTCCACAAATGACCTCTTTCTTTGCCTCAGTCATTTGTGACAGTCAGCCTTCAGTTGCTTGGGAAACCTGCAGCATCCAGACCTCTCACTTGGGTTGCAGAGCCCCAAATGCACACTTTAAGGCTACTTAAAAGGTAAAAACCAGGTTTCTGAAAGAAGTACATACAAGACTATCTGGCTTCACCTAGACTGAGATGAATTTAGCATCACTATAAGTTACTGGTTTTCTTTAGGAACAAAAGCTACATATCGGACAGTGATTGTTATTCTAAAGCACCCTAAACACAGAATTTCTGATAATCTTAGGAAGAACTAGTTCCATTCACAGCATTAATTTAAGGATTATTATAGTGCACTGTGGAAGTGTTTTTGAGTGGGTACTCTACAGTACTCTAAAAGCATCTTGTAAGAGAGATTTATTTTGGTCTTTTCACATCAGTCCTTTTTCCTGCAATAGGCAAGAGCCATGGCTTTGTTCCTTTGCATGCTACAGAGTGGACAACAGAGCAGCCTGCCAGAATCTTAGGAATATTATATGTAATTAATCACAATGGTAACAATATATTCTGTTATGTTATATGATTGCTGCCAAAGGATTTGCTTGACAATTTACCCTATCTAGATTTTAAGCAAGAGCACAATGAATTCATGAGTCCCTGCAGAGCTGCTGCATTCTATATGCCATTTATTTCTTTCACTGTAAGTGTCAGTTAGACTTTCCCCTGACCCCCCAAAAATTCCCTGTGTTTTATCTCCCTCCTTTTCCCAGTATTACCTCTGTTGACACAAGAGCATTGGAGCTCAATTTGTGAAACTGCAAAAACAGATGGAACATAAGCCATAGTGTTTTAGCAATTCTTTTTATTTGCTCTCATCTTCTGACAGTGAAGAGCAAGACCTGTAGGCAGGAGTGGTTTGTGTGGCATGGAGTCTTTGTGCCTGCTTTTAGATGCAGGGCTAATTGTGTTATTCTATATGTACTCATGTCTACTCAAATCCAGATCTAGGTAAATATATTTTGAATATGGTTACCCCAAAGGCTCTTTTTCTGGAGAGACTGAATGTCTTTCCTGCTGTCTAGTCCCCACATTGTTTGCATTTCCTTTGTTGATGCAGTTCACAGTGGTGTTTCAGACTTTTAAACCTCTCTAGGCTGTGTGCCGTGGCTACTTTTGAGGGATCTGAGACCTGCTCAGCTGCAGCTGAGATTGGCCAAGCTGATCAGTCATGATTGACAGATTTTACAAACATATAATGAAATACAGAGGTGCTCTAATTATTCATGTAGTTACTGGATCAGCTTGGTCTCTTACGCATGAGCTGAAGGACAAATAAAAGAAAAA
Source organism: Corapipo altera (assembly GCF_003945725.1). Lineage (NCBI taxonomy): Eukaryota > Metazoa > Chordata > Aves > Passeriformes > Pipridae > Corapipo > Corapipo altera. Next base: position 6,108,054 of record NW_020884877.1, read on the forward strand.
AAAAAACAAAACAGCTGGCTTTCTGAGAGTGCTAGAGAGAAGGTGAAGAGGTCCATCGAGGTCAACATCCATTTAGTCTTATAAATACCAATCTGCTTAGTTTGAGCAGTTTATTTAAAAGTAGGGGGAAAGATGAAGGAAAGGAAAGATTTAGGTTGTTCCTTATTCAGTCTGTGATGAGTGTGGAGAAGTTGCATGGGAGTGCAGGTTGTTCACAGGCCCTTTCTGTGCTTTGAATGCAGTGGTCAGTGCAGGGAGGCTCCCAGCCTCGGAGCTGCTTTCAGGGCAAAGCCTGTGCTCCTGGCCCTCAGGTCAGTCTCCAGGGCTCCTCTGTATGTGGAGGTGTTGCAAGATCTTTCTAGGGTAGGGGATTTAGAGTCTTTTAAATGGTATTACAGCATAAGGAGGTGTAAGTGTGTGATCCACATGCAAAGCTGTTTTGATCAATGTGTTTTGTAAACTACGGGAACCAAGCCCTGTGATCATTATGTAGGATGGGCAGACCTTTCTTGTACCTAGCAGAGTGCTGTTCTCTGCTGATTTGGTTGATAAATGCCTCCTTCATAAGTGATGAATGCACTGTTTTTTATCTGTCTTGCCTTAGCCCAAAGGCAGGAACCAGAGCTCTTTAAAAGACTTGGTGGACTTTGCCAGTTGTATCTAGTGATGGAAACTTCTCAAGTTACTTCAACAGTGTGTATTAGGGTAGAAGGAGTGTAATACCAGTCCTTCAGGAGTACTAGTTAATTAACTGGAATATACTGTTCTTCTTGGCCCTCAGCCATGCTGCCGGAGCACTGATCTGGGGAGGATGTAGTGAGCAGTCTCCAGTGAGTATAGCATGACCTGTCTGGGTACCTGGCTGTTCCCTGTGAGTTTTTAAAGCCCTAATGGTGTTTCTGAAAGGTCACTGTTTCCTTGGTCAAGGAAAATTCCAAGACAGGAGTTGGATTTAGAACAAGTTAAATATTTGTGTGTTTAACACGTACATCAAGGCCACCCAGGTAATATTAAATCTGCAAGTAGAAAATGCTGGCACTAGCAGGGACTAAGGGGGGAAAGGAGACCGAAGATCACCAGGGTTCAGAACTCTTGCTCCACTTGGCTTTGGGGAAAGAGCTGATGGCCAGAGTCATCTGAGCAGAAATGTGTGTCTCTGCCAGTTTTCTTGCTTTGCTCTTCCTCTTTCCTCCCACCAGGGCTCTGCTCCTGCAGGTGTTTCACAACAGTAGGTTTAGGGATGAGACCCTCCTGCAGTCAGTGTGGGACCCAGGTGCACGACAGACCGAAAATGGAGGATCACTAAAGTTCGTCCAGAGAACAAGTGCTGTGAGGTGCCTTCCTTTGATGTAAACATTTTTTTTCCTGCAATAAAAAGTTCTGCAATTCAGATGAAAATATTATTCCTTCAGTTCTGCTGGGATTGTATGTGTGCAAACCCACATGCATGTATGTATATAGGAGGTGAGACAGGTCATCAAATATATATGCAGAATGACCGTAACTTTGGCATAAGAAAAGATATTAGAAAAGTGAAAGGTGTCATGGAAAGCCTTGAGTGATACTTTGCTTAGTCTTTGAACTTGACTGAAATTAGCCAGATATATGGCAATCAATCTTGTGATATGCCTTTTATTTTGAGTGATGGGACAAATTGCCAGAAGCCGTGGATCTGATGCCAAGCTGCTGGCTGTGCATGCAGGGCAAGATGCATCATATTGCAGTGAGAGCGGTGGGAGACAGGGCCAGAAGCATGTGGAGCCCCTGTGCCTGTTGCCCCTTGTGCCAAGGCCCCTCAGCAGCATGGGCTTTGAGCCTGGGTGAGGGTTGGCACACTGAGGTACTGTATGGAAAACCAATTTTAGTGTCACTTCACAAATGGAGGCTTGTCAAGATGCTTAAAAGGCATTAGTCTGTCAAAATAGGTGTCCAGCTCTCTCCTTGTGTAGGCTGGCAGCTCAGTGAAGCCCTCTGCTTAGTCGTCTGTCCTGCCTCAGTTACCCCTCTGTGCCTCACTGTCATCTCAGTGTTTACTGTCTCTCCTCCCCAGCCTCAAATCCTCATTCCCTCTGCTTTGGCCCAGTTGAGTGTTATCATCTAAATCATGCTAATTCATGGGAGTGAACTGCCGTGTTCTTTGTCTTACCTGTGTGTCCTACTGTTCCCCATCCTTGATCTGGACTAAACTCCACATGGCTCTGGAGCTGTCCCTAGCTGTGATGCAGTTCACATTAGTTTAGCACTCTTGCATTCTGTGCCAATTTGCCCTGGGGTAGCTGTGTGGGACCTGGCACCGCTGTGCTTGTGCCACTGGGGCAGACCCGTCGCAGCCAGGGCCCCAGCTGTGCTGCTGACATCCCTCTTCTCTACCAGCCTGGTAGGGACTTTGGCACCTGGGTGTGAAGGCCAACTTCTCCTGAGGGGGTGTGTCATCTGGTCAAAAGACTGTGCACCTGGGAAAGTAATTAATAATGTTCAGGTGATGGTGTGTGAATACGAAGAGGGTTTGTTCTCCGAATGCTCTTTTAAGCTACAGCAAGATTATGACCTATGAGGAGGTTATTTGAAAAATCAGCAGGTAGGGTTACAAGTTTATTGAAGATACTCACCTCTTGAGGAAAAGGAGCCAGTCCTGCACGAATGTGTGCCTGAGAAGAACTGTGTTGGAAAGTTGGTACTATTAAGAGGGGGAGAGGAGGCATGAGGGGAAGGTGACTGAGTGTTTGTAGATGGTTCCCCACCAAAGGACGATTGCCTGTGTGTAAAAATTGGGTCAGTGTCATCTCCCATCCCTTGAAGGAAGAGACAGTGTAAACAGAAACTGCAGATGGTATAGGAACTTCAGCAACTTCTGCCACCATCCCCTCCCTCCCCTGCAACGGTGACATTTTCATCTGAGACATGGATATCAAAGGCTGCTGTACTTGGCAGTTGAGTTAATTAACACAACCTGGAAGTTGAGGATCTAGTTTGTGCCGATCTGACAACATGACCTCATTCACAGGAATTAGAAAGGCTGTAATGAAAGTATAAGTTTTAGCAGAAATTCACACATTTCTTGCTTCTGTCTGTCAATGGCTGTGCTAACAAAGAATGAAAGAAGAGCAGCTGGCTCTGTCAGGTGTTACAGGTTGCATTATAATGCAAGCTGAGCCCCAGCCCTGCCCCTCAGAGGGATGGGAGTCTTTCATCTGGGCCCTTGGAGTGGCACTGGGCATGTGCCCCAGTAGGGCCTCCCAACACCTGGCCCTCATGAGGGGCTTAGAAAGACCTTTTCCTTCCTGGGTTGGCAGTATCCTGCACTGCCTTGCCTGGATATTTATTCCTGACGCTGAAGGTCAGGGTGGTCAGTTAAGCAGTGCAGTATTTCTCATTTATGGAGAGACACAAAATGGATGTTTTTTCTTGGATTCAGGGGCAGACTGTTGCTTAGAAAACTCCAGTTATCTCTTGATGCAACTTGGAGGATTCCTGATGTCCCTTAAATAACATAGGAGAGATTGTTGTACAATTACTATTGAAAATACATGTTAAATTTTAAAGCAATTTCAGGTGTATTGTGGTCTGCATATATTTAGCAAATTCACTTTACAGCCTAGAAGTTGCATTTGCTTTGCTCATCTCATCCTAGCTAGCACATACTCCTGTGTCTCACCCATGCGGAGGTGACACAGATGGTGCCTACCAAGGTGTTTTAAACTGTGGAATGATGTCCTGTGTCCTGGTAAAGATCTGGTGGAGCTGCGATTGCTTAAAGATTATTAAAATATGGGTAGAAAAAATGCCCCTTGTTCTCCTCCAAATGTGGAGCTGGTGTGTGTCAACTCAGTGCCCACAGGCTCTGAGAGGAATTTTCCCCCGAAGCAGCTGTGTTCCTGTACTGTCAAGTTCCCTGGTTCATTTAGACAGGGGTCTTAGTGTCTCTGGGGAATTTCTCATTTTGTCAGCCTGTGCACATGTTGCTGTACTACGAGGGAGTGTGTGTTTGAGCAAAGGGCTCCACTTCTAAGGGGTTTCATGGTGGGACAGGGCACGAGGGAGCCTCCACCCACAGTTGGTTTTTTTTCTGAATTTTTGTAGGGCTGTTGAGTATCAGGGAGAGACCAGGTACTGATCTGTACATGATGGGAACTTTAAGAGAGGATCACTTGTACATTGGGGTTTTTTCTCAGCATTTGCTTATTGTTAAATCTGAACTGTGCTGTTCTCTGGGAGCTGTAACTGGTGATAGTCTGAAACGGTTATATTTGAATGATATGTGCTGAGAGCTTTAACGTCTTCTAAAAATTACCTTTGTGGTATATTTTGAGCTTGTTACAGCTACTGTCAGCGGATCACATAGAGTTTCCCGAGCTGAGCTTATAATTGATGGCAAGCTGACTGCCCCTTTTGTTATGTGAATTATGTGCCAGCATCTACAAAAGCTGCTCCCTGTGGGGGAATGGGTGTCTAATTTAAGACAGCTCCCTGGGGGAACTCAGAAGGCGATGAAAGCTCCATCCGAACTTCCTCCTCTGCGGTTGCTGAGAGGCTGTCTGGGTTTTCCCTGGCACTGTCGGTGGCCTCAGTCAGATCTGGTAATGTACTTTATAACCGAGTGATACCTGGCCCCTGTGCTTTGCTGAAGCTGGGGGGTAGCATGTCTCTGTATGAATGCCAAGTCCTCCCCTTCTTCAAGAGCACTGATATGAATCCTCTCTCCACGTGTCAGAATGTGCACAATGCCATTGCTAGCCAGGACCTTTGATTTCTTCTGCACTTGTGTGAGTACAGTAGTCAGGGGAGCCAAACTGAATCCAGCAGACAGTGATTTGCTGGCATGACCTTCCATGTTTTCACTGTACCAGCCTAGCTTCCCTTTCTGCTTCCTGACATTGAAAAGAAAAAATGTTCATCCACACCACTACATATTCTGAGGGCTGAGGTTAAAATAAAATGCTCTTTAGCTCAATGGTGGTATTGATTAATTTTTGTTGCCTGAGCCACTAGCAGTAGAGGGCTGTGGAGTAAAGATGCTGTGTTAACATATACGGTTATTGGCAGTATGGATCTGCAGGGAGGGCTGGGACAGTTAGTGAAAAGCCACAAACTGCCTTAAGGGAAAGTTGTAGGTGTTTGGTGAGACCGGGCGTTTGTGCTGCCGTTATTCTTCCCCAGATCTTATGGTGGATCCAATAAGCCCTAAATGTGGGAAGCATTCCCAAAAACTTGCACAGGAGCTAGGGAACTCGGAGGCCCAAGTACTTGTGGGGGCAAGTAAGCTTTACTGTATGAACAATGGACTGGGAAACTGCAATCTTGTATCTTTGACAGCTACAGTCTTCTTTTACCTGGGTCAGATGAATTCAAGTGCAAGGTGATGAAACCTGCAGCAGAAAAAGGTAATTTTCTTATGGGTCATTTCCCCAGTTAAAGGTGGGATCCACTTGTGGAGAAAAGCAGAGACAAAACCAGCGATTCTGATGCTGTGGCAGCTGTTACTTATTTTTAGATCACAAAAAGATGGCGTTACTGATGTCACAAAGATGTTCATATGAGAGCAAATTAAAAATACACAACAGTCAGAGGAGTAAGTTAAAAATGCTTATATAGTAGTTTTTGCTCCAGCATCCTCTGCTATGGATCAGACATAGGTATTGGCAGAAGGAGCCTTACTGATAGGTTGTTATCTTTCTGAATAGAGTGGGGAGTGGTGATAATTGCATTTAAGTGCTCTGTGTGTTCTCACTCAGTGTCCCTGGGTTCCTGCTCCTGGTGATGCTTGTGTAGGTAGCAGTGGGGAGGAGTTGAGCTACATGAAGGCATTGAAAAGCACATGAAAAATTTTTTTATGTTTTCAAGCATTGGCAAAGGTGGTGGGAGTTGGACAGCCTCAGGGGCCTAGTTGAACAGTTTGGGATGAACAGGCTGAGACTGGGGGCTGCCAGCAGCATTAGAAGGACAATTGCCTTCAGAGGGTGACTCAGTACTGAGTTGGGTAGTAGAAATTCATTGTCTCCAACCCTCCCCAGTAACTGTGGAGTTAATACTACAGCCCTCTGTATCAGGCTTAAACACTGAGTTAAATTTTGCTGAAAAGTCTCTTGTTTTCTGTGGTATAGCATCGTAATGGATTGTAAATCATGTTTGTTCAGTTTCCCTCATTGACATTTTGGGGCAATGAATGTGTAAATGAATACTACCTTCCCTATCCTGCACCACTTAATTTTTGTGCTTGGCTCACTCAATTTGCTGTGTGTCTCCATTCCCATCCTTCCCATTCCCATGCCTGTTTCTGATCCCTGCTGGTTTTCTCCTCCCCTCTCAGTTGCTTAGTTTCAGTGACTCTCTGCCTGCTGGGTCAGTGCTGCTTGCAAAAATAACCATACCCGCTCTTGTTTTCCCTTGATTTCACATCTGCACTGGGAGGGCAAGTCTGGGATTCTCCCAGGGGAATTGAGCCCTGTGAACATGAGGCCCATGGCCACTGTGTCCACAGGAGCCTCTTTAACCACTGGCTGGGGGAACACAAGCAGAGAGGGTGGCTCAGCTCTGCTTTTACTGAGCTCACTGCCCAGTCTCACCAGCAAAACTGCCTTTGACTGTGGGGGACCAGAATGACAGGGATAAGGTGGATCAGAGAATTTGCTTAAGAATCTTCTAAACACCTAGCAGCTAGACAGTGGTTTGTTTTAGTTCTTTTTTTTTTTTTTTTTGTGACTTAACCTCTCATGTGATTTGGAGAATTTGGTCTCAGATTAAAGCTTTCTACTTCAGCATAAAGTTGTTTGTGGCCTGTGCTGCTTGTGAGCAGGTTAGAAACTGACTGCCCACAGCACCTGGCATGAAGGGAGGAGAGCAGCCAAACCAGAGGGGTGTCATGCCCCTGCTGGAGCAGTAGGAATAGGGAGCTCAGGTGGCTTCTGCAGATAACCATGCCCCAGTCAGCTGGTGATGTTGGCCAGCACCACTGCAGCAGGAGGATTTGCAAACCTCATAGTTGCTAAGACATTAGTGCTTGAGACACGGGGTTACTGAGAAAGGAGATATCTAAGGGGCTGTGTGCAAGAGCTATTCGTGAGGGTGCTCTGTTACCTGTCCAGAAATGCTGTGCTCTGATGGCACAATTTGATTTCATCTTGATTAGATTATTTCAGTTAGTATTAAGCACAGCTGTAGGTATTTTTTTTAGCTGTGGTTGTGCAACATTACTGCAACACCTTCTCCCTCCAAAAAAAGCCCCAAACCAGCACAGTGCCTGTTTTCTTCAGTCAAAATAGAATCAGCCACTAAACCTTTCCAGGTTCTAAGGAACTTAAGGAACATTTTGTTGTCAACACTGAGATGAAGGACATGATTTTGACGTTAACTATGTGCTTGCAGCCCGGGCATCTGTGAGTCAGCACAGAGGGCACCAGGGAGCTGGGACTGTCAGCTATTCCCAGCCAAATGTTTTGCTTTGGGGTTGCTTTGCACAGATGTTTTGTTATCTGCAAAACATCTATTTTCCTGAAACTGGTCCTTTTACTCAGAAAAATTAAATGCAAAAAAAATTTGTGCACTTTCTGCCTCAGTTTTCTTCCCCTTGTTTTGTTTTTCTGGGACTCTCTGGACTTTACTGGAGTTACCAGCAGGTGCTGGTACAGGTATCTGTTTTGTGACCAAGGGAGGACTAAGAAATAAATGCCTGGACATACAGCTTTGACTTCCATCTCATGGCTACGTATCAAAAATAAATAGTGCTCCAATTTCTCCAGTGAAATGGGATTTTCTTAGTATTAATTGTGCACTTCTGGACTCTCAGTCCAACCTTTTCATTTCAAACGTATCACCAGAAGAAAAGGCAGGTTCCTAGCATGGAGGGGTTGACAGCGAGAGTGCATACATTTGTGGCTGTGCTTGCAAACTGTCTGCTAGATGGAGTGCCTGAGAGACACACAGGCAGCTGAACAGCTCAGCACATGGCTAACATCAAATTAATGGCATTATTTCTGAAAGCAAATTCCTACTGAAACACAGTTACAGTCAATGTTCGCATTCATTGCTTTTGACAGCCTGATATAACGTAATTTAATTTAAATGCCCAGATGAGAGAGAAGCATAGGCATTTTTAAAAAAAAATAAAAATAAAAACCCACTCTTTTTATACATAAAATGCCTGCTTGAAGGAATAAATTAGTAGCCATACAGTGCAACTGATTTGCAAGAGCCCCTGGATTTCAGTGGAGAACTCTGTTTAATGACCAATAGGGAAGGCTATAGTATGAGTGCTTTTCCACTTTGGTGTTCTAGCAAATGCTTGATGTTAATTCCTTGTCAGGCTTTGGTCTGGGGCCAGTAGGGTTTGGAAGAGCACTCGACTGTTTCAGAGAGCAAGCTGGCCATGTGTGCCCTTTGCCTTTATCTTGTTAGGCAAATCCTGTAAGAGAACTACAAATACAGACCCTCTTACCTAAGTTGCCATGGCTGCACAAGGCAATGATATGCTCGCACTGGCAAGGCCAACAGCCAGAATCAAAAGTTTTTCTAAGTATTTACTTATTTCCTAATTGCATGACTGTTCTCTTTGAGGTTCTCCTTGTAGAAAAAAAAGTGTTTTGTTCATTTCCACCTCCTAGGCTGCCCTCAAGGTCTATGTTTGGCTGTGTCACATGGTTTGGAAATACATAAGTTGTGGGCTGGCAGTTTTGTAAAAACTGTGGACCCTTGCCCAGTGGGATACATTGGGGGCTGTCTCTTGGTATCCAGCACAGCCATTTAGATTTTAACTGCACCTTTCCAATAGATGGAAAAGAAGGTGAGAAAGGGTGTTTTTCAGGGGAGTGCCATACCAGCAGTGGTAGACAGCGTTCCCTCTTCCCAACTGCTCATATCATGGCTTGTGCTCTGGGATTGACTGCTTGGCTGTGCAATGAACCAGCCTTCTAGAAAACTGACCAGGCTGCTGCAGAACACCTCTGCAAATCCCTTTAAGTCATCCTCTCCAATGCAGACCTTTGGGGTGAGACCCAAATGGCAAATGAAATCAGTTTAAAAGTTTTGGGTTTGCATAGGACAGCTTAACATCGAACGATGGTCAGAACGGTATAGTTTGGGAGTTTAAATGTAAGTAGTTAAAATCAGATAAACTGGTTTTCAGGTGATGCGGATATTGTTCTTAACATACCACATTTACTCTTTTAGCATCAGGCTCCATCCCTGGGTCAGAGTATCCCTCTCAGTCACAGATCCATTGGGTGTGTTAACAGGGTAGTACAAGGTTAGGACCATTCTGATTTCTGCTTTACTTCACTCATTATTTATTTATTCTATTTATTAAAATGTATTTATCAATTTTTATTGACTTCTTCTTTGTCCCTTTGCTGTGGTATCTGAACACGTGCAGAGATCTGTACCTCAGAGAAGACTGGGCTGCTACACTGGAACCTGCTGGGTGCTCAGGGCAAGCTACAGCTGAATGGGCTCTGTGGAAGGACCATAATCCAGACCCCTGCTAGCTTTTGCTTGAACTGCTGAGAGACTTTTATGCTTTTATACAGGGCCAGGTTGCTCTGGAGTTGCCATGTGAATTTTCCCAGCCACCTGAAATAATGCTGGAGGTGTTCTCTCACTCTTACAGCTGACTGCACTGGGAAAGAGACTGTGCTTTGTAAATGGTATTTACAGAGATGGTTGCCCCTTGGCTCTTAACCCAGCAGTTGTCCTTAGGTTAGGTGCTTGCTGTCAGGAGGCTACTGGCTTGGATATATCACCTTAGGCCTGTGTGTCTTGCAGGGAGTGCCCACAAGGTCTCCAGTGTTGCCTGCAGATGTGGTTTCATTTTCAAGATTCGTGCAAATATCAGATGCGAACAGGGTTTTATTACCTGAGTAAGCAGTAGAACAGCTGGGACATACAGTGCAGTCAAGGCTGGTTCTGTGCTCCTGGTGCTTTTCATGGGAAGATGAGCCTGAGTTTCCTTCTGCTCTCTGAACCCACTCAGGCCTCTGTGCAATGAGAGACAGGCAGGAAAGCCTGGAGCCAGCATCCATATGGCTGGTACAAGAAATAAATGGAGAAAGGATGAAGTGAGGAATAATCTGGGTTAGAAAAAAAAATACTAGGAGATTGATCCTATTAACTATCAATTTCCTCCTCTTTGTCGTCTTCCTCATCCTCGCTTTCCTTGTTGTCCTAGCTGCTGGCTACAATGCATTGAGCAGATCAACCCTAGAGCTTCTGACCTTGTTGCTTGGCACAACCTTTGATTCCATTTTAACTCTCATCTAAAAATTCATGTTCATCTTGGTTTTTATCATGTAATCTGGTCTCAAACCTGCACACGACAGTCTATTCCACAGGAGTTACTCCTTCCTGCTCTTGCTTACAAAGATTTAGCACTTCATATAATGGTGACTGCCTTTCCCTGGTGTATTTGGTTTCTGTGACCAGGTTTTGGTAGCAGGGGGCTACAGGAGTGGCTTCTGTGAGAAGCTGCCAGAAGCTTCCCCAGTGTCTGATAGAGCCAATGCCAGCCGGCTCCAGGATGGACTGCCACTGGCCAAGGCCGAGCCCATCAGGAATGACAGTAATGCCTCTGTGATAACATATTTAAGAGGGAGAAATAAAAGTTATTGTGCAGGTGAAAATTGTAGCCAGAGAGGAGCAGGGCGAGAACATGTGAACAGCAATGTAGACACCAAGGGCAGTGCAGAAGGAGGGGCAGGAGGTGCTCCAGGCACCGGAGCTGAGGCCTTGCAGCCTGTGGTGCAGCCCATGGTGGGGCAGCTGTGCCCCTGCAGCCCATGGAGGACCACTGGGGTGCAGAGACCCACCTGCAGCCCATGGAGAAGCCCATGCTGGAGCAGGTGGATGCCCGAAGGAGGCTCTGACCCCATGCTGGAGCAGGCTCCTGGCAGGGACCTGCTGACCTGTGGGGAGAGGAGCCCACGCTGGAGCAGGTTTTCCTAGTAGGACTTGTGGCCCTGTGGAGGACCCACACTGGAGCAGCCTATGACTGAAGGACTGCACCATGCAGAAAAATGACCCATGTTGCAGCAGTTTGTGAAGAACTGTTGCCCGTGGGATGGACTGACGCTGCAGAGGTCCACCAAGGACTGTCTCCTGTGGGAGGGACCCCACAGGAGCAGGGGAAGGACTCTTTTCCCTGAGCAGCAGCAGAAACAACAACTGACTGCAACCCCCGTTCCGTGTCTCCCTGCACTGCTGGGGGAGAGGAGGTAGAACTTGGAAGGAGGGAGTTGTGGGGGGAAGGTGTTTTTAAGTTTTATTGTACTTCGCATTCTCCTGCTCTGATTCTGTTTGTAATAAATTTAATTAATATCCCCACTTTGAGTCTGTTTTGCCCATGACAGTGATCAGTAAGTGACCTCTCCCAGTCCTTATCTCAACTCATGAACCCTTAATTGTATTTTCTCTCCTCTGTCCAGTAGTAGAGGGGAGTGAGAGAGTGGCTTTAGTGGAGTCCAGCTAGGGTCAACCTACTAAACCTAGGTGGATATTTTCTTTTTCATATATCTCAAATCTGTTCTTGATGTGATGTAATTGATTCTCAGCTGTGTTTCCTTCCTGCAAATTTTTGCTAGACTCTGGTTTGAGAAATGGGAGGAAAGGTCTCTGGCTGTCAGTTACATGCTGATAGACCAAAATGAGATGCTCAATTTGATGTCTGAAATTACTAGCAGATACTACAAAATATGATGACTCAGGCCCCAGCAAGCACTCGGTCGGATTGCCTGATTTACTCAGTGTCAAATTGTTGCTGGTTTCAGCCAGGTAGAAACAAGCTCCTGTATTTGGTTCAGAATGGGTAAGTGGGAAGCGATGCCCAAAACCCAGACCTTAAATGATAAACCAGTAGCACAAGGAATGCCATTTAAGTGCCATTTTTTATATTTGTGGCCTTTTTATATTTGTGGCCTTTTTATTTTCCTCACAGGAAGTTAATTTCTGCTATGCAAAGGTTTAAAAATAAATTGGAAAGTAACATTTGGCCCCTGATTTTCCTGTGGTGTAACTAATTTTTGCAATCCTTTATTTTTCAGTGTGCAAGAAGTGATTATATGTTTTCTGTCTAATCTTTGAGCACAGTAATTTTTCATGCCAACATGTGCATTGTGATCTCTGTCACAGACAATGAAGCAAAGCTCTTGATAAACTATATGCAGTAATAATGAAAAGGGTGGGGTTTTAAAGTCTGCTTTGATACAGCAACGCTCTGTATGTTTTTTGAGTAGGCTGTTCTGAAACGTGAATGCATCATAATCAAATTCATATCAATTGTTCCCACATTTAACTTTGAAGAAGGTGTAGAAAAATACCTGCTTTTTGTAGCAAGTTTAACATAGCAGTCTAATAATTTCTTTAATGATTTCCTCCCCAAGCTTGCATTTTCAAAACCATGTGCGATCATTTAATTATGTGCCTTCTTATTAATACTGAACACAATTAAAGTCCCACTATGATACCTTGAAAATGCACCCTTTGCAGTGAATGGTGCCTCCACACAGAATATCCCAATATTACAGCAGCTCTCCAGCATTTTGGCTATCTGAGTCCCTTGGCACAGACTGTCAGTACCGTTACCGTACCCGTGTTTCCTCTGAAATGTGGAGTGACGCAACGCTTGTGGCTCTTTTATGTGACTGTGTCTGGCTTTTTCAGCCAACCACTGGTGTTCACTGGCAGCCTCTGGAGATTTTACTTTGTGATTAAATAATAATGTAAGAGCTTGATTCTTTGAGAAAAAGGTAAAAAATTACGGTAATATCATGAGCGTGATGGGGGATGAGTGTTAAGACCTCTGTTATTTATTTGTATTTACTCAGCCCTTGAGGATTGGAGAGGAAAGCTCCCATAATGTGCTGTCAGAGAGTATGTCTGCCCAGGAGATAAGCAACCGTCTGCTTTAGGAAGCAGCAGATTACAAAATGGCTTTTGCAGCCACTGTTTTAGCCTCTCTGGAAACATGGCCAGTTTTGAACGCCAGGAAGGCCCTGGCCCTGGCTCAAGTGGGATTTTCTTCTTGGCCAGCAGTAAAGCAAAGTGCTTGTGTAGGGCAACCTGTCGGTACAGTTCACTTCTGCATGGGCCGAGGGGTGGCCTTCAGGGTCCTCCTGCAGGCCCTGATGCTGGTGTGGGCACCTGCCAACACAAGGGCTGTGGGTCCTGCCTGAGCCATAACCGGGTCTGCAGTGCTGCAGGGTGCCCACAACTAGCAGTGCCTCATGACCTACATGTTGTGGGGTGTTTCCCAGAAAACACAGGAATAGAAATAATAATTATTAATGCACATAACCATGCTCATATATTGATATTATGTAGAAATATACATGCAATGTATATAAAAGAAATAATATTGTGAAGTTGAACACAAAATGGTGCCTCTAACCTATCCCAACCCACCTTTCACTTCCCTAACCCTGGAGTGGATTGCTGTTGGATATAGAGCTGCCATCTTGACTCAAAAACTTAGGTATTTGATTGGAGAAAAAAACCCCAATTGAACCAACAACATAAGGAATTTGTCCCATCTATGGTCATTGCCAGTGTCTGTCTAGAGCTACTTATGCTTCTTAAAGCCTTTCATGGGTTGTCACTGAAACTAAGCAATATGGAAAGGCACAACAGATTATAGGTTTTCTAAGCAGTATTAACCTGTCAAGGGTAAAGGCTTATAATCTTACAGTTGCTTGAAAAGATGGATTATTTGTACAGTAATGTTAATTTCTGCTGAGGCTTTGTAGTTAGGTGTATGAAATCTGACATTTAGTGTTCCCTAACCCTAAATGAAAATGGGCCCCTTGATCAGTTTTTCAGGTAGAACACTTGATTAACCTCTTCTGGCTTAATTCACTGTCTTGCCAAATGCTGCATTTAAACTTTGTCACAACTATTTATTTTCAGAAAGGCTGATGATACCAATAGCAGAAGGGAGATAGAGGCATAGATGGAATGTCAAATCTCTCTTTGAGAAGTAAGATATTCTGTTTGTAAGGGCAAGAAGGATGGTTCTGTGTGCAGAGATGATCACAAGGAGTGTTTTTTGAAGGTTGTTTCAATGCAATCATACTTGTAAAGTTTACTCTAGCTTCTATCCAGTATTTAGTTTGTTAAGGTGTTGACATAATTTTGCTGACATTTTTCTTAAGTGGATTATGCTCACAGCCAGTTTTTCAAAGCAAACAGATGGCTTTTCAAACAGAGCATGCCCACAGATTTTTTTTTTTTAATGGTGTCTCTAGAATTATGACAGCTCTGTCAGAGAGGGCTGGTTTGTCGTTAATTTTCTCATGACAGATGATTCAATATCGTTTTTGCTCCTTCAGCTTGCTCAAATGAACCAACTGTTTAAAAATAAAAAATACGAGGAGACTAAGACATTGAACTGTACATGAATGGAACTGCACTATTTTGATAAGACCATTTCTGTTTTTAGATCACTGTAAAATAAGAATGTCTTCAAAATATTGGAAGTATGCTCAGGAGGAGTCTTTGTCTTCCCAAAACCTGAAGACAAGTTGTGCATTGCCTCACACAAAATCTGTAATCTGAATTGCCTGGTTACTCAAATGTGAAATAAGAATATGCATAAGGGAGAGCGGGTGACTCAGCACTTTCACATAGGTTGTGGAGTCCCTTGGCTTCTGGGGACTTCAGATGTGAGTCTTGGCAGGACAGACTCGGGCTGTTGCCTTCCAAGCGGTGTATCAAATCCCAAGTAGCTCCCCTTAAATGAGTGTCTCAGTCCCTGGTAAAACACACCATTTGTGGGCCACCTGAGAAAGATTTCCATGCTTTGCCCTCACCCTTAGAAGGAAGAGATGTGAAGAAAGTGCCACAGACTAAGCTGAAGCTTTTTGTGTCATCCTATGGAGCTGTATCTATCTCATGCTGTTGCATGACAGGAAATCCTCCTCTGTGCATGGTGTGGGTGAGTGCTCCCACTCCCCAGGGAGACACCAGCCATGCTGCAGCACAGGATGGGCTCCTGGAAGTGTTTCTCCAGACACCCTAACTAACAGGGTACACCAGTGTTTTAGGGGCACTGGGCCTTCATCATCATCATTTTACTTCTCTGTTGCAGGGGCTGTCCCAGGTTTTGGACTTAGTTGTTCTTAACTTAGTTGTTCTCAACTACTTTGAGTTGCTTCTTGTGCTAAGGGAATTTTTCTGTTCTTGGGCATGAATACGTAGCACCAGGTTTTGACTTGGAGAAGTTAAGGCTGCAAAGCATCATCACACTGATTTTGTCAGCTCGTTGGTGCAACCTTTGGTGTCTTCGGTCCTGTGTGCATGATAGGAAAAAGCAGCCACCCCACTGCAGTCAGGGGGATTTAATCCTAAAACCAACCTACTTTAAACTGCATTTGTGCAGTTTGGAGAGTTTGAAGATGTATTGAGGAGATACACCTTTTTTGATAACATCAGGATGTCATTGGTGATATGTATTTTGCTTATGTGGCAGTGTTGTCCTTGTCACTGCAGCACTGGCACTATTCCTGTGGCATTTGCAGAGAGGGATGGAGACCAAAGTGGGGCAGGATGGGTCCTTGGGGCGGCTGTGGGGCTCTTGAATTCCTGCCTACTGTCTTTAACCATAAGTAAAATCTCTGACCTAAAATCAAGATCACAGCTATGTGAAATATCTGCTGCATAATTTATTCTTGTTTTGGTTTTTTCAAACCATGCCTTCTCACTGGATCCAAAGCTATTTGTCTGTGTATTCCCTTAACTGTCATGCTGCCGAGATACAAATCTCTTCAGAAGAGCTTCATACCATGTAGCAGAGAACCACTCGCACAGTCCCAGGGCTTTTTGTTATTCTCACACTGAGTTGTATTCCCAGCATCTGGATAGTGATTTGCATCGTTCAGCAGGGACAAATTCATGACACCAGGAGATGAGGCAATCACGTTCTCAGGCACAGGCTGCTGTCCCTGGGTGACGTGGTTTCCCACGTGGTGTTTACCAGTGCAGTAGACTTGCAAGCCACCATTGTTTGTTCGTTGTGAACATTGTTTGCAGGGACTCAGACGTTGTGAGTCCAGTGCCAGGCGCTGGCGAAAAGGGAACTGTGCTCATCGGTGTGGGATAAATCCTTCCTCTTAGCTCTGGGGAAAGGGAGAGTGGAGAGATGTTCCCACTGATGGAGGGTGTCATGTTGTGTCTCATCCAACACATCTGATTTGTTTTGAAAACCGAAGGAGTGGCAGTGATCACTCGCCCCTCCAGCAAGCCCCAGGTCCTGCTATAATATCTGTTGTCTCCTCTGAGACCCGTGGAAGTGCCTGTGGTCCGCAGGACATCAGGTTGGGTTGCAGGGGTGTGAATGTGACGTTTCAGTCAACAGAAGTATTCTTTCTGAGTATGTGTATAACCAGCAGCAGTGGGTGCTGTGCTTTAAACAGTACTTTGGGTGACATTAGGAGAAGAAGAGCTCAAGTTCTTAGTGATACTGAATCTTAATGACCAGATGCATGTCTTGGATTTTATTTGTTTGTATCCTGTAGCACCAGGATCTTGTCGCTTCACAGCACTTGAGATATCAATGTTGCATAAATATTCATTTTGGCATTTCTGAACACCACCTCCTTAATACAAATTTAATGTAACATACTTTTCCTGATTGTTGCAAATTGGATTGACATCCTGTTAGTCACCTCACCTTTATATGCCCTGAGAAAATGCAGAAGCAGCACTTTGCTCATGAAGTCTCATTCCCATTCACCTGCTCAAAGGTCCCAAACAAAATGGTTCAGATGCATTCCCTGTAGCACTACAGGATGATGTGTTTCACATGGGCGTGCAGCTTGGCCTGCCTCTGCTACAGGAGGGCTCAAGGCTGGGTAGCAAATCTGGATGCAAGGAGGGTTGGGTTACCAGGGTCTCATGGCTTGCAGGGGGTCCTTGGCTGAGGACACACAACCATTGCCATGTGGGATCTGATGCCAGGGAGCAAGGATAGAGCAGTGGCATGGAGAGGGGAGTAACATGTACCATCACTGCCCTGTCCCTTGCAGGTCCTTGCTCTTGACTGTGGAAGAGGAAATCCCTTCCCCCACAGCCTCCTTCAGTGCAGGCCCAAATTACCTCTCAAGGGATGGTGACCTGGAAGTGGTGGGAGTCTGATGTCTGTCCAGTGTGCAGGCTACTGCCTTCCTCACTGAGCTGGTGCCAGGCTGCAGAAGGGGCTTTGGTCCTGTTCACGGAGAACAGAGTGGATTTGAGATGGGAGCTGGGACCTGTTCCATGGCACTGAGCAGTATGCTCCAGAGACAAGGAGAGCAGTATTGCCGCCTGTGGTCCCAAGTGATGTGTGCAGTGCCTGACTCTCTCCTGCATATCTGTCTGTGCATCCTCAGGGCCAAGGAGATCTCCTGAAGAACGCCAAGAACGAAGCCCTGGAGAACATGAAGCAGATCCAGCTGGCGTGCCTGTCGTGCGGACTGAGCAAAACTGGAAGCGGGCACGCGGATGCCAAGTCAAAGCGGTGCCTGGAGGCAATACAGGAGAAGGATACTGGAGATGAGAACGGGAGGCTGTGAGGGGAGGCAGAGCTGTTGCATTTGTCACAGATTTCAATAACTCTAAACTATTTTTTTAAAACATTTAAAAATTCACACGGGAGTGCCCTCTACAGGGTGTGATAGTATTAAAATCCTCACAGTGTCAGTATTTTAATGCAGTAATTTATCTAAGTTAAGCTCCGGTAGTGAGATTTCTAATGAAGCCAAGCTGTCTGTATGCAAGTGCGTGTGTGAGTGCACATGCAAATCCTGTAGACGCCCTTTTCATGCATTGCATTAGCCATTTGCTAATTTATTCTTTTGTCATCTTTGAATAGACCTGTTCATTCTGAAGATCAAAACAAATGGAGAGCACTTGTATCAGTTCCGGGCTTTATTTTGCTCTCCAGCCTTTTTGTCATTTAACTTACAGGTTACATTACTGTTAAGCTGTTCAAACAAACAAACAGAATTCAACAAATGTCACTGACAGCTGTTTTTGTGAGGATAAAACTGGTGATTTGCTGCAGACCCTGAAGGTGATTTTTAATGAACAACTACAACCAAGTAAATGGGATATCAAATGGTCACAGTTGCTAGGTAGATTATCAGTAGATCTGAGGTGTATCTTTTGCTGAATTTTAGCAAGCTACTCTTCAGGGTACACCCAGATAGCACATACTAATGTAAGAACTAGCTGATTTATTTCATTCCAGCAAAACATTGCCACCTTGTAGATCTGCAGGGCAGTTGCAGTCTTTACTGATAGGCATTAACTTAAGTAGTAATGAACATAGCTAGTCAGCCCTGTAGTTATGAGGAGAGCTGTGAACACCCTTTGGTGGTCATGAACTCTGAAAGCGAGCTTCAGACCATTCTGAAACACCCAGTGGTGCCAGTACTGTAAGGAAAGTTTTCCAGATTTCACAAAACATGAGCTTTAGTGCAAGAGGTGTGAGAGGTCAGACGTTGCTTGCCGCCTTCTGCGTAGATGTTGAAGTCAGTTGGATGAAGCAAGCAACATCTGGCCTTATGTTTTTGTGGTTGAGAATCATGCTGGGCTGGAAATTTAAAGCAGAGTGAAGAACTGCTACAGGTGTAGTGTGGAGAAATAGCTTGGGGAAAAACAGGGTACCAGCGTTTTTGTGCAGCAGTTACAAATATCCTGACTCCTGTCATATGCTTAGGGTAGTTCTGAGATTTGGCTGCCTCTTAGTGCCACTGTAGAAAGGAGACAGAGAATGTCACGAAGTAATGCATCCTCATCCCTCCCGGTGTCCAGCTCATTTATGCTCACAATATTCATTTCAATCATTTAAGTACTGTGCTTGAGTGTTAGTATTTGTGTTACCTTTAACAGGACTAAGTATTTTATGGTTATAAAAAAGACTATATTTATTTAAAGCATTGCTTTTATTTTTAAAAGCTACTTTTTAAATTAATTTGATTAACAAATATGCTAATTTTCTGAACTTAACAAAAAGTAATTGCTGAAAGTTTGATCATTGGAAAATCTTATATAGCTATTGTGTTAAGTTATTTTTGACTTCTTAATAACACTATTATGTTCATGTTGCACATTACTGAGAGAGTAAAGCTATGAAACAACTGTGACCCATGTTTTTACAGTGATTTAACATAGAAGGTAAACAGTGATCCTGGATAAAGGTGGGTTAGAGTGGGTAAGTTGCTTGAGAGAAGGTCTTGCTCTAACAGGAACTGTGTTACTGCAAAGGTTATAACTCAGATGCCTTAAATACCATTTTAGTAAAATTTGCCATACTTATTCAGATCCAGCCCTAAATCCTCTGTTTGTTTCTCCATTATGAGTGTATTCAGACTTCACTGAGGTCTGAGGGAGTGTCTTTTGTGTTTCGGGCAAGGCGTAAAGCCAGATCAATGGCATAAGTGTGCACATTCACATTTTGTTCTCTTGGGTTACCTTCCCAATTTCATCATGGGTTGTATTTATATAAAAACAATGCTTGGCCTTCAGTATTTACAGTTAGGGAGGATGGAAACTGTTAACCCAGCAACACCAGTTGCAAAGGATCAGCCTTTGGAAAGCATCTCTCGGAACAGAGAGGTGGCTTGCCTCTTGGTGCTTCATTTAAACCTAGAAATGACTTGATTTTCTCAATCTAAAAGGATATCCTGATGTCTACAGGAACTGCTGGCAAAATACCTTCTAGTCTTCCTGCGTTCTCCGATGTTATGAACAAATGAACATAAAATTAAATAGAGAAGGGCTGTTTTTATGTGCTCACATGGAAAGAGGGTACAACATAGCTCTCACTCTACAAGCATAAGCAGAACTAGAAGTGGTTGGATGGAAATATCATAGCATGCACACACACACTTTTCATGCCATGTTTAGCATTCATGTCATGTCCTGTGCCAAGGTCATGCTGCATGGCTTTCTGTGCCAAAATATAGGGAGTAGAGAATTTTAGTCACCCTGGATTGCCCCAAGCAGCTGGGACCACTCCTGGTGCGGGCATCCAGAACCCTGCAGCTCAAGCAACTCCATTCTCCCTCCTGCATCAAGAGAGGGGCTGTCAGCAAAAGCTCATCTCTTCTTCCTCTGAGCCCCTTTGAAGGGAGTGGAAATGAATGATAAAGTGGCAGTCGGCATAATAAAAATTCAGCCTTGAAGGAGAAGATGTGGCAAAATCACATCCAGCATCAGCAACAAACACACACAGGGGATTGACTGCCTGGCCTTTTGGGGAGGTGTTTCATGGTATGCCTGGGTTCCTGCAATGGAACAACAGCCTTCTCTGGGCCCCGTGCAGGTACAGTTTGCCTGATGTCCCATGTGAATATTATCTATTTCGCTTCTCTGGAAGAGATGTCAGGAAAGTGTTACAGGTATTTGCAATTGTTTACAGTGTACTTTAACAACTAGAAATCAGAGAAGCTCTCAGGGACTGGTGTGGGGAGGTGTCTGCCAGAGGGAGTACAGGAGTGAATCTACGTGGGTTGTCTTTGCCGCTGAGTCCTACATCTTTACAGTATTTATTTTCCCTGTGTCATTCTCTCATTCGTAAGATAAGATTGATGTTTTCTTTCCCAGGCACGGATTAGGTTACACATATCTGAAACACCTTTGAATTTCCTGTTGCTCTCAGGAGAACAACCAGGCTCTGTCTTTGGACTGTCCTGTAACACCAGTGTCTGCCAAATCCTTCCGCTGGTGGTGAGCATGGATGAGGCAGCACGTGTGAGGCAGCACGTGTGAGGAGGGCTGAGCCAGGACCTGCTCCCCTCTCCTGAGGGCATCAGTGCCTCCAGCAATCAGAGATACATGTCCACGTGCCTGCGTGTCTGGTCCCTACCAAACTGGACTCTTGGTCAAGCGTGGCAGAGGGGCAGCCACCTCGAGGGTTTTAAGTTCCTGCAGATTTCCCAAGCAAGGATGGGGCAGGTGGTTCAGAGAGGCCCCAGCAGCACCTTCTCTGTGGCATAAGGCTGCAGCATGACCTCTACCTGTCAGGCACTAGGGCTCATGAGTCAAAGGTTTCACATGGATTTTGCTTCGTAGGTACCTACATGAAGGCATCCAGCTGTGGGGCATGGGAAGAGGCTGAATTAGTCCAGCTGTTCACAGACCTGATTAGCCTTATATCATCAGGGATAGTTTTTACCAAATTTCATGTACTGGCATGACCAGCAGGACTTGACCCCTTTCCCCTCCCTCTCCTGAGCTCAGCACGAGTTCTGCTACTTTCTGTATCATTTTTCATGCATTTAGTTCGCTGTTCTTAAAGGGATAATGGAGCTTCCCAGTGAAAACAAGGTGAGAGTTTTGTTCGTCCTTCAGAGATTCATCTCCCAAAATAGATTGTTATCAGATAATTGCATACACAGAGAGTGTTCCTGTATAATAATACATCTCTTCCATCTATCTGTTCAGACTAAAATATTAGGTCATAGCCTCCTTGGCCCCTATCCCACTCCTACAGGGATAGGCAGCAGCCTCACACAGGGACTAACTCATGAAGCTTGAGATAAAAAAAAGGTGAAAGGGTCACAGGAGCAGTGTTTTCTTGTCTCCACCACTTGCTGTGGGGCTGAATGGGGTGGCCCTGGCTCATATCACAGCAGCGGTAGATGACGTACACATTCGATAAATCTGAGATTTGCTTCTTGTGAAGTGCACTGCTTAGCAGGAGAAAGGTGACTGTGAACAATGAAAACATCTGGGCACAGTGAATGTGCAATTGGGAATGGAGCAAACAGCAGGCACCCAAACGCCCTCCCTTGTCAGCCCTTCTCCCCTCCCTTGATAGGCATGAAAATACAATATTTTCCATAATATTGTACCAGTAAAACTGTCTCCAGATTGTCACACCAAGCACAAGGCTGTATGTTTCCCCAGGAGGCTGGTGAGTACTGCTGGGATGTGTTTATCAGGTGTGAAGCATGAGCACTGTTTGAGAATATTCTGGCACGGTCCTGTCGGGTCGCCTTTGCACGGACTCTGGCTGAGCAGTCTTGCATTTGCTTTCCACAGCAAGTCCGTGAAAAAGTGTTTCCTTTTTAAAGTAAGGTTGAGGACTGTGTGAGTTCAGTAACCAAGATGTGACTGACCAGGCCAGAAATGTGATGCAAGTGCTGTCTCACCAGCTGTTCCTCTGCAACAGAGAGTACTGCGTGAACATGCCCCCAGTCAAACAGGTCACATTTTAAATGAGAATGTTTTTGATTATTTTAAACAGTTTATGAATAAATTGCTTTTGCAGAGAATATTCGTGGAGTAATTTCAAGAAAATGTGCAGAAATTAAATTCTTGGCAGACAACACATGAGCAGGAGACAGTGTTATGTTTGACAGCTGTTTGCTCTGCACAGTCCACACCACCCTACTCTGGGAATTGGAAGAAAAATGAATGATTCCAAAGGCAAGTTTGAGTTTCTGGCAATGTTAGAACTTTTCTCCCTGATAGGCTGCACAGCAGAGACTCGTTCATATATGAAAACATGAATATAGTAGGATTGGGAAGCAAATGTGATACTTGAGGCCAGAAGTGAGCATGGAGAGTAGGTGCATTTCGGGATGTGGTGTGTGGGGAGGGATGCTGGGTGTGGGGCTCTGCATGGGCAAGCACTGGAAGAGAGCCCCCAGGAGGAGCCATCAGCCTCCCTGCAGTGGTAGTGAAGGGCTGTTTGGGCAGGGAGCAGTTTGGTAATGGGTGGGGTTGGTTTCCATCAGCAGAAGTTTGCACAGATTTCAGTGAGGGCTGGAGGTGCGATGGCCATGGCAACTGCTTCCATCCCTGACTCGTGGGTTACTGAGGTTGTGGGAGAAACCCCCAGGGGATGGGAGAGTCTGTGGCCACAGCCCCTGGAACTAGGGCATTCCCACCATGGGAATGCTCCTGGAGCTGGGTGGGTTCACAGCACTGATGGCACTGGGTGCAAGCAGCTTGTCACTGTGGCCTCGTGGTAGGAATGCTGTTCAGCGCTGTTCTGGCTGCAGGTGTCAGTCAGTTTTAAGTGGCATCTCACTAAATCATCTCATGAGCCTGGCATGCAGAATCACAAAATTGCTATGCTTCAATGACATAATGTGCCACCAAGAGCATTGTATCTATTTCTGCTTGCTATAGCGTGTTATTTTTTGTAAGACAAATGAAGCATGTTTTTTGACCCAACGTCACTGAATGTCTGTAGTTCATCTCAGTCTCTGAAGAGTATTTAACCACAAGTTTAGGATATGGGAGGAGATTGAATATGCCAGGCGAAGCATTAATTTGGATGGCAGCTGAAAATAAGATACTAGGTATACAGGATGGAGATGAGGTTAACAGACAAAGGCTAATATTAATCTGGCTTGTTTGGAAGCACGTGTAGGGAGAATGGAGGATACAGATGAATTATTTGTATGCTTCCTCAGATAGAGTCTGGTGGACCAGCTACACATAATGCAATTAAAAATGAGATACAACTTATGATTCAGACAGTGGGCGCTGCTATGATTATTTATGATGCTGATGGGTGGAGAAGGGAGCTGGCAGCAAAGTGCAGTTGCAGCGTTAGTGTGCCACGTGCAGAGGAGAGGGTAAGTGGTGCTGCTGCTTCTCCTGCATGAAGCAAAGAGACCAAGTATTGGTTGCTGCTGTGCTTCAAAGCTGGGTTCTCCCAGGGTGGAAAATGAGTGTGCTGGAGGGACAGAAATGAAGCATTTAAGAGCATACTGATCCTGGGAAGTCCATTCTTGTTGGTGTTGGTGTACTTTGCCTTCAGGATTCACCAGCCTTGACTCAGGTGTGCTTTGCTTCTTTGCAGCAGCCTTCCCACACAAGGTATGCCCAAACCCAGGGCAGCACAGCTAGAGCTGAGCCAAGCCACTGACCCCCCTCCCCCCCGGCACCAGAGAACACCTGGTTTGCTCCTTTTCTTTCTGCTCCTCAGTGGACTCCAGTTTTTGTGGAATCTGAGCAGTGAGAAGGAAATTATTTGTGCAGTGCTTTTGTGTAGGGCCAGCGGGCACCCAGCCCAGGGCCACAGGGACCCTTCTCTGGATGTGTGGGACTGCCCAGGGCTGGCTGCAGCTCTCTGTGGGGCTGCTCCCTCAGGGACTGCCTGGTGAGACCATTTCTGGGAGGCTCAGATCAACCTCAACGTGAGTGGGCTCAGCTCCCACTAAAGCCAAACTGTAATTGCACCTGCTGGTGCTGTGACTACATTTTGCTTGTATTTTGCCTGTGAGTAGCTGGGCACCCACACAAACTGCTCTTGATTCCTGCTGAGACCCATCTCAGCTTCCCACTGTCTTGCCAAGGCAAGCAGTCCCAGCTCCTGAGGGGAGGGTGGCAACACTGTTTCAGGACTGCCATTAGATTGTGTTTTGGAAACGGAGTTATTCTGAGGTATTTGTTGCACTGGCCAAGAAAACAGTCTAGAGGTGTACAGCAACAGGCAGGTGATGACGTGTAGGATACCCCCTTGTCAGAACAGCCAAAACATCTTAGAAGTGACTGAGTGCAGAGCTGAATCAGAGTAAACCAAAAATACCAACTTCATGAGATTGGCTCAGGTTTTCAAACTGTGTTTGAGGTTGGCTGGGGCTTGCTGCAAGGCACATGCCCCATACAGCAATCCTGTGTTTCTGGAAAATCTACTGTGGTATTTAGGGTCTGAGTGGAGGCAAGATGTGTGTGAGTGACCACCTGCAATCTGGCAGACTGGGGGAATCAGCAATCCCAGGTGTATCTGTGGGAGAAAACTTCCACTATTGCCACTCTTTGCTCTCCTCTGGTGTTTCAGACCTGTGCCATGTCAACCATTTGACAAAGAAAAGCTTTTCTCTGGGCCAGGATTGCTTGCAGAGCTCAGCCACTGGGGTGGGCCAGCAGGGCTGACCAGGCTGAGCCCTTCAGGAGCAGCCTTCGTGTCTTGTCAGTGCTGCTCCGCCTGCCTGCCAGTGTGTTACCCTGGGCTGTTTGTCAGCGAGCTGGGCACTGTCTGTTGGCACAGTTGACCTCCTTGCTGAGCCATGGGAACCCACACATAGATTTGCATCTCAGTTGTTTGCCATTTGATACTTGCATTTCTCATCGTGGCCGGCTTGGCCCCATCACGGGGTACTTTGAAAACATTGAGGCTTTTATTTCAGCGGTGTTCTCCCATCACAGGATGTGTCAGAAGAGCTACAGAAGTTCTACTGAGTGCAGTGTTTCTGCTTGTGTCGGGTTGTGTCAGTCCCACAGAAGATAATTTTAAAAATATTTTTGGTTATTAATTCTAACTTAATATTTCATAACAAGGTGATTGCAATAAACCAGTAGCTGTGATTCATTTGGGATTGTCCCCCCCAGGTCTTGAGGAGATATGTTATGTGAAACTGGCACCATGATCTGTCACACTCTCTTTGTGCATAGAGGCTTTTGCTAGGGGATTTTTTTTTTTGTTGTTGTTAATGCTTAAAGGTCATAATTATCATCAAATGAACACAAATGTCCACAGGAAGAATGTTGCTACGAGGCATCAAAATTAAGGACAGATGAAAGTCTCCAATGTGGAGTTCAGATGACAGCATTAATGTAGACAGAATGGCACCAGTTTTGATTTCTCTCATTATTTATGTGAATTGGATATGAAAATTGACTGAATAGTATTTATTAACAATGTGCATGGGAAAAAGCCTTAGGCCTGGTGAGGAATTTTTATGGAGTAGCATTACATCTTGTGGCCTCTGCATCCCAGCTATCCAGCAAGGAAAAAACAGCTTGTGTGTCCTTAGTTCCCAAGGGAGCAGGTAGCTATAAGACCTGCCTTTTTTCTTCTAGAAGGCAAGCAGGACACAGATAATGCTCTGAGCCATATTCTGGAGAGGCTCAGAGCTCCAAGGGACTCAGTGCATCCCTGTGTGGTACCCTCCAACCACCAGGAGCTCCCCAGGAGGGGGTCAAGGGGGTCTATCTCAGAGAAACTGCACAATTAGCAGCATTTCAGCCTGACACGGAGAGCAGGGGTTCTCCTGGGAACAGTGGTGCTGAGCACTGCCTGTAGCAGCAGCTCTGTGCTTGGAGCTGCTGGCCTTGCTGTGAAAGGCAGGTTTTCCTGGGCAGCTAAACCCTCTCTATTGTCAGTGCCAAAACAGGTATTTTTAGGCAGCCATTTTTCCCACTTGTTTAGCTGTGCACTTTAGGAGAAGAATAGTTTTATCCCAGGAGTACCTGTTTCATGCCATATCTTATAAGTATTTATAGTAGAAAAAACAAACTGCATAAAAGACAGCCAGCTGTGACAGCTTGCCACATGGTGTACATTTGTACAAGGCCAAACAATGTTTCTCTGTGGTCATTTTTTGGGTTCTTTGACCAAAAAATCCAAGAAAGCTGATGGCAGGGTTGTGGGGTTCAGGTTACACTGCAAAGACATAGGGGCAGATGCAGCTGCTGTTTGTGAAGAACAGGTTTGTAGTTAAAAATGACTGAAACCTCACATCTGCAAAACCAAATGACAGGTCAAATGGGTGGCTTCCAGCCCCACAGACCTTGTACTCACTGCTGCAGGCATTGGAGCCTGAGGTGGACTGTGGCCCTGCCACACGGTGACCACCTGAGAGAATCCCTTGTAGCAGATGCCAGGCACTCCCACCCTGACCAGTGCAGCATTTCCAGCAGGGGCAAAGTCACGGGGAGGAAATTGAGACCTGTCTGGAAGGTAAAGTGCCACATCTTTTTTTGTATGGTACTAACATCACAACCTGGCCTGATGGGAACATGACAATTTGCAAGATACTGAAGCAGGCACAAAGACAGTTTCATGAGATTTGGAAGGTCAGCACTAGAGATCCTAGGATGTCTCTGCTGTTCCCACATAACAGGTTTCAGCCCCCTCAGTGAGGCAAATTAACCTTTTCCCTGGGACTGGCTATGCTTTTATTGCACATCATGAATCCTCTTATTTCCTGCTTCACTGAAAACAGTTGCACCTTCTCCTGGGAAAGGCAAATTGATTGTAGGGAGTTCAAAGAACAAAAGCTGAGCAGGTGGCTTTCTAGATTATACACTTTTCTTGGCAAGAGCTGCTTTTCTGAGCAATGTGCCTGCCTGCAAAAGAGAAACACCAAGAGCACTCTAATTCCCTGGGACAGGAGCAGCGGCAGCTGGAGAGTGAAGGCTCTGCAGAGTGAAGCTGAAAGGATGAATCTGTTTAACTGCACATCCCATTAAAACAGGCGGCTGGACAGAAAATTGCCTCTAACAGCATCCAGAGTGGCCAAGACGTCAGACAGGGATTTAGGGCCACTGCCTGTGTGATTATATCTGCCAGAGAAACTCGGTGTGAAGCACAGCCATGCCTCTCCCTCCTGCCATGCCTCTGCCTCCTCCCTCGAGCATGGACAGAGTGGGGCAGTGGGGCCTGACACGTGCCCTGCTCAGCGCTGTGGGATGATGCACGGGCATGGGAAGGCTGCAAGGGGAGGGTGTGCAGCCTCTGATCTCATGCTGTGTTTTAGCAAGTGAATGTCTTTCTCTTGGAAAAGGCACCTCAGTCCTGTAAGGTCCCTACTGGGTGTTTGGTTTGTGCCAGATGGCAGTGAAATAAGCCATAAAAACACGGTTTTTGTAATGCCCATTCAAGGAATAGAGTTTTGTCCTCTTTTCCTGGAAGGGCTTCCATGGGACTTCTGGACTGCTGTGGCTGGGATTGTCATTATTTTAACACTATTGCAACCTGCAATGCTTCTGCTTTCTGCTTCCATCAGGTGAGGCAGTGTGCCCCCCCTGAACACACAAGGAATATGAAGACAGAAAGTGCAGAGTTTGGCTAATTGGAATGTGAGGTCTGTGGCAGACCAGGGAACCAAACTTCTCCCCAGAAAGTCAGTGCTGCCCTTGCCTTCCCCATTCAGCCCCATCCTCCATGAACCACTAAGTCCAAGGTAAACTTTTATCCGGGGGTTAAGCTTTTCTTTAAGAAAGATGAGAGATATATGATGAAGGATAAACTAATGACATCAGTCTGTCTTTCGAATGGAGATTGCTTTGTAAGTGATCAAACAGAAATTTCTGAAAGCAAAGTTTAATCAGGCATAAGATTAGTAAGGATTTCTGCCTGGTAGCCTACATCTAATGTCTTGCAGTTAGTAATCCTTCTTTCAGGTCAATGAAGTTCCTTGTAAGAAGGAAAAAAATACAAGTTATACAAGAGAGTTCAGGAGTTTCACTTGTCATGTGAAAGGGATTTAGAGCTGTTTCCAGTGCCTAAACAGCTTCCAACATTTAAAGGAACCTATATTGTCCTCTCAGAGGAAGCCACAAAGATATCTTCTCTTGCACTATACTGATGCTCATATGGAGAGTTGCACAAAATGCTTCAGTTACAGAATTTTCCTGGTCCCTTCCTTTAATAGTGTCCGAGCCCATCATTTAGAACACAAGATCACAGCTGCTTTTTCTGCTGAGATTGTTCTACAGGGAAGCCCTGGTCTGCATAGCATGAGCACAGGCTGCAAGTCAGCAAAGTCTGTGTGGACTGAGGACTGCCCCTTGCTTGAGTGAAACTACCCAGGTATTATGCTGGTGGTGAGAGTTTTGTGCTGAAGGAGAGCACAGAAGACCCAAGGTTTCCTGCAACTGAAGCACTTTCCCACCATGAGTAGGACATCCTTATAAAGGGCTCTCCACTGGCAGTGGTGTGCTGTGAGCTGGGCTGCACATGTGTGGTCACATGAGTGAGCCTGTGGGAATCCTGCAAATGGCCTTCGTGATCGTGTTCCCTTTCCCAGCAGAGGAGGTGAGCCACAGCCTGATGCTATGTGGACCATCACTTTCCACAGAGCATACACGTCATTTCATCCCATTTTCATCCCGTAGGTATTTACTGGGGCCATTTCTCTGTTCATCCTACAGGCTTGATCAAGTTCTGTTATTCCCAAGAGCTGAGCCAATGCTGCAGGTTCTCCCACCCCGCAGCAGCTGTGAGGCAAAGCCTTCATTTAAACCTCATGGAGAGATATTTGTGGTTACATGTCAGATGTCACATTTGAGAAGGGTTTCAGTGCGAGCACAAGCAATGACTGTAACTCAGTTGGTGTGCTGGAACTTGATTGTCTGCTCATACCCCAGGAAGAAATCTGAATTTGGTTTCCCAGTGATTAAATGGTATTAAATATACATGGATGGCTAAAATAACCTAGATTTGAAAGTTAATTAAGATTAATATAATTAAGGCTAAAGTTATGAATGTGAGTATTGTCAACAGCATTTGATACAGTTTAAAAGATTTCCCTATAATTCAGGCCTTTAGTTAATGGTTATGAAATTTCTTGTTTGACAAGTGCTGAGCTGGTGAACTACCCGTGGTTTCAGGGCAGCTCCCAGTGGGTTAATGCGTGGCTGCTGCTCAGCCATTGAAAACTGGAAGCAAGGTGAGAGAACAGGGCAGTTAACCAAAATAAAGAAATCCCAGTCTATGAGACTGTGTTTTGTCATTATAATCCCTCGTGCTTTGGCTGAGCTCTGTGGCAGTGGTTCCTTTCACAGCTCATCCCCAGGGCACAGACGATGTCAACCTCCCACTGGTAAATCAGCTGGTGCACTGATAAATTGGATGGCAATGTGAGTGCAGCAGATTATTGCACAGTTTACTCCCAGCAGTCAATGTGGTGCTGTGCTTTCATCACTCTGGAGTTGCCAAAAGGAAGAGAGGAGGACAGAGGTGCTGCCTGGCGGTCAGGGCTCTCTCAGTACACCACCCACCATCCTCCCTGTTCCTAGCCTCTGGAGGAGCTGAGAAGACCCTGCCCAAGCCTGTCCCTCATCAAAGGGTAGCATCTCTCCCTAGCAGAAAAGCTGAGGAGGTTGCAGCAGCAAAGGCACAGCTCAGGGACCTGAGCCAGCCCATGGCAATGTCAAGGGATGTGACTACCTCAGTCCCTCTATCTCCTCTGGCACCAAAGTGAGGGCAGTATCTCCCACACCTATGTCAGGTGAACCTTGATGTTTTTCATCGCCTCTGGGCAAAAGCTTTTCTTGCTTTTGGAGATAGCATAGAAGCACCTCAGCCTCTAGATTTTGTGGGGAAGGACATTGTTCAGCCTGGAGGTTCTAGGCTTTGTACGTTGTTTAGCCTGGCCCACTGTTGATCTGGCAGCCTGTCCTCTGTTTGAGTGAGCAGCTGAGAGATTTTCTGTGCTAAGGGAATGCTCCCCCAGCTTGGTAGGGGCTGTTAATCCCTCTGCTTGGTAAGGCTTCTTCACTCATGTTTTCTTCTGAATCAGAGTTCAGTGATACAAACCACACTGTCACTGTCACCAAAACTCAGGCAAGGTGGAGAATCCATACTACATACACAGGTAAGGTTCTAAAATGACCTCTTTCTGTGATCTGTGTAAAGAGAAGTCCCTAGGAATTCGTTTCCAGTCTTTCTCTCGAATCATTATGGCATGTGAATGACTGCTGACTAAAAGAGAAGTGATGAGGAGGGACAGGGATCTCCTGGAGGCCTGGAATAAGCACAGTATGCTTTCGTTTTGTGGAGTGTAACTTCTTGTCTTCTTGTGCTGTGACTGTGTAGGAAACAAGGAGTGAATTTTCCACCTTGACTTCCAGATTGTATGGGTGAAGCCTTCCTGGATGAGGGAAAGCTGAACAAATGCAACTACTTTGAATCAAAGCTACCTTTTCATTGTACACTGATGCAAACGTGAAACAAGCTGTACAGCTTTGGCATGATTCTCTGCCTGATATTTTTTTCAGTATTTATTTTGCTTGGTTCAGATGGATTTAAGGGAATATAATTTATTCACCACCCATTTGGCATCTTTAAGTGAGCCTAATAGTCATCTGTGGTTTGAGTAAAATTACTATTTCAGACTTTAAATTATGTATGCATGTTATGTATGAAGCCAGCAGTGCTGGCATCTGAGGCTCAAAGACCTGTGTGGTAACCTGATTCTCACACATTTTTTGGTATCTGCTAGAAGATGATGGGGAACTTTTGCTGGCCTGCCAGAGAGCCATACCTGGCTGCAGCAGACCATGTCCTGTAGGATGGGGATGGGGAGGCTGGTGGAGCTGCCTCCATGCTGGGAACTCAAAACCCTCCTCCTTGAACACCAACTGTGAGCCCCTAGCTTTCCCCTTCAGGAACAGTGGGCTGTGCTGCTCCTCTCCCACCCCATTTTCCCCTTTGTTGTGGATTTCTCCCTGCTGAGCATTTTCTTGACTGTGCTTTCTGGATTTTATTCTTCCCTCTCCCTTTCTTCCCTTCTCCCCTGGTGAGCATGGTGCTGTTCCCTCGCAGTTGCCATAGAGATGACAACCTTATCTCTACCTCTGCTTTTCTCTCATTCTTCAGAAGGTGCTTCTGCCCCTCTGGTTGAGCCAGCTGCATCATCCCAAATGTGCCAGCCTTCCCTGCTCCCTGCCATGTGAGCAGGCTGTCCTGCAGACTGACAAGCTGCATAGCCCTGTCCTGGGATGGATGGCTGAGCCATTATATTGGACTTCAGGCTCTTCAGTAAGTCACACTGAGCAGTGCACAGTTGTACAGGACACTAATCAAGCAGTCCTATGGTATGATCAGACCCAAAGATCCCACTGGCTCTTCCCAGCTCTTGCCCCTAAATCTTAGTCCACCTTCTAACTTCAAGCTGTTGGGGACCCTGGTCTCCTCAGGTGCAATGGCCAGAGCAGTGAGAGTGCCAGTGCTTATGAACCCCTGCTCTCCTGGGTGGAGTGGGCAAGAGAGAGGCAAAGGGATAAGGGACTTCACCAGGGTTAGTTCTTTCATTTCCCTCCCTCTGTGCCCTGGCCATGACTTCAGATTGCTGTGGTCTGTAGCTGACTCAGTAGCAGTACAGAGAGATTCAGTGCTGATGACTGGCTGGAAGATGAGAGATAACTGGTTTTTCTCGCAATCTAATCTCACACCCCAGGGAGAAGAGATCATGTGGAAACTAAGCAAAGTGCTGAGAGTTACTGTCCTCTGCTGACCTCATGAATATGATTATCTGAAAGGATGACTTTTACTTGGCAGCTTTGTGCATCTGTTCCAGAGCTATTATCTTGTACGTTGGTTCAAAATGATCAATATGCCTTCAAGAAGCTTATCCTGCATCCTTCTGACAAATTATTAATAGAAGTAATTTGAGCAGTTAAACTCTTCAGGAAACTTAGACTTTACACTGATCAAAAGCTTGGCTGCTGGAAATGCAGTATGCAGGATACTAATTTTGCTTTACACTTTCCCAAGAAGAATTTCCGACAGAAGAGAAGCTTCGCTCTTTTGAAGTGCAGTAGAAATAGCAACATGACCACGCTGAACTCAGAGCCTAGATTTGATCAGATGCAGACAGAGGTATTGAAGAGCCTGTATTTTCCTCCTGTGATCACATTTAGAGGAAATGTTGTGTCTTTATATGGCAAAAATGAAAAGAACTTTTGAAAAGTTCAGAAAAGGGAGTGTATTTGAACAGTTTCTCAAGCACTGCAGAATAAAATCTGTCCTGCTTCCAACTAAATTGGAATGAAGGAGGGAGATTATGAACTAAGTGATACTCCTAAAGTGCAGTACCAGTTAATCATTGGATGTTATAGAAAATATTATCTTTGTCACCTTCAGTAGGGCACAAGGGATTTGACTAGAGGTGGAATCACAGAGAGATGACTCTTCCCTGCAGAGACTCAGACGGAAGAGATGCTTTGACGGGGTAAATTAGATGCAGGACAAAGACCTTCTGATCCCAGCTGGTTTCAGTGGGCTTATTTTAATGGGAAAACTCTGAGCTGCAGGCCAACTATGCTGATGACTCAGAGTTGTGTATTGCGATAAGGGAGTTATAGGGGTTTTATTTTCAGTACTTCTGAGACTTCCTGTTCCCTACTGACACCACTACTAAAATGTTAAAAGATCTGAAGGGATGGAAAACAGCCCACTTTCAGTGTTTGCTTTCCTGTCAAGCAGCCACTAGCAGGGTAATTTTACCAGTCAGTCAGAACCCTAAGAAAATTTTGCTGCAAATTTGTAAAATCTGCCTCTGTCCTTCAAAAGAGGAAGCACTGCCTGCAGAGAAGGCACTGACTTGGCCTTCTGAAGCCTAAAGCTGAGTTTGAGACATCCCATTTTGTTTTGGAAAAATGCCTATTCCTTGTCCACCTCTTTAAAAAGTATGACTGATGCCTTCTTATTGAGACTGGGCTGTTCCTGTCACAAGCCATTCCTGACAGTGACAACCTGTATGTTCAAGATCCTGCCACCACTGCATCCTGATCTGGTCTGCAGACTTTTTGCTCCAGCTATAGGATAGCCATAAAAATTGAAATTCAGGATGTGGAGAGTACAAAACTAGTTCATATAAAACCAGCTTCTGTCATCAAATTACTCTCCATTGGATTGTGGGTCAAGGCTATTCAGCTGTTTGTCAACTGACACTACCTCTGCATTTCAGGCTTTTACTGCTTTTGGAGATTGCTGCTTGTCCTGTGGCTGATGGATGAGTGTTTTAGGCCTCAAAACTGTCCCAGCAGCACTTCTGAGCTATGGGGTTATAACTGTGAAATAGTAAAAAGAAAAAAAAAAAGTCACTACTTTCTTCCCATGCTGACTAGAGAAAATAGATCCAGCAGATAACAACTTTGAGATAGCCCAGATGTGGATATGTTTTCCCAGAACTGGAACCTCACACGTGTTTATGATCACAGCAGCTGTACACGTGCACGTACTCCAGCCCGGCCGACCTGGTATCCAGTAGGAGCAGCCATTGACTGGAGCAGCCTGTCTGGCACCAGTGTCCTGGTGGCTGCAGCAGCACCAGGCTGGGAAGTGACTGGTTTAGTATTGTTACAGCTCTGCTGAACAATGTTGCTGGAGCTGAATTAAAACTGAAGAGGCTGAAGCCAGCGGTTGTGCTGGCTGGGTGAAGGATGTTCCAGCTGTACCATCACTGTGTAATTTCCAGAAGTATATCTGCATTTCTTCTGAAAAAAAGTATCCTGAAAAAAAGCTGCAGGGCCAGCAGCAGGGGACACAGGTGGCCAGTGGCTCCAATACAGCCCCAGTCCTAAGGGGAAAGGTAGTCTAAACATGTAAAACTGTCTGTGTGCATCTGTGTCTGGAGCAGACACACAATTTTTCACTTCTTTCTCATGCCACTGAGCCAGAGGGACTGCTTGCTCACCTGGCTAAGCATGAGCACTAGGCAAGCCTCGGGGGCATCCTAAGCACCAGCTTATTGAGGGCTCATTTTGGGAAACTCGTAGTGACCTCACCTTTGCAGGTTGCCCAGTTATTCCTGCCTGGGGTGCCTTCCGAGCCCCCACCATGTGGTGCTTGTGGACACGGCCCAGCACAGCTGTCTGTGGCACCATTACCCTGGCTGGGCTAGTATGCACAGTGTCTGCTTCTTACAGAGACAGATCACAAAGGAAACAAGATGAATATGTCCCATATTAACACGTATAAGGGAAGAAGATAGTGACTTCAGTGGAAATCATCTAAGTAAAGCCAAAGGTGCTTATAAATTTCCACTTCTTCTTGCCAAGATATTGTTGGAAAAAAAAAAAAATTTGCATTTTGAGGATAAACTGAACTTTGCTTTAGGATTGGAGAAGCCAGGGCAGGGGGTTGTGTGTGTTTGTTTGTTTGTTTCTTCTGGCACTGATTTCCTGGCTATTTCTGCTTGAAACCTTTACTAGACAATGACTGAATCCTTTTGTTTTGCCTGCCAGAAAGCAGATTATCACAAGCAAAATATTTTATGTATCACATTTTGCAGACAAACCGGGAAAGAATTTGGATTCTTCACCTACCCTGAACTTGCTGCCAGATCTCATGGGCTGCTGTATTCAAGCAATGTGGCAAAAGCCTGCTCTGCAGTAACTCCACAGGAGCCTCAATGAACTATCTATATTAAAGTTGGGACCATACTTTGAGCAAAAAGCTGAGTTATGCTGCCTTTGCACACCAAGGTTTTGGTGGTTCTGTTTCGTGAAGGGTCCCACAAAGTTCAGAGGGATTATCTGGTGAGTAGAAGGGTTTTGGTGATCAGGTGTGTAAAGCTCAGCACTGATGTTAAATGTGCCCTTTGCACCCTATATTTTATGCCCCAAGAAACAGTGTATTCAAATGCTGATTGCAACAATAATCCATCTCCTGCAAAAAAACCCCAACAAAAATCAGACAACAAAACCTCCAAAAAACTGGGCAACAAGTTGGATCAAAGTCATCTTTTGGACCTGATTACTTACAATTTTCTCTCTTTTGAGACCACTGAGTCAGAAATGAGATCTTCCCGGGCATTCTGTCTACCCAGCAGCTGGATGTCCATCACGAGTGAAGATTTTGGTGCTGTTTCAGTAACTCTGCTCCATACTTGTTTCCCAGGAGAGGTCCAAGGCAAGGTGTCGGTGACTTTGAGGTGTGACTGGACCATACACAAGGCATCACTCCTCATTTGCAAAAGGTACATTGCACTACCTCCCTCTTCAGTGCTGAGGAGTTTTGAGGCCTCTGGAATTTCAGTATGAGGTTGGTTCTTCAGAGGCAACATCTTTTCTTACCTCTGTGTCAAAGTTTTGTGCAAATTCTCTAGGTAAAATTTCATGAGGAAGTCTAACCGCAAATCAGCAGAGGTGGTAAAAGGGAGTGGGTAGGAAAGAAACTTGCTCATCTCCAGTCTATTTTATACGTTGTGAAATAAGGGGGCTTTTAGTGCGCCAGCCAAGTATTCTCAGAAAAATAGAACTATCTGCATGTTTTATCTTCAATAACACTGGGGTTTTCTCAACTTTCTATAGGGAATTAAGCTGCTACTTCCTCAGGTGGATCTGATCCGGTGTGTGCCTGTGGCCCCAATTCTTGGTAGAGGGGGGAGGAGTTATGTAACTGGCACAAGGAGATCAAAATTCCTGCTATGCTGGACTCTCTCAGTAAAAATGGTATCGGGGGAAAAAACATGCCAAAGTAGGCTTAAATAAATAGAGCAGAGGCAATGGACCTGGCTGACATATGGACGGGTTACAGGGAAGAGGACAGTAGTTTTAGTTGTGATTTAAGAATTTAAAGGAGCAATGTCAGATGAGGAGTATACCCAGTTTTCATCTGTATGTTACAAATAGCTGATTATTTTCATTTAAAAGTTTTACTTCTGTTTTTTCTATCCAGTCTTAGCTGGCTGGTGTGAAATCTGGCAGTCTGTGCAGGATCAGATCCCGTTCCCACTGAAACCCAGTGTAAAGGCTTCCACAGGCTTGTCAGCTTTCCAGGGTCTAGTGAACTTTGCAAATTTTTATCAAGCAGATATGGGTTATACAGCAACTGCTCCTAAATCACTGAAGTTATTTCTTGGAAAAGATAAAAATTTGTTGAGAAAAGAAACCCTCTTAAGATTTTGTAACAGATAGCACTCCAATGCCCACTAGCTTCCTAAATGCCAAGTATGAAGGGAAGAATAGCATGGCATTCGATTTCCTGAGTGCTAAGAAACTAGCTAGGAACAACAAATATTGTCCCTGTTTGATTTGAAATGGAGCCATGCACATGCTGGCACTCCTGTGTAGTCTTTACTGTTCTGCAGTGTTTTCCCACATGCCTTTGACCAGGCAATGTGTGTGTGTGTGCCTCTGTGTGTGTATAACTATAGATATTTGGAGCTTCCCATAGTGGCTCACACTGCTCACCTTTCCCTCACTCCTGATGTAAATATAGATGGGTTCTAACTCCTTTCTAAAAGGACCTCCTTTCTAAAACCTGCTTGATTTTACCAGGCTTTTAAAGTTATTCTGTTATGTCTGGAAAAAAAAGAGAAAAACTATAACCTTGTCTTATATTAGTGTTCACATATTTTTGCTTATCCTTTCTGGCTTTCTCAGAACCTGGTCTAACAGAGGTACATTTTCATTGCTTGAGTCCCCCTCTCTTCCTCAAGCCTAATAAAGGCTAGCAATGAAGCAGCCATGTAGTGCTTTGACAATTCTAGGGCACACACAAGAGGATGTCTGATGGGCAAATGTAGTTGATAGGAAACCAGACTAACTTGAAGGAATTCCAAGTTAAACAGAAACCCTTCAACAAATTTCCATTGGGCTCTGACAAGGTTAAAGCAGGATGTGTGAAGGGCAAAATAATGTCTCAGCAACTCAGTAGGAGCAGAAGGTCTATAAACCCTGGAGAATCATTGACATTTCTTGCTCTTTGCCTCCCATTTCTGGTCTGAAAACTGTCTGTTCAGAGCCTCATCACTGCAAAAGGCACGCTTCCCTGGCAGTCTTAGCTGACTTTGGAACAGAAAGATCCACTGGAAATGCCCTTGGTTCCCCTCAGTGGTGATACTGCTATTACACATTGATCCAAATATCTTAATGTCCCCTTCAAAAATAAGGAAATGTCATGTTCACCTTTGGTAAATGTTAAAGTGTTCAGAGAGATTGAAAGATATACCAAAGGGTGGGAGGAGATGGGAAAGATAATGTTGCTCACTGAGCTCTTCCAAGTCCTGCCACTGCTTGGAAATGAAAAACAGGGCCGGAAACGATGGCTTAGCTATAGCAACACTGCAGCTGGGAACTGCTCACTACAAACAGCCTGTGCCAATACTGGATAGTAAAAAACCTCTTCAGTACCTACTCTTCAAGCACTCATGATTTTACTTCCCTCCTCTCTGCATGCTCTTGCAGTCTGCTGCTAGGAGGCCTTGTGCATCCTGCTTTGTGTTGGACTTCCAATCTAATAAACACTAAACATCTAATTTTAGAGAAGAAATAACCCCAGATGCTTTTCTGACTTGTCCTGTAATACATTTTCCTTAAACAGTAGCTTGGTTCTTAATCTTCCAAAATGATGTAGCACTTGGAAAGCAGCCATGTTTGGGCCTCCCTTACCTGCTGTTTCACATTTCTGTGATGAGAGTTATCAGTAAAATCACATGACAAGGTCTTTAATCACAATCTGAAGGTTAATACTAAGGGTTCATGCTTGGCATTTCTCTCAAATCTTAGTAGGAATACTTGGTTCCTGTGCATGTCACAGTTGCTGTGCTATGCCAGCTATTGCCTGGTTATTATTTGCATCATAATAAAGAATCACTTGCTTGGAGATAAAGCCGAGCTATGATATGGCAGGGTACCACTGTGGAGTTTCATAGGGGAACCCTTGAGAGAAAGCCCTGTTCAATGATGTAAATGCTCTCAAAATTTGCTTTAGGAGACATTCTTGTTTTCTTATTATCAGCCTGAGAGGAGACACCTTATGAAGAATTTGCACAGGAGCTCAGACTCCGAGGCCAGTAAACATTTGCACACTCCCAAGTAAAAAGCAAACTGGTGTTTGGCTGAAGGGCTGCGTGTGGCAGGGGCAGAGTTGTGTGGTGTGCTGGGCTGCTGGTGAGAGGGCAGGACCACTCGGCCCTGTAAGGCGTTCAGTTCAGCTGGGCAAGTGAGCCCTGTTGTCAAGCGGGTGCTGCCAGGCAGAGCTACCTGTACTGTGTGGTGGGCAGCTTGGGAAGTCACCTGTGGGCCAAGCTGATGAAGGCTGTTTTATTATGATACTAAACCTTGAGTCTGTAACTAGCTGAACACTTTCAGCTCCTGGTAGTAAATGTAAGTGTAAACACCCTGTACAACTGGCCAGTGACTCCCTTATGTCTTTCCTGGAGATTTCTTACCAGAAAAACCTATTCACTTTGCCTTCCTCAAGGAAATTTGGTCCTGTGCGTCTTGAATCTGCTCATCTGGAATGATGATGTTCAAGAAGATCAGTTGTGTCCAGATAGGTCTGTATATGCCACTTCTGTAAGTATTTTTTATGCATATTTTAAAATCATATAGGAGGAAGAACAGCTTTTTCTCCTTACACCCAGTGCCCAACAGCAGATTGGGAAACTAACAGACACACACACACTGGAAGTCCAGTGCTTCATCTCTGTCTCCGTAATATTGGTGGTGCAAGTTTTTCTTTGAAACAGAACAAAGTTTAATATACTTCTGTACTTTAGCTCTACCTACCTCATTATAGATTGGCACAGGTCCCTTCTGGGCCTAGCCTCTGTTTGATTATAAGTTTGGCTGCCAAACGTGGTGGAAGGGCAGGGAAGAGGGCTATAGCTCAAATAAGCCAGACAATAATTAGACAAGCAATGTTGCTGACTAGTGTTACTCATCATACCTGCTATTCCTTCTTGGTTACACCTGCAGGATGGGATGGATACGTCTGGACCAGCTCTGAGAAGAACAGCTTGAGCATTAGAAGCTGTAACGGGCTGATCACACCAAGTGACTGCTCTTTTTGGACAATTTCATTGGGAGCTTGTCTGACCTCTACTCATAGCATTACCCTGTCTCTGTAGGCATATGTTTCTTTCTGCTTGTAAAAGCAGAATGTTATTTAGTTCTGCTTATGCCTCACAAAACAAAAAGAGATCCTGGCCCCAAGGATGCTACTGTGATAGCCATAAATGTTCTTACTGGAAGCCACATTAAACCAAAGGTTTTCCCTGTGTTTGTTGAGGTGTGACTGTCTGGCTTTGCTTCTAGGTTCTATATGGGCACAAATCCTAACCTGCTACCATGTTGTTTGAAAACAGCCACCACAGACTCTTTTGTGGATGCCAAAAAGTGTTATTTTGCAGATGCCATTTCACTGTCTTGAAATGTGAAGCCATGATGGGAAGGTATGAAGCAAGAGTTGTTTTGTTACTGTGCATGCTTCTGGTACTGAATGCTAGGGGTTTGCCTCATGTAACTGTGGGCTAAAGGGAGTTCATCCCCATCAGAACTTTGTGAACCTTGCTGGTAGTTTTCTCTGTTGTTTCCTCTGAGTAGCAGCATGCAGTGGTGGCAGAACACAAAGGAGTTAAATCTATGAAGTTTTAACTCCTTTGTGCAGCAGTTTTTACTGCCCGTCATAGAGCCATTGGGGGCAGAATATACCACTTCTGTGAGGGGAAAATATTTCAGCAGCTGGGAAAAGCAAACTCAGTTGGTATTTGATA
Source organism: Corapipo altera (assembly GCF_003945725.1). Lineage (NCBI taxonomy): Eukaryota > Metazoa > Chordata > Aves > Passeriformes > Pipridae > Corapipo > Corapipo altera. The sequence continues at coordinate 6,147,986 of NW_020884877.1, forward strand.
TGCAATATGTAATAGTGATAACCAATGCAATAGTGATAACGTGGAGTTACAATCAATAGAAATGTATTCATGAATTGCTTTTTTGATGGTTACACACATGCAACATCCACTGGATGCCAGTAGCTGCTGAACATCTAACTTTACCTATGCCCAAGGTAACAAAACTTTCTGTAACATCTAACTCCCAACAAATATGGCAAATGGAATTTGAAGGTTGTTAAGTCGTGGGTTATTTCTGCTGTTCATTCTTATCAGACAGAAATGTGAGGCTAAGATCCAACATGACTGATGCTTTCATCCTTTGGATACCAAAGTTAATATTCCAAATTTTTGAGAGGGAGGGGGAGAGAGATACCATTTTATATCTGTGTGGGTGTAATTGGTACTTTTTTTGTCTCCTACCTGAACTCAGGCCCCTAAGGATTACATTTTTATTGTTGACTCCTTTTTCTCAGCTGAACTTACAGCATCAGCGCTGAGCCCTTATGGCTTGATCCAAAATCAGCACAAGGGATAAGATATTTTTAGAAAACTTCTTTTTAACTTTAATGTCCGTGGTGTCTTTTCACAGAGAATTTGCAATGATTTAGTAACATTCTTATAACTAGCACGATCTAGCTAGCTTTGTAGAGAGATGTAATAAAAAGAAAAGGCAAAATTGCATAGTCTTGGGAACAAGAAAACAGAGCCTCTAAAGTACACCAGAAGGCTGAGAAAAGTCTGTTTCTTCCCCATTATGTCAGCTGGTTTAATAAGAAGCATAATTTCTCTAAAACATCTGCCTTGGATATAATCTCTGCAATTTAACAGGAGAAGACACATGTTACAGTAGGATGTCTTGGAACATCCTTTTTGGATTTCTTTCCAGAACTATAATTTCCCATTTCTTTGTTTATATGAAGTATCCCTGGGAAGGAAGAAGCCTGACCTTCATTTACAAATGAATAATTGATTCAGTGTCTGAGCAATAATATAAAAAAAACCCAAACCAAACAAAAGAAAAGAAAAAAGAAAGAAAAAGGCACAGTGCACATTTTGATGACTAGTTCAACAGCAAATCCAGAGTCTCTCTTGCCAGGTATGCGTCATTCTATTCTCACTCTGTTGTGCCCCAAAGGATCAGTTGGGTTTGTAAATGCACACAAATACTGTGGAGTGGAAGACTCTCTTACAAATCCAACCCCTCTAACTTTCGTTCTCAGTACATGTCAGCCAGGATCAGCAGAGTATGACAAGCCCTTTCAATGCCTTCATTTTTCTCTTCCATTTCAGGGTTATCTTTTTAAGCCTTTTTTGGTTTTGCTGTAACGTGATGTTAATTCTATTATAAGTCAAAATGTTGACAGGCGTATGCTTCCTCTGTAGGTTTAGAGCTTGTGGGTGAATAGCATGTCTCTGTGCCACATTTAGCTTTGTGCTTTGCTGGAACAGACTGTTCCAATACATCAGTTTTTTAGTCCTAGACCTCACCTTTCTGCCCATATGAAATGCAAGCTGCTTGCTGCTTCATATCTTGCTCCTTTATAATGAGCTATTTTTTTTCTACACTGTCTTCTTCCTACTGTCACACCTTTTCTACATCTTCAAGCAGGAAATGGATCTCTTCAAGCCAAGTGCTATGTCTGGTTGCTGCTGCATATTTAGGTTAACTATGGTGCTCTAGTGGCCTGGGGTCCCTGGAGAAGACCACGGATACCAAGGAGATGACCACATTTCCCAGGGAACTGAGAGGCATTGAATTTGCGTCCTATGTTTTGATGCCAGACTCTGGAAGGAAATTCTAGACATTTCTTGATGTCTCTGTTTTCTTGTAAGCAAGAGCTGCAGTTGCCATGGATATGTTTTGAGATCTTAAATGGAAGCAAAAGAGGATGAGAAGGCGTGTGCCGTGGTGCAGCCTGTGCATTTAGCCAACAGTCATTTCAGATGTAGCCAGCTAGACCCCCAACTCGGGAATCTGAAGTCCAGACTTATCTACTGAAGGGACAGAAAGAACCTGGACAAACAGCAAAGAAGGATTGGTTGAACATGATTTGTGAGTGCCTACCAGTAGTGAATGCAGCTCAAGAATCAGGAGTCAGTGGACCTGCTGCTCATGCAGCATCACTTCCTATAACTGGGAGCAGACCCCAGTCCTGGAATACCTTGCATCACACCCACTGTGTGCTGCTACTGGAACAGAGAGCACAGTCAAATGAAACGAAACAGCACAACTGAATTTCCTCTCCCTATTTATAATTCTGTTCAAGGGAACACAACGTTTTTCCTGGAAAAGAACCATCTTAAAGCTCTTGGGTGGAATAAGAAAAGTGCATGTGCGCTTTTCAAACCATCACCAGATTCAAGTGTTAATGTGGGAATAGATTTGGACTGAAAATACCCATTAATTTAATTTTTGGCAGGCAAAAGGCAGCTAACTGAGAGGCAACATTGGTAGTTAGGGCTCTTGAAGAAGTGCCTGCAGACTTGATCTGTGATTTGTGCAGCTGGCTGGACCATCAGAGGTGTACATATTGCTACATTTTTCCCAGTAGCACTAGACTTTTCGGTGCTTAGTTCTCTTTTGTAACCATGTTTATAATTGATGTTCTTAGAATAAAAAATGTTTTTTTAAGAGCTAGACTTGCACATCTTTAGATGTATTTTCAGGCATTGAAGAAGGGCATGGATAAATAGCCATGATTGTCTTAACAGGTGTACTGATGTGCTAGGAGTTTAAGAGTTTTCCTGTTTTCTCCACAAATGCATTTACATTGCTTTGTTTATTATTTTTTCCAAGTACCTGCCTTGCCTATTCTCTTTGTACTCTGAGTTGAGAACACATCTCTGCAGGAAACACAAATTTATAGAGTGGAATTTATTGATATAGATATTTCATGAAAATTAGGTTCACATTCATATTCTTAAAAATGAGATATTAAGGCTTTGGTTTTTTTATCTTCCAAAGCACTAAATGAAGCACTTACAGTTCACATTTTATTCTTCTATGAAAAGCAAAATCTCCATAGGATTTGCAATAGTCTATTTCTTTTCTTTCAATGCTGTTTGATGCCCTGTGAGAAATTTTACCTTTGTTAAAAACATCAGTGGACTCCCATCTTCAGTGACAGTAGGGTTTATCCCTGCTGTGTTGGGATATTTAGATGTTAGCTTGATAAACAGGCTGTGTAATTCTGAGTTGCCTAAGCTCTTGTTCCCACATAAGGCTTCGGGTTTATATAGTTATCCTATTTGTAAGTTTTTTTCTAGAGAAGTACAACTTCACACCATGATGGTGGTGCATTTTCCATCTCTGGACTCCTGTGGATGAGCAGTGAGGCCTGACAGAAACATTCCATGGCAGCTAGTGGGCTCTGTTTAATAGACTGGATCTAGTTTCCTAGTACAGCCTTTGAAGCTGGGGACACGGTCTGGAAAGCCTACCCTCAGTGCCTTGCTGAGATCTGTTTTTTCAGTGAGTGGGTACCATTTCACTTCTGAGATGCCCCAAATGCCAGTGATGACTCCTTGCTTTGGAGGGTGTTGGCGGTGAGCCCAGGCCTCTGATTTCAGATAAGCCTGACAGATTTCTCTGTTTTAATTTGGAATGGTGCCTCCTTTGGCACAAATCATCCCAGAAGATAATTTTCTGTTGGAGAAACAAGCTGTGCCTGGTACGCTCTCCTAAAACTATGCTCATGCTGATCTATCTTCTCCTCTTCCATTACCATGGATATTAGGCAGGCCCTTGAAACTCCTGGGCTCTCACTCACCAACCTGTCCTGGAATCTTTTAGGGTTGTTGTGCTTTGGGAAGGACGAAATCACTCAGGGATCCTATAGACACCATGTGTCCCTGTGTTCCTGTCCCTGCCCTTCTCCCCAGTGTCCCCCCACGACCCCCTCTCTCCCTTCTATCCCAGTTCTTTGCCTACTACTCCTTCTTGATATGTTCTAGCCATTGCTGCAGCATCACCTGGTGCCCCAACCACACCAAGTCTCCGTGCTCCCCTGGGCCATGCAAAGGTGACACTGAGTCTGGGTTCAGTTCACAGCAGGAAGTGCAGCCACGGCTGAGTCAGTGTCTCCAGCATCACCACCACATCCTAAAGGCAAGGAATGCTGAGGACTCCAGCTGCTAAGGTACTGATGAGCCACAGAGACTCCCAGGACCAAGTCATTTGAGTATGCCAGGGACCCCACCATCTGGGGCACCCACCTCACCTCTGGCGACTCGGCTGTGCAACTCAGTTTTAACAGTGTGTCTATTTGTAAACAAACTTGATATTGCACAGAAAAAAGCAATCTTTGTAAATACTTAGTTGAAAAATGTTTCTGTGTGCCACATACAGTATATATTTATATTGACTCGCTGCATTCACTAACGAGTTTTGCCAGCAAATGGACAAAGTCTTCTGTGTGAATTAAGGAACTGTCAGATTTCCACCAGATGAATAGTTATGAAACTGAGGATATATGTGCTGCACTATTTAATATATAATAAAATTCTTTGATGAATATGTGAGCTAAGATTGAGGCTGCTAATTTAATCACTAACAGCAGAGTCTATGCGTGTGGAAAATAATGTTTTTGCATTGAAACTTTCATCGTTGCTAATTTTTCCATGTAGTTATTATTCATGCAGGGATCCAAAAAAGACTGTTTACCTGGAGGCAGGAACAAAACTGAGAAAGCTTTAGAGGCAGCTGGGCAGAGAGCTGTGGTTCTGACTTTGCTGACAGAAAAAAGTGATTTTGTACAGGAGTAGAATCTGTGACTTCTTATTGGAAAAATCAGTCAGCTGGAAAACTCTTGATCAGTCATACCGTAGGTGTTACCTCAACTGGTTCTGCACATCTTATTTCTCAACTCCCAGTACCAGTTTCAGGTGTTGGAAGGAGGACTGTGACTCTACTGGCCAGTCCTGCACCTCCAGCACACCGATGGCTACTTAAAATGGCTGCTGATTTCTCCAAAACTGATTGTATGGTTTTGTATGAATGATACATTTGCTGCAGGTTGAATAAATTTTGTGTATACTGGTGTCAAGAGACAGAAAGAATAAATAACCTCTAAGCAGACAGAAGGCTATATTTAGGTCTAGGCTGAGTATGCCCTCTGCCTGCCAAATGCAAAAAATCCAAACCCAAGTGCTTTGTTTCCTGCTGGAGGCTTACATATAATTTTTTCTTTCTTGTGTTTCAAAACTTTCAAACATAGTTACAGCCTAGTGTCAGGCAGCTGCACAGTCCTTTCTCTGTGATAGCCCTGAGAGCATATGATGTGACTTCCATGCTGTCAGATCCATGGAGCACTAACGTGGGCCCTCACTGTCCCTGCCCAGCCTCTGCTGGGGCCTCTCCTTAGCCCAACCCATGGATCCGTATTGCACTTGAGTCTCTGGTGCCATAGGAAGCTGATCTCCAGCTCTGCAGACATGGCTAAGCCTAGTTCCATCCCCAAGGCCCTGCCCAGCCATCCTGGAGCTATGTCTACTCCTGGTTCCCTGCTCCGGACCTGAACCTGACCCTGCCCATGGGGATACATCCTGTCCTGGTGTTGTCCTATCCCCATGCCCAGGGAGTTGCCTGATGGCTGGAGCTGCCCCCAGACTTCCCTGGTGCCTGGCTGGGGTGGTAGGACAGGTACCCCAGGGAACACCCACTGTCTCTGGCCTTCACAAGGCCCTGACACGTGGTGTTCAACCTTACAAACACCACCACGGAAAGACCCCTTTCACCATTTCAGCTAAGAAAGGTTAATCCAGAAAGATCTTGGGCTAAAGGGTACAGAAAGGACTTCCATGATTCCCTCTTGATGATTTTTTGTCAAGAGCACAAGACTGCCCTTTGAAGAGGCAGTGTGTCTCAGGGCAGCATGCCTGTGTCACAGCAGAATATAGAGGTTCCTGAGCTAGTTTTAAGTGAACTGCACTGGATATCACAGAGGAATCCAGCTGTGGGACTTCAGCATGGGCTAAATTTACCCTGCTTCTCTGCACTGTGTCCTTACTCTGGTTTAGAGGTTTGACAAATTGTCGGCAGGTCTGAACACTTCAGGAACAGCCTGGCATTAATCCCAGGTTCAAATAGGAAGTAAAGACTGCCGAAAGACATTGGGAAAAGGAAAAGAGCTGCTTCTCACCAGCGCTTAGAGGACTTCAACCTTTCAAGAGGAGGTTCTGAGCTCCTGATGAGAGCAGAATTTCATAAACTGTGTTCCAGTTTCACAGTTGTATAGCCAGGCCAGATCTTTTGTTCCCAGAACTTTTGAAGTTGCTAAAAAAAAATCAGTTATTGAAAGCCTCTTTTTTTCTCCCCTTTTGCCAAGACTGAGTCTCTTAAGTAATGCTGAGCCTGTGCACTGTGCTCTATCAGGAGTGAAACTGCAGCTTATCATGGAATGGAGAACCATAGCGTACACCTTTGTGGGGAAGACAGTTGGAGAGATAGGAGAGCAATTTCCCCTTCTGTATATTGCCTCCTTCCCTGTGCAGACTATGCATAGATATCAGAGGAAAACTACCAAATCCATAAGCCCAAACTGTTTGGAAACACATTGTATCATGACAGTCAGGTTGCTCAGGTCCCATTTAATGCCCAGCACAAAGTAAAGCTTCATGGCCTGCTGTTTCAAAAAAGGGTAGTTTGTTTTAAATCTTTCAGTACATGACTGATTCACTGGGTCATCTGTGTTTTGAATGCAGCAGATTCTGTCATGTGGGTACATGTGTATATGGTGTTTACGAGTGAGGAAAGCTAGGGGTGACTAACTACTTCCACTTCTCATGTCTATGAACTAGAGATCTGAACATAGAGATATGTATAACCTGAAGCTAAGAATGCAGTAAATACTGGATGGTGAGATTAGAAGTTTTTTACATAACCCAATAGAGAATCAACAAAGAGTTTTTCCACAACCAAATGCTTATTTCCAGTATCCAGCAGAATGCAAGTCTCCTATCTGAACCACAAAATCAAAACTGACTAAGAATGACCAAGGGAATGAGACAATTTCTTTAGACAGACAGGTAAAACATTCAAGTCTTTGATCTTGGGTTGCAGAAAAAATACTGATCTGATTCAATTGTCACTTAAATGGGTATAAATCAGGAATAGCTCATGTAAATCTTACATCTGTACTGCACCTTCTGGTAAGTCTCATGGGCTCAACAGTGATGTGATCTAATTTCAAATGTCATTGAGTATTTATTCAGAATGAGTTTTACAAGAGTACTCTGGAGCACTTCTCTGTTTGAAAGGAGAAAGTAGGTTAAAAAAAGGGTAATTTACAAGGAAAAGACAAGGCAAGAACACTCAGTGTGAGGGCCTGGTTACATATATGACAATGTTTAATCCTTACTGTTCCTAATCCTTCAGGCCAGGCTTGCAACACTGGAAGCTTTTCAGTTCCTGCTCTGGGACTTACTGACTGCTAAGAGGACAGAGCAGTCCCAGTCTCCTCATTTAGTGTTGGCTTAATAGGAGCAATGTAAAGGACAAGATGCAGCATATGCTAAAAGTACATGCCTGTGGGCTACATATGTCATGCAGCTGGAAGGCTGCTGCCTTACAGAATAATATGGCCAAGAAACAACCATTATGATCAGGCATATGGGCAGCCAAGTGAGTAATGCCGTCAGGAGGAATGCCTACAGTGCAGCAGTTGTGAAATACTGATTACAAAGTCCTGAAGTGGCTGCTTGCCCCTGACAAGTCATTTCTGCTGAAGCAGGAGTCTTTCCAGGCGGATAGTTTCTAAATGCACTTTCAGGCTTATGCATTTTGGATGTCTTTAGCTGAAGCTGGTTTGTTCTTCCTATCTATATCTGCAATGCCTCCTATCATAACCCATCATTTCAGCTTATCGTCACCCTCCTGGGAATCTTTAGTTCCTCAACAGAGTTGACTGGAAACCTCCCCTCATGCATCATTTCCTGAAGAGTTCAATCAGCTTAGCAGGAAAGACTGAAGGCCAAAACCTACAAATAAGATAAGCTTTGTTATGGTAAAGAGAACACTAAATGTATCTGTTACTTTTCTTCTTTTTGATTTTTTTTCCCCCCTTCCTCATGGTATGTGAAAGGTGAGAATGAAATCTGCCTCTGTCAGACACTGGCTGCTGTTAAAAATAGACATGTCTCCAGTAAGATGTTTTGGGATGGGGTTTGATAAGGGGTTTTTATATTATAGTTAAGGATACATTCATGTCATATTACTGGCAATCTGATCAAAGCTATCACTTTGTTCTCCTACTTTTTCTTTTCTTCCTTTCCCAGTTACATGAATACATGGTTGCTCAGAAATTTTATTCCTTATTTTAAATAAACTCAATAGTCCCAGTGACCTAAAAGTAAAGCAAGTTGTTATGCAAGGGTAAACAATGAATATGGTATATTCTATTTGTTTAATTTAGCCAGTATTAGAGCTTTATCCCAAGAATATTTGATTGTTGTGAGAAAAGTCATATTAATAATATTTACAATAAAACTGAAATCAGAACTTAATAACATTCATGTTCTACAAAATCATGTCTGCTTCAAAACAGCCTTAGGATTTTGACTGCATCTCATTCAGCACAGCCGTAGTCATAATTTTCTGTGGACTCCTGAGAGTTATTTTGTTGCCCTCGAGGGTATTGGTGCTAGTTCTGCCTGCAGTCTGCTCAGCCCTTCGCTGCCAGAAGTGTTTGTGAGATGCATTTTGTCATGTATGTGGCCTTGTGAGGTTTCCAAAAAAAAGTGTTAAATTTACACGACATTCTTATCTGCTGACAGCTACATTTTCCTAATCAGAAGAAGCAAGTTCAGAGTATGGTTGTTATTGCTGCTCCTGTTATTTTTAAAAATTCCTTATGGTAATTGTGCCAAATGTCACTGTTTGAAGAAGGTGAAGGAGCTGATCAAGTTAAATTCTGAGATTGCTTTGTCATCATAAAAGGGTAAAGAGTGACTGCAAATATTCTTCATGAAAAACAAATGGAGTATCTGAGGTTTTTTCCACTGGTTTTGCTTGAGTGGAGTAAATCCCAATTCATGGTGATGGGCATGAGAGAAGGGCAAGAATCCTAGGCAAGAATCCAGGGAAAATGTATGCCAACACTTACAAATGAAATAATTGAGAGTTGGTTCCTCCCTGCACATTTATGGTTGGAAATCAGTGACAATTAGTGATGAAAGTCACTTTTTCCCCTGGCAGAACTTCGCCTGTGTCTTTACTGACATTTTCCTATTGGGGTTTGTCAAGTGCCTCTTTTGGAGCACGAATGACACTACAGCAGACAGCTGCTAATACCTTTTACTCTGTACAAGAAAAGCCTTCACCCTTGATGTTTCAGAGTGGAGCTTTTCTAAGCTAAGGGTGCAGAGTTTTAAAGAAGGGTAAATATGTTAGTGTGTATATCATACATACACACACACACACATATATATATATATACACGTATTAGGGCACGCTTAAAGTTTATTAATGTTCTTGTGGCTGTAAATACTGATGACATAGGAAAATGTAATGTGGTCTTATAAAAATAATTTATTAGTACATAGTAAACTACAGGCTCCCGTTGCAACTCAGTTCTTACTTATAATTAACAAAACTAAGTTTCCCAGATACAAATGGCAACTATTGTGGTTTAACCATATTTTGATTTTTGGTTGTTTAAAAATTTCTGTGACTAATCTCTTCATTATAAGTTCAGTGTTAGCTTGAGTAACGCGGTGTTGAGAGCAACTGCATCTGCTCACTGGTGCTGATGACTCCAGACCCCCTGCACATCTTCAATGTGGAGCTACTGCTCTGGAGCATAGATACCTACAATTGTCTGGCTTTCATTGGCAGGTATATGGGAAATTAGATGTGGTATTTGATGGTTCAGTTTCATTTTGGGGGGTTTACAGTGTTGATCTCAGCAGACCTTAGACCATGTGGTCATACTGAAATGCAGTATTGGACAGAATTGAGAAATATGCTTATTCAGAGATCTGATCTAACTGCCAAGCGCTCTGAAAACTTCTCTGTTGGATGTGGATGTCACTGCTGGGAGCACAATAAAGAAGAAATATTTGCATTAGGAATTATGCTGTCCTTACTCAGCATCTTTTTGTAACTGCATCAGTAGCCAGAACTTGCCATGCTGCTGTGTGAGCTCATGAATGAACTGGCATCGACGTAGTGAGTCTTTTTTCCAGTGTCAAAACATTACAGTATGTTTAGAGTTGCCCCTGGCTAAAGCCATTTTAAGTGAGAGTGAGAGAGAGAGAGTATGAATGTGATTTACAGTAAAGGTCTTTTCTTCTTTGTAGATCACTGAAGGGTGGAGGGAGAGCCTCCCCCTGCCCATCTGTGTGAACTCGGCTATTCTACACAGTAGCAGGAACTGGGGTTCCCTGCAAGGTAAGCTGGTTGAATGCACACGTATGTCCATAAACAAGGGGGTAATTCTATGCCTAACAGAATAATCTCAAAGTATCAAGAATTGTGATATGTGATAGAGATGAAAGATGGGAGAAAGGGAGAATGGAGACAGAACCATAATAAAGTGACAACTAAGTCTCTTTTGAGTAAAGATCTTATGATGATATGAGGCTCCCAAAGGGAATGGTGTCACTTTAACCCTTACCTCTTCAGGAACAGATTCCCATTCATATCCCAGCAGTTGGCTCTGTTAACAGGACATCTTTGTATGGAACAGCTGCATCGGGAGGGCAGGATATGTCATGTTGGTGTCAGTCTCCATATCAGGCATAATGCATGAAGAAAGCCAGTTTATGCTAGCAAAGCAAAGAGTTAAGTTCTCCTTACTAAAGAAAAACATAAAAACGAGGAATCTCAAACTCTAGTACATCTGGCACTTATCCCTTGGTTTGGAGGATATCTAAAGCACCTCTCAGCTTCAGAAAAATGAAGAGACCAATTTAGAATTTCTCTAAGATGGTATTTTTCAGTGGGCCACTATCCACTTCTAACCATTATTTGGTAGAGAAGAATGATCTCTTTTTTGTTGAGTGCCAAGGAAGCTGTAAAATCTCTTTCATTCGGAATAGTAAAAAATAAGTGGCCACCAAGGTGTAAATACTCAGTGGCAACTCTGTGGCCGTTGGAGAGCATATCTGTGTTCTGCACATTCTGCAAATATAGCAGCTGATAAGGAAGATGCAATGAGCTCCATCTATCAAGCTGTTACCTTTTATATAAAGGTGAAGACAGCACAGTTTAATATCTGGGATTTTTAAATAGCCTTGTCCTCCTAAAAAGCCACAAAACATCAGCTGCAATTATTACTGGAAATCTTGTATTTGCACAGGAAAAGCCACAGGCCTTAAGTTTATACTCAAATCATGCAAGTATTCTGCATCATTTTCTGAAGGATAACACTCTTCGCTGTGTTATAATTAATGTCTCCTGTGCTTGATAGAAGCAGGAAGGCTAAACTGGTTACAGAGATCTATTTTTCTAATAGTATTTCTTCTCTATAAACTGTGAGGCATGTCAGTATCACCTTCAAAACATAAAATACGCATATGTGCTTGTAGATTTTATGCATTGCTTACACATCTTATGCTACAACTAATATGTCTGAGTCAGCTCTCTACTGTTATGTGACCCCTCACTCTTGCATTCCAATGTCACCACTCTGACTGTTAAACATTAACTTGATAATTATTTTGAAAAACACAACCTGCCTTCATTAACCTTTTGTAAGGACACTTGATGTTAAAATATGACATTACCTAGTTCTAAGCCAACGTGGTGATGCACTTAATGCTTTATTGCTCTTAATGCTGTATTACCAGATACAATTCGCTCTTTCTTATTGATAATGAAATCATTATATATTTATTTGGCTCTTGGGTCTAAGGTCCAGGTACTTTGATGTTTATTACAGAAGCTAACAAAGCATTTTGGTGGGGCATTAAATCCTTAATTGCCTTCTGTTTAGAGATGTCCATCACTGCTGAAAATGCTAAAAATATCAACAATGATTCCATATCCTCAGTGAGACTGAAGCTGGGCAGTTCCCCATGTTTCTTGCTAATGTTCAGAAGATTCCTCTCCCATAGTTGTATTTTTCTAAATATTTGGTCTCAGCTGTCCAGTTTGGCCTTTTAATGATTTCAAATGTTTTATGATTTAATAACAGAAATTAATAAAATAAGCTTGATACCAGTTTTGGCCTAGGGCTTTCTTTTCCTCACTCTGCACCAGTAGTGAAGATGATTGCTTTTCTAGCAGTAATATTCTTCCTAGGCATCTTTTCTAAAGAGTACTGTAGAGTTCATCACTCTGCTCTGAATTCCTCTTATTTGTCTAGGGAGTTTGGGTTTTGTGGGTTTTTGTTTTGTTTTCCTTATGGTTCATGCAAGAACTTAGACCTCGGCTAAAGATGTATAAACAAGAAGGGAAATAATGGGGGTCTTATCTCTCAAAGTAATTTACTTTATTAATTTTTGGTGCTGATGAAATACCAAGTAAACTCATTATTTGCTCAATTGAGGAGAAGAAGGAAGAGGCAAAGAAGAGACACCAGCTGTCAGATGGTGAGCCTCTCCAAAAAGCTTTAGACCAAACTTTAAGGAACACTTGATGTAGACAAGAACAGTATTTCTCAGTAGGTGCAGTTCTTTGATCTTTCCTGGGATGTCCCCTATGACAAGAGTTTGTGAGACACTACTCTGCGGTAAGCTGTCAAAACTGGATCTGCGCAATGAAATGGAGAAGGAAAAGCTGTCCTTATTTTCCTGCTCATCTACATCTCTTCCTTTTTCCTGTAACTCTTATGGTCTGGCTGAGCTGGGGTCACCAGTGAAACTTCTGTGCTTTGTCTGGAGATGGGCAATGCATTGACTCTGAAAAAAACACCAGGAACAATTATCCATACAATGATCTCCCACAGTAAAGCCCTGGATGACAAGGTTACCTTAAAGGTCACACAGCTATGTACAGGCATCTGAGCTGAGTTTGCTTGTTGTATCTGAGCCATATGGCACTGCAATGCAGTGCACAGGTGGTGTTTCCTCATTCTAGATACATCAGAACTCCAAAGCAGGCATAAAATAGAGAGGCACATTATCTCTGTAGAGTGCTGATGAAACTTCTGCAAAAATTCTGTATCTGCTTCTGGTAGATTTGTCTTTAACCTGCAAGGAATACAGACCCTGAAAAATATAAAATCTCTTTTGTCTCTCAGTCATGGGCAACTAAGCTGCCTCATGAGTGTTTTATGTACAGAATTCCCTTGCTTCCTATCTACTTCAAAGTATCCAGCTGAAGTATGACAAGGGACTGTGTCTAGGAGGATCTAGAAGGATCTTTCTTTGAAATCATTAGACAAATCAGATTCAAATCACACTGATAGCTCTGTAACATACCTAAATCTTTCTCTTTTCCTTGGCTTCTTCCTCAAAGAGAACTGCCCTGAATTAGAATACATAGCACTTTGCTTAATCTCTAAGAATAACATGCAGACCTGTTTTCTTTTCAGTGTAGTTGTGAGTCATATCTCAGGACTGGAATGCCAGTTTCATTGTCTGTATGTGCCAGGAAATAAGTGACTGCAGTACGCAAACAAAGGAATTTTTATACATATAATTATCAGATTGCTGCTTTTACCTCCTAGTATGTAGTGATGGGAAAGCTTTTTTCCTCTCATCTATATGCTATAATGTTTGCAGGTGACTCTTTTGTGAAATGACGTGAAACTTCCAGTGAAGGAGTACATTTGTATGTGTTATGGATTCAACTGGAAATATGCACATTTTCTGGATGTCATGCTCCTGGTAAGACACCAGAATATTATACCTGCTCTCTTTGTTCCTCCATTTCCCAACTCTTTCTTGTGTGACACAGTACTAGGCAGAGTAACCCAGGCTGATCAGGAACCAGTTGCCAACCCTCCCTGGGTATGGCTCTTCAGAGGAGCTCCCTGGTCTTCACAGTGGTGATGTGTGTGGCAGCAGAGCTTATTGACAGTTCTGATCAGGTTGGAAGCTACATTGGCGACAAATGAAACACTCCAAGCATCAGATACAAACCTTGCTTAGAAAACAGTTCTCAGCAAACTGAGCTCACAAAGCACTCGAGATTGAAACAGTAAAAATAATTTCTGTGACTTCCCCTCCCATTGCCAAGAAGGAATCAGGCCTTCTGGAGAACTCTCCAAATTGATCCAGATACAGAGCTGGGCAGGCAGAGAAGGTGAATGCTGTTGGTAGCTGGGCAGAGAGCCAGTTAGCGGTTCTCTTCCAGACTTTCATGGCTGCACAGAGGATAGCATCTCCCTCTACCATTTAGTAAATTTATGACATCACCAGCTGTTACCAGGGAAACACAGAAAACACAGATTTGGATCTTGGCAGCTAAGTGTAAAGAGAAAATATCTTGGTCTTTTGGGCGTCAAAAAGGAAAGCTGAAACAATTCCAGAACAACTTTGAATTGGAACAAATCAATAATTCCAAACCAAACAATTTAGCTGCTAAACTGACAGTGTGGTCCCTATATTATGTCCCTCACAGAAAACAAACATGGGAGATCAAGTGCAGAACTTCTAACTTCATGCAGCTTATACATATCCTTTGGATGTAAGACCATTACTGTTGACTTAGAACTTCAGTTCTGATCAGTGGATTTAACAAGTTGCTTTTAGGGATGTGATATCCTCTGACCAATACTTTTCATTAAGTGCTGATAATTGCTGCTTCTTGAGAAAGAGTTTGCTGGTGTTTCACAGCAAAGAAAGTATGTAGTGTTGAGTTTTGATAAAATTGTGTGCAAATACCATTACTGCTGTGATGAAGTATGTACTTTTAATAGCTTTTAAAAATGTGGGCTTTGTGAGAACGGATATCTTCAGACATGCGTTTTGTGGTTTTTAGGTGCTTGAGATTTTTGAAGTTATGGGAATCATATTTTTGTCTTTTAGTAACATTAGCTGACATTTTATTTATGTTGCATGTTTAAATGAAAACACTGCTTTTTAAATGGATTATTATTTGAGTATTGGGTAGTTGAGGCCCAGCTAATGTTAGCTCTTGAGCAGGTTTGTTTGATTTCATTCATGCTGTACAAAATGTACAGGTTTGGTATGTACTCAAGTTACCCAGAAACAAATGCATCTTTGCTGCAAAGGCAGATGGAACAAGCTTGAGTGAGGACTCAAGCTGAACTCAGGTCTAGAATTGTAACAGCTGCTTTGTCTCTATTCATACCTGCAAGGCTGTGGGCTGAACATGACTGGAGATCCCAGGTCAGAAAGGTAGAGGTTGTTATACTCACTAAATATGTGGGAGATCTGTATGGAGGGTTAAAGACCTGTGGTTGTATCTCCACTGAGGAGCAAAATTTTGCAGGAAAAAATCCCCCCTGTTGCTAATCTAGTGTCAAATATATCTAGGATGGAGATTCTTACGTGGACCCTTAGCAGCATGTCTAGCAGTGTTCCACAACTGTTGTCTTAAACAGCATAGGAATATGTTTAATTTGATTTGCATCCTCCGTACCAAAAACCAGACAAGATCTTCTTGCTAAACAACCAATCTTTTTCCCCTCTTTTGCTGGTGGCCTTGGATCCTGGAATTTCTATGTCACAAGAGAAGTTTGCATACAGTTTGGATCTTGTTATCTGGAATATGGTTCAATGTTCCCTGTTGTGTCTTGTTTCAGTGGGATAATGACCAAGGAAGCTGCTGAGACACGGGTGGGTTGCCAGGGATATGTCATGAAAAAGCTGTCCAGAGTCATCTGCCCACATGCTGTGATGATGGCTCCCATTTCCAAAGCAGGGTTGCAGACAGAGGAGATCATTAGTGCTCCAAAAACGTAGCTATCTATGCAAGTTCCTTTTTTTATCCTTTATAGTGAGTCACTTGGAAAGGCTCCTTTTTTGGTCCTCTTTACTTCAACTGCTGGTTCCTTTTGCTTGCATGCCCAGTCACAGCCCTGAGACTTGTGACTGGGGCTGCAACAGCCATTGGGGCTGTAGTCATGGTTTATCTCTGGAAGGATGGAAATATTATTCTTCTTCACTTTTCTTCTTTAAGATGTTTCTGAAGATCTTTCTGAAGGATGTTTCTGAAGAGGAAGGAATTTACTTCTTGGGAGAATTCACATACAACCAAGATGGAGTTCCCCATGCAGACTTTCAGGTGGTAGATCTGCTCTGAAATTCCTGTGAGGAGAACATTTTGTCTTGTGTGATAAATTCATGGTGTTGGCAGTCTCTGCCATGGTTTTAGAACTCGATGCACTCCTTTGGCTTGCACAAACATCTCGAGTGCACTTTCCCAAAATGGTGTCTCCACTGAAGCTACTCTTCAGTACTCACAAGGGATCAGGAGGAAGTACTTTGGCCCTGCACAAGCTTCGCACAGGCCTTTAAGAAAATGAATTAATATGACAAGACTGCATTAATCAAACCAATATATGATACTTATTATTTTATATTCGCTGTCACTTATAACTGTAGATTACTATAAGACACCTTCACCTTGTTGCTGATGTCTTTTCTAAATGTGGTGCAGTGGAACAGGAGGGGCAATGTAGTAGGACATACAGGAACAGAGCTTCTATATGATGCTCTCTTTAGCATAAACATATTGACTCCTGGACTCAGAGAAAAGGTAGTGAAGGAACCTCATTGGAGAATATCCTTAGACAATAAACTAATTGTCCTTCTCATGCTTTCATCCTCCTTTTTTCCCAGGAGACAAATAGGAAGAATTACCCACACCTGAACCTGAGATTCACTTATGCTACATGTGTATTTATCAAATTCAACTGGATGGGAACCCTGTCCTCTGAAGAACATACTTGTGAAGAGTTAGAAGTCATTAAATCTAGTAACTGCATTGATGTGAGCTGGTAACACAAATGGATGCAGAGCAATTCTCTCCATTCCATCTGGATTGCACTGTGTTGGGAAAAGTGATAAAGAAAATTTCTGCTGTACTGGTTATGTTTATGATAGATGAAAGCCCCTGTAAAGATGACACTTTAATGTTCTCTTTCTTGACCTTCTGATGTATGTTGAGTCTTGGTTGCTGACTAAAGTAGCAACACAGATAATTGAGCTTTTAAAGGTCCTATTTCATAAATCTAATAACAACACTGAGGGAAACTGAGGTGTATTCTCTTCTTACTAGTGTATCATTAATAGATCTGGTATCACATTTTCCATGTAAAATAGCTCCTAAAAAAAAAGATCTGGGCTGACTTTCAGGCTCCAGTGGGCTGACCATTAGGAAGGAAATCATCCTACTACCTTCATTAGGAAGAAAAGGATGCTGCATGAGAGACACTTTCCGAAGTATGCCTCAGCAGCAGCCCTGTGTTGAGAGATTTGGTGGCCTGCAGCTAATAATACTTAGTGATGTCCTTCAGAAAGGGGACACAAGCCAGTTTTGAGTTGCTATGCTCCTCTAAAGGGATTTTGCTAAAAAAGGAGAAGAATTTATCACCTCTTAGAAGATATTTTGGCTGTACTATGCAAGCAATTTAGTAAAATCTCTGTATGTGAGTATTGGCAGTCTTTGAAACAAAAGAAGTAGGGCTGCTTTGTGTGCACTGAAGAATTTTTGCTTTTGACTTCACTGGAGCCATAATTCGTCACCAGATTCATATCTTGAAAACTAAAGTGCCCTTAAAAGGTCTACTGCAAATTTATAAATCATAATCACAGTCCTCGGTTGACATGACAACCAGTACCATCCTGTTTAGGATCTTGCCCTGCAAGCCTGTAACCCTCTGTCTGTAACCCACTGAGTACTCACCCATGAGATTGCTTTTTTCCCACCTATTTTTACAACTTTTGTTGATAACAAAGAGCACCTTTTTAAAAAAAAGTGCTTGAAGGCAAATTATACTCCTGAATACTTAGTGTTTTAGTGCTTGGGCTTCAACACTCTGTAACAAGCTGATTTGTTTAATGTCTACAGTCCTTACTGGAAAGTTTTTAAATTGTGTAAACATTCCTACCAGTTTTATGTGTTTCTAAACATTTTTTTTTAATGTGGGTACAAATTTAACTTGACAGTGTACTTTCCAAGCTTCCATTAAATAGGGCCAACTTTTTATTGATAGAGAAATATCTCTGAAATAGCTTTATGATGTCTTGCAATGGAAGACTTTTCATTAACTCCGACTAGAAAAATAACCTAACGTGTGTTTGTAAGTATTTTATCAGTTCTTGCTGTATCGTAATGTCTGTGGGACCCCTGCTGGTGGAAAGGGGAAGAGAAGAGAGTGAAAAACTTTAAAGTTAATGGATAAGGGAATATATTTTCACTGTACATTGTGTTTGCCAGCTACTGTTATCATGCAGCCACCAAAGATCTCAGTGTTTTGAAACTTCTCACTTTCAGGTTGTAGTTTGTTGCTTTCCTCACATAACTGTGTTTTACCTCCCTTCAAGTGTGCCAGCGCTGCTTTAAAAGATCAGTATAGAAATCTTCAGCTACACCATCTGGTTCCAGTTTTCCTTAATTTGGTGTCAGCCAAGCTCCTACAGTCCGGATGATTAAAAGGGACAGAGTTAAACCTGCTGCACTTTAGGGATTTAAGCCTTCCTTTTCCTCCTATAAATTCTGACCTTTCCAAAATGAGTTTTCTTTCTTTTCTTTTCCCCTAAGAAAGTGGAACATAAAGCAAATGTTTGATATTTTTACTGGTGGAGCCAAATTCCATGTGTTCTGGCTGCTTTTCACTGACAGAAAAATTATTCCACAATAATTTGTCATTATTTCCAAAGTGATACTGTATGTTACTGTAACAATAAGAGCTAACTTGGCCTTTTGAGAGGTATATATTTTCTCAAGAAATTTCAGTCTAGTAGGGAAAACACTGATCATGATGACCTTGAGGGAATACAGCCTAAAGAAAGAAGTGGATGTTTGTGACTGTTTTGAAATCTCCTGGCTGGAACAGTTTGCTGTTGAGGCACTTTGTGCTTGTGTGACAACCCATGGAGGGGTTCTCCTGCGTGCTCTGTCTGCAGCCCTGGTCCTGAAAAGGTAAAGACGGAGCAGGGGCAGCCTCAGTCCCCTCTGCTGAAGGGCTCCTTGGGGAAGGAAAACACTGTGCTGTGCATAAAAAAATCGGTGTAACTGTTATCTGATTGTCTGCCTGATTAAAGGACTAAACAGAGTTAGGTTGGGTACCAGTATATGCCAAGTATACTTGTCCTCTGTTCCTCGTAGTATGACTGAGCCTTGGGATCAGTTATTTAGTGGGATCATTGGAAAGGCTTGACGAGCTGCTGAATTCTTCCTTGTCTGGATTCCTTTGTTTAGGTTGTCTCAAATTATCACTGCACGTTATTATTTTTATACACATACAACTTTTAAACCCACATAGATGACACTTTTTGTGCCAAAAATGCACTACACACTTCTCAGACCTTGCAGCTGGTTGAGCGCCAATGAAGGAAATGAATTTGGTAACTGAGCTGGGAGAGAAAGGTGCTTGGAGATGCAGTTTCTAATGCTTTCTTGTAGATATTCCCATCAGACCATGTAAAGAACTCTTCCCGTTTATATTATGAAAGAAATAGGAGAATATTACATTTTTAAAATCTTTTAAAATTAAAGCCTTTGGGAGCTTAATTAAATGTACTGTGAGAAATATGTGCAGTTCACTTACAGCTATTGACTTGAGGTTTATGCATTATTGCCAAGTCCTGGAATGAATAAAGCTTTAATGTTGGAACATTTGTTTTGTGCATTTTTTTAGGTTGAAGCAATGAGAAAATACATACCTAGATCCCACGTATATACTAAAAGGAGAATTTTGGATTGCGGGTAATGGAGATGACTTGTTCAAAACCTGCAGTTCTCTTAAAAGAATTTTTCAGTCAGTCCCTTAAAAATTCTGAAGTTTTCAATGATTGTGTGGGTGAACACAAGTATCTTGTTAAAGTCACATTTTGGTCGACATGCCGTAACACGTGGCTGAGATGTGGGTCATTTCGGCCTCACTCACGTTGGATGCCGCCTCTCTGTTCCACAGAATGACAAGCCGGATTCTGCTAGAGACGTGCTGTGGGAGCCTCTGACCTGTACCTGGGGCACACCTGCTCGTCCACTCCTTTTCACCTGTTCATTTTTCCCCCGGCACGTCCTAAAGCGCTGTCATTCTGACGAGGAGGCCTCCCTTCCCTACTCATCCGGCGATCGCTCGCACATTCGCAGCAGCGTGTTCTCCCGGTGCGACCGTCTGTCCATCCCTCGTCCAGGGGGTTTCCCGGCCCTCGGGAGGCAGCTCGCAGTCCTGCCGGGAGCACCGGGAGCCGGCGGGGCCTCGCCTGCCCTCTGGCGTCCACAGTGAGGCAAGTTGTACCTTCCAGGGATTTTGGAACCGCTCCTGTTTCAGGGTGGAAGAGCCGGAAAACCTCTCAGCTCATTTCTCAAGTGCGAGAATATGTTTGCTATTTTTTCGCGATGGGCACAGGCACTTTTATTGACACATTTAGTTTTACAAAGACACGCGGTGTTACCCGCAGGAGCACAGCATCTCCAGCAGCTGGTACCTCATACTTTCTGGAGTTTGGAGAGTAGCAGGGGTAAGAAACGAGAACATACAAAGGGAACTGCAGAGGGGCAGCACTCAGAAACGCAAGTATTGCTGCTATTGTTATTTTCCGCCTATATATGTAGGCAGAGAAGACATGAAGTAGATGGAAAGCAGAAATACTTCAAGAAATAACGGAATTAACTGCTGGTGAACACATCTGCAACTGCAGACAGAGGGAGATGTTTTCAAAGTAAGGAAGAAAAAGAGAAAAAAAGAAAAACAAAAGGGCATAAGAAGAACGCTGAGCACTCTAGTTCCAAGATGTGACTTGTGGAACATTACACAATAGCGTCAAACTGAAACAGGAGATGTATTATTCCATGTAATAAGAGGGGCTGGGAAGAAAAACTGTCCAAAGACAGAAAAACATATCCAGAGAGCTAGGGCTGGAAATTTCTCAAGGGAGAACATCACAAAGACTGACCTCATGATGGCCTTCAGTAGAACTCAAAGCTGTGAACATCTGGCAATTTTTTATTTCTTTTAACTCAGGCTCTGTATGGAACTATTGTATTGGAAATGCCACGAGACTGTAAAACAAAATTAGTTATAAACATTTACTAGATTAACATTTAAAATTATTGTTACTGTGTTTGAGACTTTCAGGTAATTATTCCTTAATTTGAGAATACACAATTTTTAATGACTGTATTTCATGTAAATTGTAGATAGATGTGCACATTTGGGATATTTAACCCTGTCCCGTGTTAACTGCAGGTGACACACAGGGATACTACACTGATGCCCTAAGCTTGCTCTTTAGGAATGTGCCTGTTTGTTTGTCATGAAAAAAACTCGATGTCTTTCTTTAAGCACTGAGCTCTCTGTATCCATGCCACCTATATAAATGCCTTGTATTTTCAACAGGATTTTTCCTACTTCAGAGCTATACTACCAGGAGGAGAAAATAAACATCAGTGCTCAGCATCTCTACTGCTGGTTGTATTTGCCATTATTTGAGAGTAAAGAACATGTAAGTATGTATTTCTGGTGCATTCCCAGCACCACTTTCTGTGAGAAACCAAACTGGAAGCAATATATTTTCAATTCTGAAAAAAATCTATTCTTTGTCAGTAACTATGTCAATAATTTTCCTGTCCCAGTTCCCTTCTCTGGGACTGTTTGTCTTGGATGTCTTAAAAAAATTCAAGTGATTTAAGAGATTTCAGCAAAGCTGGTGGGGAAAAGCTGGCCTCAGCAACAATGTGACAGCAAACTGAGCAGATGAGGGTGAAGAGAGGAAGAGCTGATCTCCAGGCCATGGGGCCTTGCTTTTGTAAGTCTTTTCCCAAAAGCTACCTGCCCACAGAAGACTTAAATGCTTTGGATTATTACACTTTGGCCTGTGAGGGCAGGACACTCTTAAGTGCTAGACAGTTAAGCCGGATCAAATTAAGGTCTGGCTACATCAGCACCCTCTAAATCAGTACTGATCTTAATTTTACAAGAGATAGAGAAGCATCAAACAGTTCCTGGTGCCTTTAGGAGTCAAGAATGATCAGTGCCTGGGACAACCTATGTTGCTGGTTTCTGTTGTTTGCTACTGTGTAGTAGATCTTCAGATACTCATCTTGAATTTACCCTATTTTAGCTAACTTTGTTACATTTTCTGTTTGTTTCTAAGCATTCCAATATTTGAATTCAGAGTTAACCTAAGAGGACGGATTATCAGGCAGAGAATATAAACTGGTTGGCTTTCTCTCAGGAGAAAAAAGAGATGGAAAGCAGAAGGACTATGCTTGAGCAAGTACATGCTGGAGTCATTCTGGCTGTGTGGCTTTTGGAGAACATCTGACAATGTAGGCAGGTTTGGGCAGCCTCTTGGAGTTCATAAGGCTCCAAGAGTTTATGTGGCTTCACCCCACAGGGCACCTAGAAGTGGGAACATAATACAAGAGTCAGAGGTCCTGGAAGAGTCACCATGAGTTTTCCACTCCTAACCCTGGAAACCACTGACACTATGCTATAGATCTTCCTTTGTAGGCACAAAGGCATTTGTGTTTCCTTTGCTTCACTCTTTCCTTGCTTGGTGTAAGAGGCTCTGATGTCAAGCAGCAAACAGTTGTCTTCTGTCTTGGTGCTGTGGGGTTCTGTGCACCTCTAATAATATGCTGAGCACCTTGAATTTCTATTGGCATCTCCAAGAGCTTCAGGTTGTCAGAAACGTTGGGGCTCTGACCTCACCCAAGCCCTCCTTTGAAGGCAGCATTTGAACTCTTAGTTTCTCTCCTAGTAAACCAGCATATGTCTTTCAAGGGCACATGTCAACAAGAGCTACTGCATTTATTCCATGGACATGAGCAAGGAGACAATATTCCTTTATAATCTACTTGCTATTAACTCAATTTTCTATTTCAGTGGGAGAAACTCCCTTCCTTGGCAAAGTTGTCAGTGAGCCTGTGGTCTGTCTTGTAGACCATGGTAGATTTTTCTGCTTCTCCCCATGCTATGACTTTTTATGGCCAGTTTTGCCCAGTGTTGTCTAGAATTATATTATGAAATACAAAGGAGATCTGTTTGATTCCCAGCCTCTGGCTCACACCCTCTCAGCATCTGTTTTTCCAGGTGTTTACAGTAAGGCTTTGCTTTGTTACCTGCTGCACGGTGTCATGATTTCCTGTTCACCGAGTTTCCCTCCTGGACTGAATTTTAATTGTGTGTGTGTGTCTGCAGGTGTGTGCAGGCAGACATGGATCCATGTGTGTGTGTGTTTTAAATTAGTTTCACTATCTTCAAAGCCATAGGAAATACTGTTCCATGGATAAAGTGGTTTTATTCACCATGAACAGAAGAGAAAGTAGTAAGAACCAGGAAACTGAATTGGGCACAAAACTGGAATGAAAAGGTAACTAGAGAGACAGGGATTTCCCCTGGTAAAGAGGAAATAAATTACTGCCATGACTGACTCAATAAAACTGGGCAAAGGTTCCAGTCTAGGATTAATTTCTAAGGTCCCTGTCTATAAGACTTTTAATTGACAGGCTGGTGGTTTTCAGCATGAGCTCACCTGCAAACACTAGAGAAATAGCAGTAACAGGAATGGTATAAAATACATATTGATTCATCCATGGACGTAGTCTGGCAAGAAGGATTTTTGACCATTCATTTCTGTAATTATGATGACAGATTAACCTTGCTTCAGGGAATCCAATCTACTCCACCTTTAGACGTCTTTTGAATGTCTAAAGAGAGAGACTGCACTCAGGCTCCATTAAAGCCCTGAATCCAGTTTCTGGCCCCTGTAGAAAGTCCCTCCTTTCAGGTATTGCAGGGATTATAGATGAGAGGAGCACTGACTGCTATGGAAGGTGTGAGAGGCAGACAGAAGGCATCCTCAGAGCTCACCATGGGGCCATAAACCCACCTGAGCAGAGACTCTCATGAGGAATGGCAGCTTCAGCCAATGCCTCTGAAAGATAAGATAGGCATGTGAAAGGTGGACAAGAAGTAGCCTTATTTTTGCTACCTGGAGGTGAGACCTAACAGGGTTGTTAAGGTAGGCTGCCCAAAAGTGGTCAGAATCCGAGTTTCCTGTCAACTACTACAGCCTTTGTGTTATTGCACTTCATTGCTGCCAGTGTGAACCAACAGTATTTTGGAGGTGAAGATTTGGCATGTTTGTGGTGATGTCACTTTCTCCCTTAGAGCCCTCAGAAGGAAATGAGATGTGCTGGATCTGTTTTGATCTGTTGGATCCATTAGAGACCTGATCTAGTAGCCCTCTGCCAGGAAATCCAGATAAGTAATGGCACAAGTCACACCCAAAGCTAGAGTCTTCTGTTGGCAGGCTGGAGCCTGGCAAGGATGGGAGGGGGGGAAGGCTTTGTGTCCAGACTGGTCAGTGTTGGGACCAATTTGTCAGCCTGCAGTTAGTTCACATTTATAATTTCTGCAGTGCACAAATGTCTACAACATCAAACATTTGCTGGATGGGTTTTGCTGGGTACCCAGGGTTGCAAGGGTACCCAAGCACGCATATCAATAGATACCCAGGAGAGGAACCATCAAGACTCTTCTTCATGGCAGTTTCCTGTGACAGAGAACACTGGATTCCTAAGCTTGCTGTGACTCTTTTTGATTACAGAAACAGAAAAATTATGCACATCAATGCACACCATGCTTAAGTGAGCTGCTCCTGTGGAGAGACTGTGTGTGCCTAGGTGGAGCCCCAGACCATCATAACTACCTCATTCAGTAATCTGAGCTGTGCTGCTACACTGGTGAGTGTTGAAATCAACCCCATCAGGATGCAGAAATAGACAAGCCCTACTCTATCCAAATGAGCTAAATACAGGCAGTAAAAAAAAAAATTGTTAGAAAATGACACCAATTCCTACTGTGCAATTTTTTTTCTGTGCAGAAGTAGATGAGATCTAGATAAGATATAAGTTATCCTTCTCAGTCTTCAAAGCAATAAAATCACACAGCTGTGCTTTGTCACTTGGAGGTGAATGCTCAAAGGGCAGGAGTAAGGCATTAGACCAGTCAGGAGCAGTGACAAGTTTGACCATACTCAAAAAAACCCTAAACAAACAAACAAACAGAGAAACTGGAAACACTTGATGTCTCCAGCGCTGGGCTACAGCTGGAGACAGTAATAGGAAGTAATGTCACAACTTTACTAAACCACATTTCGACAATTTCCCTCCTGCTGCCTGTGTCAGTGATCCAAGCCCATCATGTGACCCTCTGGAAAACCCACAGTAGGGTGGGTGTTGTGTGATCCACTTCTGGGGGGCTCATGTGAGGAGAGGATGGACTGCTCTGTGCAGTCATTGACATCACAGGCTCAGATGCTGATGTTTCAAAATGAGGGTTTCCAAGCTTTTACACCAGTTTGAGTGAATATCATCAAAAGCTTGGCCTTTTTTTTTTTTTTTATTAGGTAACTGCCCGTTATCCAGGTTTAATTGACACAGAGAATGCTGAATTCGTAACTATAGTTCACAGTTCACAGACTCCGAGAATCACAGAGTGGGTGAGGCTGGAAGGGATCACAGTGGGTTCTGTTCCACCCTCCCTGCTAAAGCAGGGACATCCCAGAGCACACTGCCAGAATTGCGTTACCATTTATTAGGTAGTGTCTTTTACTGCTTTGAGGAATAATAACAAAATTGTCACTATGGGCTGCAATGGTGCAATGCTGTTACGTAAAAACATGTTTGCTGATGTTTGCACATCAGTGCAGCCCTGAAAAACCCTCCCTGACTGTACGGATGTTCCTTATCCAAACTGAGGTAAATCTGGTGAGATTGGGCAGCCTGTATGGGAGGGCCGCGCTCCGAAGTGTCTCTGCGTGGCAGGAGAAGTGCCAGAGGCTGGGCGGAGGGCTGTAGTGCTCCGGGTGGCTCCCGTTTTCCAGGGGGAATCCCGCTGCCCGGGATTTCCCCCCGCTCGGGGCGGGCAGAGCCCTCAGCGCCCTCACGGCCGCCGTGCGCGCGCCGGGCCGGCAGGGGGCGCCAGAGCCCCGCGAGAGCGCCCGGTGCGCGCGGGGCTCCCGCACCCTCCCGATCCCTCGGGATCGCAGCTCCCGGCTCCTGCCCCGCGCTCCCCGGCTGCCTCCCCGCGCTCCCCGGCTCCCTCCCTGCGCTCCCCGCCTCCCGCAGAACTCGGCCCCGCAGCCGCGGCCCGTGCAGGGCAGCAGACGGGCGGCCGGCAGACGGCGGCCTCGCCCGGCGGCGGGAGCGGTTCCCTACGGGAAGCGTGAGCGGCCGGGGCTCCCCCTGTTCGGGACCCCCCAGCCCGGCGCTCCTGGCGCCTCCGCGGTCCTCCCCGAGCGTGCCAGCATCGTGGGATGTCGGCCGGCTCCCGAACACGTTAATTCGCCACTGTAAAGACTTCGGGGCACGCTGCTGACACTGCCCTCCCCGCACGGCAGCGGCGGGCTGCTCCGGGCACAGTCGTCAGCAATTTGACACTTTTGTTTATTGACAACTTCATACATCTTTTTGGTAGGTTTTGTTTTGGACAGAGGAGTTTTTTTCCGTGTATTTATTGTCTCTTCTAAACCAAGTGCTTCGCGATATTCAGGCGTACTGTGAATAAGCAGTACTTGTTAGCTTGTTAAAATTAAGTGATTCCTAGTTAGCACAGGGTATAATCCTATACTTAGGCTTCTGACTTTCATTTATTTGGCAGTACAACTTTTTGCCTTGGACACACACTTTCAAGTTAAATCTTTGAGGTGAGACACTGCCTTGCCGCTGGCAAGGAAAGCTTGCTTTTGTAGTAGTAGTGACTAATTTACACGCCTGCCCCCGCTCTCTTTCTAGCCTTCTATTCATAAGCAATACATCAAGGGTGGACGAATGCCAGCAGAACAGTCTGTCTTCAGGAAAGATACTAGCTTTTTTTTCACCCTTGCTTGACTCCCTACTTGTGCTGGCACGGAAAGTCTGTCAGTACAACCTCCATCGTTACCTTATTTTTCCTTGTTTCTTCCTACTCCAGTTCCCTCCAACCCTTCAACCCTCTTCCTGATAAATATCTCGATGCTGAGGAAGGCGCTAACGCGAGTTTGTGTATGTTTTAATTTAGAAGTCATTCTTTCTTTCTTTCTGAGATTGATTTCAAGGGAGCAAAAGTCCCTTTGTAAGTGTCACCCGAATATTTCACATCCGATCCAAGTGCCTTCTCTGGCTTGCTCAGGTTTCATATAAGCTGCTCTGTAGCCACAGAAGTCCTCGAACTTCTTGCTGAAGTTGCACCCAGCCATCCCCTTCCGCAAGGAGAGGGAGAAAGGATGTCCACAAGAGTTCACATTAGTAATGACTCTAAATGCCCATTTCCCACACATCTTCTCTAGCACAAACAACAAAAATAGTCCACTTGCAGAGAATCTGATTCAGCTTTCTTGCATTCCGCAATAACAGATGGATTGCTAGACTGTTTACTGTTGCTTCCCACAAACTTCCTGTTAGTAAACTCCTGTATTATTTATGAAACAAAAAAATTACAAAGAAGTATCTTAGCTGATTACTGCCTGCTGGTGAACCACTGCCAGAGGAAGTTTTTACACAAATACGTGTGTGGGAGCAAAGATCACTCCTGCTGCAGTTGTTGGGTTTTAATTCTTATTTTTACAATTGTTTGTTTCACAATATACTGTGACCCTGTTGTGGTGTGCTCCTGAGGAGGTATTTCCTGCACTTGGACATTTATGGTTGAGTTGAAGTATCTGTGAATGTGTGAAGGGGGGGGGGGGGGAAGCAGCACACATGCATGTTACAGAGATCAACTATGAATAAGAAATGTTTAAAACCTTTTTGGTTTACATTGACAATGATTAATGAGATGTTACTAATGTGATATTAATCTCTGCTGACCCACCTTAGGAAACGGACTATCTTGGAGCTTTTGTCAGAAAACAGAGAACAGTGCTGTATTGATCACCTTCTGACATAAGTAGATAGTAAATATGAAGAAACTTTATTTTCCTCTCAGATTGGCTGTTAAACTCCACAACACACAGGATCTGAGAAGAGCACTTTGTTTGCACTGCATACTGTAAGTTAGACTGATTTCTGACTCTCAGTGATGTGAGAGGGGAGGCCAACCTAAAAATCTGTTTATACAATTTTGTCAACAGAGCTAGTGAATTTTAAAAATCATCTGTAATAAAAAAGAGCAGAACGTAATGCAGAAATATGAATTTTGTATATTACTAAAAGTACTTTTAGTGTTTTTAAAAATAACACTTGACCTACCATAGTCATTCTCTTTTTTTTAATAGTTGCTATTATATTTCATTGAGATTATATTCTATTTATGTATTCTGTATGAATGGATTGGCTGCTCCACCTGATATTTATGATTGTAGTCATGCATTATATATACATACAGAAACAGAATGAAATTTTTCCTGATCTGAGACACAGATAATTCTTCCTCAAGATTTTTTATGTGATTCCCTAAACCAAAATCAAAACTCAAAACAGCACTGCAGATCGAGCACTTTCTAATGTCAGCCCTGCTACACAGATCAGTCATTGCATAAAGTTTAACCAAAAAAAGCTGTTGTGCATTGTAGGCAACTGCAGGATGCTGATTAAATAATCGAAAACCTTTAAAAGATCTGTATTTGCAAAGAACTTATATCAGACAGAAGAGGGAATTTGCTGATCCTGGGGCAGAGCTCGTTTTTAAGTGTTTGTGTGAGACAGCATCACGTAACTGATCACTCATTTCAAGTAATAGTAAGAAAATGTCCACTCTGAGCAAACTCTCTTTTCTCTGCCTCTTTAAACACCCTCACTCAGAGCTCCTACTGACAGGAACAGAATTCAATAGTATTAAGGCACACGATCAACGGCAGAATCTCCCGATGCTTCCAATCCACCAAAAAGAATCTTGTGACAGATGTTTCTGCGCTTTATGCAAATAGGAACTTCATGGATCAGTTTTCTTTTCCTCCGTGGAATATACGCATCTGGAAAATAGAAATCCAGCTCCATGGCATGAAGTGGGGAAAAAAAAAAAAAAAAAATCATGCCACTGACCAAACAGGCAGCCAAGAGAAAGCAAGTAGTAGATGTGAAATCAAATAATTAAACTGCTGGTTCTTAGGATCACTTCTGGGCTTAATCAAGCAGTGTATGCGATGATATAGGTTTTGTGGGCTCTCTCTGCAAGAACACTCACTCACAAGTAGTTTCTGAAACAGGGGAAAAGAAAATCTTTCCTGTATTGTGTATAATGTTTCCTCACGTTTTTTGTTGGTTTTTTTTTTACCATTTCTGATGTTCTGTTTTCATTCTCACAGTGGTTGTGGATAGCTGTATTAGATGTGATATGTAAGTGTATTAAAAATAGTGAAGTTGAGTTTGCACATGAAGAAAGGATTTCAGCTTCTTATATGTAATAAATAAGGTATAAGCAGTTATATAAACTGTATGGATTTAGTTATGTTCATTATAATAGCCCAGAAACCTGGACACATGAAAATGACTGATGAAAAGAAGAAAGATAATTTCCTTCCTATTTATTGAAAGGAAAAAATAATGCTTAAACTTACTGAATTAAAGGACATTTTAAGGAAATATAGATTTACAAATTATTGTATAATATATAAAAGAACATCTGCATTTATTAATTTCTGTAGTATCATGCAATAAGAAAGAGCTGTAGAATCCCATCTATTATTACCCTAGAAAATCATGAAAGGTAGTAATCCTAAATGCAATTATTTATTAAAAAGCTATTTTTATTACTATTAATAAATAAAATCAATACCATTATTTTAGACTGATTTGTTCTTCTGATTTTATATGGTCCTTTTAAAATTTCTATACAAGTATTTTTTATCATCAGATGTCAGAACTCTCTGTATCTTGGTTTTTTGGTGAGGCTTTTGTTAATTTTGTATATTTTAGATGGTTTAAAATCTCTTGTGGGTCACTATTTTTTTCCCAATATTTTCATTTAGAATTTAATTCAGAGCTTGTATCTGGTACTGTGTAAACATTCAGTCAGGATCTATGATAAATTTTCTTTATATATACACAAAGCCTGGTTTTGTATCATAGTATTGTCTAGAATCTTGTCTTCATTTCATGACTAGTCAAATGCTGAGAAGAGATCTTTATTCAATTCAGATGTACTACATAATTATTTTTTTAAGCCCCTTCCTGTACTTCTTTTCTTCTAGCAAAATTTATAATAAATATTAGTGATTTTACATAGATTTATTTTAATTGACTTCCTTAAAAAAAAGCCAAACATGAAACCAACACCCAAAGATGTAGTGCCAGTCCTAGGAAAAGAGGAAAGGAAGGGACTACATGAGTAAATGACAAGCATGCTACACTGAATCTAATTCAGATACCAGCAAATAATTGGCAATATGTTTGTAGATACTATATGAAGTCTGTTTTTACAAATAGCTGTGCAGCTAGTGATGTTCTGCAGGTAAGGTACAGTTTGAGCTGACCTGCGTCTGAAGAGTCAAATATAATTCAAGACTCAAGTATTAATAGAATAAACTTAATTTTAGTTTTTTTTATAGGTGCAGCTGCATTTTCTATTTAATTATAGGCTCCCACAGTAGTAATTTTTCCATGACCTACTCAATCTCAAAAGTCAGAAAATTGCTTCTTTTTTAAAGCTGACAATAGCACGGTATGTTTCCAAAGGAAAAAGACAAATTACAGCAAATCATTACTTTAAGCATATTTAAATAGCCAGGAAGAAATCCTAATTGAAAAGTTTGCTAAAATGTGAAAAAGTTAGCAGTGCTTCTTTTTTTTTTTTAAAAAAAAAAAAGAATTATTCTCATGTTTGTAACATTACAAGCTTCTTATGATACGATGTCTTTCCTTTCTCTGCTCACCCTCTATACCCATTCTATCCTTTCTGATAAGGTTAGACAAAACATTTTTAGGAAGCAAAAATTTTAACTGGAGAGAAATTAATCTGTAGATATGTTTAATTATATAAGTTGATTATTCCATGTGAAGCTGATACCAAAGATAATGGGAATCTTTGTATTTCTTTGCATGGGTTCCAGAGCAGCCTGTGAGGCTTTATTATGCAGTAGTAGCTAATTTCCCCTTGTATTTTAAAAGAATTTTGTAGCCATATAATTATAATGATATATATACAGGTGATATAGTAGCATATTTATGTTAAACTTTAACAAGATTCAAGTCAATAATTGACCTAGAACTGAGCAGCATTTGAGTAATCCCTAAATAAGTATGTGTTTAATGCAGTTCATGGGGTGTAGTGTGAGTGGCAGGATTGGGGTTGCCGGGCAGAGCTGGTGAAATTGTGCAGGGAAGCTCCTCCTGTGTCCTCACTGGCTGCATTTGGGGGGCACAGGGGACCTGTGAACGCTGATTTCAGGGGAGTTAGGCAGTGTTGGGGGATACAGTGGATCTGTGAGGAGTTGGGCAGTGTTGTGAGCATCCCCATGCTCTTGTGCAGGTGGGGAGCTCCGGGATGAGGGTGTGGGGTGACTGTGACTGTTGGTGGCCAGTCCCTGTTTGGGCCCTGTCACTGCCCAGTGAAGGCAGTGTCTGGGCAAAGCCATCCACCACACAGCATGGGATGTACCCTGTGGTGGGCAGGGCTGGGGGCACCTCCATGGCTCCTCTGCTCTCTGTGCCCCTCACCGTCCTGGCCAGCTGCCTGCAGAGCTGCTAGTTCCTTTTCATTAACTGGGGTACTGACAATGAGGGTATTTCTAACCACAAATGTTCAGAAAGGAAAAAATAAGGGTATCATAAAATTGACTTGACAATCATGAAGTGAACCCTGGTCCTCCCAGAAAGCTCCTCCCCAGTAAACCTGTGCTCTTCCCCCATTCTCTCTGGTCCTTCTCCCACTGTTTCCTGCCTCTGAGCTTTCCCCCAGCACAGCAGGGCCCAGGCCCTTTTCCTGAGAGTCCCCTGGGACTGTGGCAGCTCATCCCAGGGTATCTGCAGCAGACCAGCTCCCAGGAAGCAGAGGCAGGGCAGCCTCAGATCTGCAGAGGATTTTGGAGGGGCTGGTGAGCACAGGTACCGTGGGAGGAGGTGGGCTGGCCAGCAGGAACCACTGCTGGCATCTCCTCATGGAAGAGAGAAGAAAAAGAAAGCTGGCACTGGGGTTCCTTCTGCTGCCACAAAATACCTGGAAAGAAGACTTTCAAGTCTGTCAAGGTAGGTAGCCATGGCAATGTGCCTTCTGCAGTTTCCCCAAGGGAGCACATAGAAGAAGGAGTTGCTCTCCTATATCTGCTGAAGTGCTTGAGCTCTTCCCCCTCCCTGTGTTCTCCATTTCCTGTCTCTAAATGACTGAACCTCTTAAAATTAGGCCCAGGCCATGGTTCTGTGAGAGAAAGCAGTGATTAGTATGATTCTTCCTACAAAAAAAGGACAATCATTAGAGGAGGAATTTGCTGTATTTTTGTCTTATTTTACATGACCAGCAGGTCAGATTTACCCATGTGGCTCTCAGTGTAAGACACACAGAATGAGTTGTTGTCTCCACAAATATTCTGTGAGAGCTCCATAGTGATAAGAATGGTTGTAACTTTGCCAAAGCCCATTCCAAGTTCTACTCCATGATACAACCATCTGACCCAAGCCATTTCTGCACCAGGCACTCAGATGTATTTGCTAGTTTAAAAAAGCCAAAAAATTTTAAATCTAAATTTAAGCAAACGCTTCAGGTTTTGACCCTGGTTAGTCACCCAGTACATTAGACAGAAAATAGTCTTTTCAGTCCCTTGGTTGACCTAGTCCATAGATCAAGAGCAGAGCAAAAAGGCAGGGCTGCTTCCTGGTGTAAGGGGCAGCTCAAAGCAAGGGCAGGAGCAGGACTGCACCCTCTATTTGGAGTCCTGGTGGCCTGGTTGTCCCATAGCTGTTCAGAGCTGGGATCCCTTGATCGGTCTGTTCTCTACCCCAGTGCTACTCCTCTGGTTTGTGCATCAGAGGAGCTCTATGCAAAACCAATTGGCATCCAAGGATTGTTTTGGCCAGCAGTGTTTTTCATTTAAGTCAAATGAAAAATGAGGTAAAGTTTGTCATACGTGCCTGTTACCTTTTCTTTCTACCGCTTTGTGTTAATTAGCTGGTGTGAAAAAAATGGGAGCGTAAGTATGAGGGAGATGGATTTTTATTTTTTTTTGTCTAATTTTTCAGTCATTTATCAGACTATGCTGTTGTGTTTTCTTACCCACCTGATCCCAGACCATGCTGATCTACAGTCTCATTTTCACAACAGCTGGCTGATCACCAGCACAGCTGAGTTGGGGGACTCAATGGAAGGACCTTGACCCCCCAGCCAGCATCTCTCAGGGAATTCTCTTTGTTGGGTGCTTTCAGCTGAGGCCACGCCCAAAGTCGAAGGTGATTTCTATTTGCCAAAGTGGGAAGACAACAGGAGAAAGAATAAAGATGAAAAATCTAAGCAGTCAGTTGAACTTGTTCAGCCTGATACCCGTCTGCGGTATTCAGGCAGCAGCTAACCCAAGGTTTCCCTAACCTTGGCAGAAGTGCAGGAAATAGTTGCAGTAGGATGAAGTGTTCTTGAACTGTTTCTCCAACGTATCAAGCACAAGCAGGCCATTCTTCAATATTAAGCATATGCCTCTCTTTTCTTCCCCTTTAAAGAAACTTTTTATTGTAGACCATAAAAGGGGGGGGGGGGGGGAATCAATCAATCTCTGTGGACCTCTGTGCTGCATCTACACTATCCAAGGACAAAGATGCAAATCAGGAGCTCCCCAGCATAATAGAATTTATAAGGCAAATTTCTTGCTAAAGTCTTACAGTGAAAGAAATAGCTGTGCTCAGTGTTATTTTAAACAAAAAGGAAAAAAAATAATTAACCACATTCTTAAAAACATCAGCTTCCTTCAGTGCATCAGAAGCAACATTCCAGATAAAAGCAGCATGATGTGAAAAGACCTGATCAGCAACAGATTGATGTCTGGGCTGGGGGACTAATGTAAGAACTTAAAGACTTGGCTAGAGAATATATCTTGAGAAGCATAAACATATAAGAGGATGCCAAACCATGAAAGGCTTCTTTTGCACTGAGAATTCAGAAATCGGCGTGTTGACAAGCAGAGAAGCCAATGCTGCTAGCAAAGCACATAATAAACTCAGCCTTTGGGAGCCTAGGATGAGATCTAGAAAGGGGCCAATCAATTTAGCTGTGATTTTAAGTTTCTACACCGGGTATTTAGGTGCTCTCAAGCCTCAGACCTCCCTGCCCAGCTGCCAATGATGATGTTTCAGGGACTGGGGTAGCCAGCTTTGAATCAGAAAGTGTGAGCTAGTGGTCAGTTTTTAGAGAGGATGGAGAGACTCTGAGACACTGACTGCAGAAGCCTGGTTGAGCCATTTGTTGAGGTTAAGGAAGAGCCAGGTTTAATTTCCTGCTGCATTTTCTGGCCATTGGCTTAGCAGTGGGCTCCTGTGTACTGGATGAGACCTTGGAGGCTGCGTGGGGTCTGAGCTGTTCTTCAGCTGGCACAGCACATCTGAAGCAGGTGTATGCCTCTGGAACTGTGATATCACCCTAGCCTGTATGGAGCTACTGCAGCATAAATACTAGCTTTAAACACTTGAGCACGAGCAAAGTAAGCAAACTCATGCTGTTCTTAAAAGTGAGACCTGGTCACCCTTTATTAACTGGGGTAGTCTCTCTGGGATGCTAGCAGTGAAGTGATATTCTTCTCTTGTTTTTCCTCTAGCTGCATTTAAAATTGGGTAATTCAATAATTAGCTTAGAAATAACAGATTTATATATGAAGCAAAATAGCTAGTAGTTATTAGGGTGTTAAATAGCTACTAGCTAATGTGTAGTCTGATTTTTGATGGATAAGCTACGTTTAAAAACTATATTCTAAGGAAAATAGACATACTTACAAAAACATGGGATGTGCATATGATGAGATAAAAATAAACTCTCTACCTAAAAGAGCAACTTGAGAGGGCAATCTGTAGGAGAAAACACCAATGGCTTCATCTTTTGCAAGCCTACCATGCAACCGCCCAGGCTAAA
Source organism: Corapipo altera (assembly GCF_003945725.1). NCBI lineage: Eukaryota > Metazoa > Chordata > Aves > Passeriformes > Pipridae > Corapipo > Corapipo altera. The sequence continues at coordinate 6,183,019 of NW_020884877.1, forward strand.
CCCTGCCTTTTTCTGGTTTGGAAAAGATCTTGAATGTTCTTTAAACTTGTTGACTTGCTCCACTTTTGCCAGGCCTTCCTGCATAAGCACACTGATCCAAATGCAATCATCCCTTGAGACGTACTCATGTTATTGTCAGGTGTCTCCTGGGGGCTGAGCACCTACCCTGGGAGGATGCTGGTAAGTACTGCAGACACCTCTTCTTTCAGCAAAGCGATCAATGACTATGCAGCTGATGGCTCTCATTCTTGTTTGGTTGGCAGGGATGGTGTCACTAAACTTGAGCTCACTTGTCACAATGGAATTTAATTATCTGCTGGAGAGAAGCCCTGACAGCTGTGGCGTAGGTTTTTCAATGTGGATGTTGCCTGGATCGCAAGAAAAATATCAAGGGCTGGTGACAAACAGCCATGTTCTAAAAGCATCTCTGCCTGGGTTAGACCATGCCTACCAAAGCGGTACGTGCGATTATCTTGAAGTTATTTATTGACTGTTGTGTCAGATCGTGGTTAAAGTTTATCTTTACTGAAAGTTGTCCTCAGGAATCCTTATATTTCATCAAAAGTAACTTTTCTTTTCCAGGACTTAGGTTGGAAGCACAGCGTTTGTTTACTGCATTGCCCTTGGGTTTGCCTCTGGCTTGTGCTTCCTGGGAGAAAGGCAGTGGGATTGCTGCTGGTTCCTAAATCACTGACAGTCTGTGATGGCCTTGTGGTAGTGAAACCATTTTGCTAACAGCAGCATCAGGTAAGACCTCATCATTTTATTATGGTAATGGTTATAACTGATAAACTAAGGAAACATGAGCTGACAAAAAGGGCAAGTTATCTGTGTGTGTGTGTTTTTATTTCTTTTGTGGTTTGTTTTTTTAATGGAATATTACCTTAGCTCATATCCCAGAATACTGGGATTTTTTTATTTTTACCATTTTTTTTTCTTGTTGGCAAACAAGTACTCCTGCCAGTAGCTCTCTAAGGTCGCTGACATGCTCTGAGATGCTGAAGGCACTTTTATAATAAATTATGTTATACATTTGCAAAAATAAAGGACCCATGCTGTGAATAGGAAGATGCCCCATTTGGCATTTGTTTGCCTCCTGCCAACCTTGGAGGAGCACCCAACCACCCACATAAACACACACACCTTTGGGAGCCCTAAAGGCAGATCAGGATCATCGTCTGACTTGCATCCCTGAATCCATCCACCTCCCAGCATACAGAAGCATTGTCCCTCAAAGACTGAAAAAGGAGCCTTTTTTCTGTGGGCAGTTTGTGGGTGCCAAGCTACACCCATGGACATACTTCTCCTCTCACACACCACAGACTACCATGCATGCCTCCTGGGACCTCCTGGCCACGTTCCCTGGGCTTCAGGTGAGCTCACCCTAAATCCTGGGGTCCATGGTTGCAGTCCTGTCCTTCCCCTGCTGGTACTGAAGCAGAAAGTACACTTCAAGTGGTGGAGGGGAGGCACTCCATAGCCTCCGTTTAAAGAAGGGTGAGGCCTTTCTGGCCCCAAAGACTTTTTTCTGCCTGAAGTCTTTTTCTGTATTAAAGAACAGATGAAGTGGAGTGTTGCTTGTGCACTCTCTAGGCCACTATTAGATTAAACCATGCTAGAAACACTAGTTGATGTTTCTTGTGCCTATTGTCCTTGCGCTTCCTGGGCTAAGTTTGGAAGTTAGACCACACAGCTGTACTTCCCAGGACCAGGCAGGACAAGGACATCATTTGTCCGTGCCCTGCTCAAGTGAGAGGGAAGGCACTTTTGTAAGGCCCTTGCTGCTAGCATGAGCTAAAAGGGACAACCTGTCTGTAGAGAGCTTTGGGAATGAGTTTCTTCTCCAAAAAGAGGGTGTGTTGTAATCTGTTTACATTGTGCATTGGCAGCTCTTGATGACTGCTGTTAGGATTAGAAACAATTTGGAAATTCTGGAGTTAAAACAATGTAAGTTGCACAAAGATAATACTTAATAAACATGAATAGACAGTAGGTTGGGTTTTTTTCCATCCTTTTAATATGACTTTTAGACTTACAAGCTTTTATCTTATTTTATGAGGCCATGTGAAATAAATTAAATGTAACACAAGATGCTGTTAAAAAAGATTTTATGACATCAAGAACTGATTCTATATTAGGACCAGATCCTACACAGGCTTATGGATGTGAGTAATTTTGCTCCCATAGATAAGCTATGGAGTCAGCTATGGCTAACCATTTAAATGCTCAGAATCAGGCCCTCATTTTGGACGCACTTCTCATTGTTAAATCAATGTGAAAGTGAAATCTGTCTCCTCTCAAAAGGAAATTGCCAAGACTTTCTACGCTGAGATTTGGGATCTGTAGAAAATGAAGCCTTTTTATTTTTTTCTTCCCTCCAATAATCTGTTCAGTGAACAAGCTGTGAAAAATAGTTCTATATTTTTTCCATGTGATGCAGCAGACGGTAAATTTCCATTTAAAAGAATGATCAGAGTAGCTGCTGGCACTGAACTCTGTTGTCTTAGTCAAACCTACTTACAAAGAGTTTACAGCAATACAATAGCTTATTATTTCACTCAACCAGAAATCAGATGAAAAAGGCAAAGGGGAAGCCTGAAGTAGGTTCATGGTCAGAATTCTTTTCTTTCTTAACATCTTGGGGTTTTTTAAATGCAGGAGTTGAGATCAGTAGTTTTATGTGTAAGGAGGAGAATATTTCTTTTCACCTCTACTTTTGTATGCTATGAAATAATCAGACTACACACTTCTATAGCGCTTTTCTTCTAGGGATCTGAAAGCACTTTAAAAACATTAATTAAAGTCTCAAAACACCCATGTGGAGGTAAAGGAACATTGTTTGCAGAAGGCTTAACCTGATTCTTTAAGTACTATACAAGGAAAATAATGGAATAGTCAAAGCAAATTAATCTAACTGAATTGCTAGGAGCATGTAAATGTATATGTGTGTGTATATATATGTGCCTATGTATGTGTGTGTACATGTGCATGTGTGGGCCTGCAGATCTGTATTGCTATATGCCTTAGACTGCACTTCTTCTGCCCTGCATGTCCTGCCTGTTGTTGTCTCAGGGGGTATGATGTGTGCTGCTGCTTCTCTCCGCACGGGGCCTCGACAAATGTGTATCTTCTAGGAAACCCAGGGAAATCTGTCATTGTCATTGATTCAACTAGGATTACTTTAAAGAAATTTAAAGGCAGAACAATTCTTTTTTTCTGATCACAAAACTTGTGAATGACAATAATAGGTGGATGGTGGAGATCCAGAAGGGGTCTTGGCCACCTGAGCTGGGGAGGCTGGACCGCCTCTGGTGAAAGGGCCAGCACCTCCCCTCTTTGACTGCCACTTGCTGTCCCTTGCTGCTGTTGCTTGAGCAGTCCCCCAATGCCAGGGAGTTTTGGGGGCGGTGCTGCAGAGGGAGCGCTGCAGAGTGGGCTTGGCTCCTGCTGGGGCTGCCAGCTCCCCTCCGTGCCTGGAGGCAGGAGACAGGCATCCTCCTGCTGCAGCTTAATATTGGGCTTGGCTTGGCTCCCCAAGGTAACAATGTCTACATTAAAAATTGTTATTTTACAGACTATAGAACTGGTGTTATCCTTTCCTTTTAGCGTCATTCCTGCTGAGGTGTATTCCCTGTAATCTGCTGAGCATGTGCCTGCCCCACGCCCTGAGCAAGTAGAGTTGTGCTGGGTATCTCCATTTCTCCACCTTCACTGCTTTGATTTCCTGCTGCTGCATCTCTTTGGCCTCAGCTAAAGGCTAGAGCCATCCCAGCCCAGTGTGTCTGACAGAGAAGGCTGATTCATCGTGGCTCTCTAGCTGCGCTGTCAGAAATTAAAATGAAGTGAGGGAATTAATCAAAATGGAGAAAACCCAAGCTGAAGGACTGAGCCACTCATATTTCTATTTTCAGCTCAGTGGTGCAGCGTGTAGCCCTTTCTTGTGCAGCCTGGAAGAATGCACTGCTGAACTCTTGCAGCCTGACATCTCTTCTCTTTAGAAAAAACAGGTGAAAAAAGTATTTTTCTAGAGGTTACAGGACATAATTATTTTCTTTGTTTGGGTCAAAGATGTGGAGAAATAGGTCCACATGACCACTCTGAGTCTGAAAGGAGGTTTAAGGGCTACTAAAAGCAAAACGGGCCCTGATGCCATAAGCTTTCATCATCCCTAGTCCCATGTGCTATTACAATCTAAAAATGCTTTTGGGTCACCAGCATTAGATCCTTTTCTTAATCTTCATCATGTCTCCTTTCTGCTAACTTTGCTTTCTCTGTCTGACGTAGGCTGTAAGATCTTCAGTGCAAAGAGAGCATCTTTTATCTCTGTAAAGTGTCATGCAAACTTAGGGTAGTGCGTAAATATTTAATAATAATATTAGTGATGGAGATTAGAGTCCTGGAGGAACGTCTCTCCTTCCTTTCAGATGTAGAACATATAATGGGAGTTTGTGTACTGTTTCATTTCCCTGGTGAGAATTTTTCCGCTCACCCCTTTTCCAATTGCCCCATCATCAACTTGGTAAGGCTATTGGGGCACACTAATCTTGACTGGGAATGGCTTAATTGGAACTGAGCAAATAACTGCTTTTTCACCTGAGACTTTAAAAGAAACTCCCTTATAATACAAGTTTCCTTTCCTCCATGTTAGAAAAATGGAAACCTGGGGAAAAGGGCATACCTTCTGGTATCTATCTTATGGTTCTAATCATCTTTATTTTGAAAAGGAACTGAAATATGACTACGAGTGATCTCCAAATCACATTTCAGAACAGGAAATAGAAACTTTCAATTTACAAAACATCAGAAAAAAAACATGTTGACTTTTCTGAAATGTTTGCTTTTGGGCAACACCCCTTGCCTCATTCAGTTTCCAGTCTTGTCTGGTTGTAGCACCCCGAAACCACCCAAGGAGACAGTGCAAAGCCTGATAGCAGGCAGTGGTTCTCTGCAGTGCCCACCAGCCCTTTGGTGTCAGGAGCTGCGCCACAGGGCCCTGCAGGCAGCTGGAGAGGCCTCCTCCAGGGGGCACAGGGACACCTCTGCAGAACATCACTCTCTGCTGCTCACAGAGACTGGGCACGCAGTGCACCTCAGCCACCTCTGGACAAACTACTACACTGGAAAGGTACTTGTGTATTATATAAGAGCCATTCACAAAAATGTTTTCCTTTAGCTTGCGATGAGCTGCATCTCTCAGGGGTCATTCAGGACTGAAAGTCTGTGAGAAAACCAGATTATTTTTTCCAAAAATAACCTTCTCATGACCATGCAGAGGAGAAATGTCACAGCCTTCTGCTGGTGGTGCGTGGGCTGATGGCGTGCTGTCCCACTGCAAGGGCTGTGAGCAGCTGTGAGTCCAGGCCAAGTTTGGGGGAAAACTGTCCAGAGGTGCCCAGAAAGGGAACATCTGTGAGGTCTCATGATGCTGGAGGTGTCAGGAGAAAGGGCTGATCTGTGCTCCCTGCCAGCAGTGGAAGGGCTTCAAGGTGCTCAAGCCTGGGACAGCATCACAGGAGACAGGCTGTGAGGAGCTCAGAGCTGTCCCCAGCACTCTGCTCATCAACCCTTCTTACTTCTTCCTTTTCAGTAGCCTAAATAATTTTAAAATTGGTTGGCTATTTAACTAGATTCACTTTATAGGAGGGTTTATGCTGTACCTTACTTAAATTGTAAATTTTCTAATGCTTGTAGCCAATAGCAATTAATTTAAAATAATTAAGACAAATATACACATTAAATTGCCAAGCACTACATTTTTCTCATTCATTTATGACTTAATAGACTTCATTGTATGTGTTCACTCTTTACTAATTGCACAGTTGACAATTCTTTATGACTTTGAGGAGTTCAACATTTTCTATCTTTACTGGCTGCATCCTCTTAGCATAATCATAGTCTTAATTTTGTTTAACTTATGCTAAAGCAAAATATGAATCTAAACCACAGGAGGCAAATAAAACATGTCATTGTACAGTTTGCTACATTTTATAAAACCCTTTTACAGCATGAACCATCCACCCGTTCTGTTCAACAGAGTAAATGGGATCTAACCATGCTTTAAGGACTGTGCTCATCTTTAAACTGATTAGTTCCTATCCTTATTACAAAATGCAAACATCTATACCAGGTCTTACATCTAATTCTATATACAATTAAATGGGTAAGCCCTGTTGCCTCCAGCATAATCATTTTTTGGTAGTTATTTACCTTGAGACTCCCTAGGCAGGATCTGGGACCTGTTTCTCCCATTGCTATGGGGTGGGGGCAGGGAGGAGGCCCTTATGGTCCTGGCTGCTTTAGGCAGAAGGGGTGGAGATGAGCAGAAGGGCCAAGCTCACGGGTTGGGGTCAGTGGGAGATCAAGGAAGCCTGAGCCTTGTGCCTGGTTGGGCAGCAGGGATGAGGTGGGAAGGTGGAAGCAGGGGCTGGTGTGGTGGGGGGTCAGTGCTGCAAGCTGTGCCCGCTCTCCTGTGTGCCAGCTTTGGTTTATGGTGCCTGTGCTTGAGAAAGGACCCAACCAAATGCTGTGTGGATGGGGTAGCATAAACGGGGCTGCGGTGCTCATGGGGCAGCTCTGGAGATGGATCTGGTGGGAATGCGTATGTCAGGATGCAGCTCTGTGATCACAGGCTCTGCACCAGGAGCAGGGAAAGCAAACAGTGCCTTAACCAAAGATTAATGCCTAGAAAAATCACCCAGACTCTCTCGGCTTTTTTTTCCCCTCTCCCCAGGGGGAAGTGCCCGCATTACTGCCCGAGCAAGCATCGTGCCGGGGGAGGGAGGGGAGGGGGGTGTGTGTGTGTGCGCTTGTTGTCCAAAATGCTCCAGGGCAGGGAGGAGACAGCCGCGTCTGGCACAGCTCAGCAGCCAGGGACTGAAGGACGGCCGGGAACCCATTTGCTCATAGCGGTGCCTGGTTAAACCCCCAGCCTGCACATGGCTTTAACCAAGTGCGGTGCAGCGACGCGAGTGAGGGGCTGCCTTTGGCATAAGGGCTCTGTTCGCCCCCTGATTAGGATTAGGAGAGGAAAGATGTGACTTCCACTGGCGGACAGGTTTCCTTCTCTCTTGCTTACTCTTCTTCTTTTTTTTTTTTTTTTTTTTTTTTTTTGGAAATCGTGTTTAACACTCATACAATTTGGTGAAATTACAAGCCCTCAAGGACAGAGGGAGAAGCCAGTCTGTTTAAAAAATAAAAAGAGGACATGATTACTTTGCTGAAGCCGTACTTTCTATTTTCTCTTCCAAAAGAGACAAAAGGAATAAATACTTAAAACCCAGTGGTGACGACAGTGAAGCAATCATGCAGTTGCTGGATACCTTTGTCTCAGAGAGGCATGTAGTCATTTTTACATGTCTGCCACTGGGTGTCAAACCTTTCTTTTCTTCCCCTTTCCATTTTGGATGGCCAAACTGATTATCTAAAATAGAAAATTAGCACACAATGGCTTTACTCTGTGATACCCCTTATGCAACTAATGGGCAAAGCTTGTTAATTGGTTGTAAATGCCAGCAGGTTGCCAAGATAATACTTCAGAAATAAGCGGGTATTCTGATAATTACAGCAATCTTCATCTATAAAAGCTTAAGTAGATGAAGTACTGGCTGGCTTAAAACCAAGATTTATCCCGCTGCACTCGCATTAAAAGAAAAAATAAGATGAAAACAATAATGTAGCAAAACAATTATATAGCAGGAAGCGTTGTAGGTTTTAGAGATTGTGAAAACTCAGAAAGTAAAACAGTGCTGTAATAACCAGTTATGGAAAAATAGGCCATTTACATTTGTGTATAATTAAATAGTAGGCTATGCAATTTCACTTTTTAAAGTAAACTGCCTTTTCCTTTTTTTATAGGGCAACGTAGCCATAATTGCTGCATTAAAGCTTTAATGAAAGAAAAAAGCAGCAGATCAAGATGACATGTAACATCCACATTTGTACTGTGGTGTTCTGCTTGTTTAGTAATGGGAAGCTACTGAGGAGATTAAAATTGCAGAATTCTTCATAGTTTTTTTCCCCGAAAATTGCTATAGGAAGATCATTCAAAGTCTAAAATACATACAATTTATTTTTCTACCTTCAATCCACAAGGATTTAATGGCTTTCCTAACTCTCAGAGTCTCTGGAGAAATACTTTCTTGCAAAAGAGGGGATATTATTTCAGCTCATCAAAATTATCAAAAGTAAGCAGCTCAAAGCGTAGAAGTCTCACCTCTTGGTTTAGACTACTACTGCAAATGCCGAACAGTATTTTTTAACTCAGATCTACTCCTCAGCTTTCCTGTCAGAATTATCAACAGGTTGATATATAATCTTGTTATTTGGCAGTAAAGCCAAGCTCAGCTGTGTTAAAGCTCTGAAATATGGGTGTGAGCTTTCAAACCAAATTTTTGTCTATGATAGTACAATATAAGGGTTGATATTGGGGAAGGAGAAAGCCTTGCCTTTTTTTTTTTTTTTTAAATAACCTTGGGTGCACCTTATAGACTGCTTTTAATCATCGATGCCAACGGTGATTGAGCGAGGGCACGTTTCAGAGTTTCAGAAGCAGGAGGAGTGCAGGGCAGTACTGAGGGGCTGCTTTGTTCAGGCTTTGGGGGAAAAGGCAATGCCAAACCGAGATATCCTTCCTGCTGGGCATCTGGGGGACCCATGTTGCTGGCTTGCACGTAACAGGAGCCCGCCCCTGGTGTGTGCTGCTCTGCTGGAGCATTCACCCATCTTCACTGCCTCCTCCCAGCAGGGTGAGACCATGCAGAGGCACAGGGGCTGCAGAGAGCCCTTTCCTGGTGGCTAAACGCACATGCCTGGCATGGCCCTGGGTGCAAGGCACTGACACAAGAGCAGCTCATGCTGGATTTTTCCACACGTGGAAAATAGGCTGTGACATGCCCTGCAGTAGGATCAGCCCGGTGGGACACTGGTGGATATGCTGGAAACAAGGCACACCATGCTGTGGAAAGTTAGATTTGGATGTGTGCATTGTCTTATCAACTTATCAAACATTTGATGGAGATGTCTTTCCTGTGTGTGGTCATGCAACATCAACCTGAAATCTCTTCCACACATTATCCATAAAAAAAAAAATAAAAAGAGCCCAGTGGGCAAGCAGGGACAACGCTTTAAATTTTGGCAAACAAAAAGGTGAACCATGTCACCTAAATCCTTTGGGGAAACAAGGCATGAGATCACAGGAGTTGCCAGGGGAGTGGGGTGTGAGGCCAGCCCCACTGCTTGCCAGTCCAAGGCCCTGTGCCACATAATGGGCTTTCCTAGTTAGTACATAATATATGGCACTTGTCCGAAGTGTGGCTGCGGTAACCAGCGGAGGAAGAAATAACTTGAAGAGATCCTTTAATGGATCTGTCTGCCTTGTCTTCCAGGAACAAAATAAATAGAAGACTTTTTCAACTGGCATGTATTTCCATTTATGCTTTAAAAATTCATGAGAATAGGTTTCATAGGACGATGTAGTTACTATGGTAATTGTTTATTAATCTGGAGGAGCTTGGTAATTACCACAGTACAGTTTATATAACCCAAACTCAGAGTTAAAGTACGGGTATGATTTCTTTACACATCCATCTTTTAGACACTTTTTCCAACTTTTTTTTTATTTAACAGAATATGCATTTTCCCCTCTCAGTTCTACTTTTATCCAAGTGCGTACATTTCTGGAAGTGTAGAGATAGTGTAAAAATTATAAAGAAAAGCTTGCTCGGAGTTGGCAGGCCAGGACAGCCAGGAAAAAATGGAGTAAGTGGCAGGTGGATATTTTTTTTAATTAAAAAAAAATTATGTCTTTCTCTTTTCTCTGGAGGATTTATTTGTGGGAGGGCAACAAGGGGCAGAGGAAGAAGGCAAGGTGGGGATGTTGCAGGAGGCTGTGTGTCCATGGGACTACAGAAGGATGTGTCTGTATGGCAGACGCACACACAAGGAAAAACTCAAGAGCTGGGCTAAGGATGAATGTCTGTCTGGCTTTGGCTGTTTTTTTTTTTGGGGGTTATGTGTGGTTTTGGTAATGGAGAATGCAAGAGTGGCAAGGTTCCCACTAGGTACACTGTGGCCCTTTGGAAAACCTGCTGTCAGCTCTCCTCAGCCATGACAGCCTCCCAAGGGCATGCGCTCACCTTTCCTGGAGAAACTTCATCTAAAAATCAAATTTGTTCATTCAAAAATGATCACTGTAGTGATGCTCTCCAGAAACCCAGGAAACAGAAAATCACACGAATATTTTTCAGGGAGTTTTTTTTTTTTATCATTTATCTAAAAGCTCCTTTCTCCCAGAGAAAGAAAAATTTTGCCCACTGTGAATCTTGTTCCTGCATTGATTCTAGTTGAGAGACAATTAATTGCCATCAGTTGTGATGACCCGTAAGAAGCCAGAAGCGGCCCTGTTGGTGGGTGACCCCTCCTCGCCCGTCCCCACTATCCACCGCCGGCTCGCGCTGCTGGTGGGCTGGAGAAACTCCCTGGTCGGCCTGGCTTCATTGCCGAGAGATTCACATTATTTATATGGAAAAAGTGCAGGATGCCATCTCCTCGCTTGCTCTGCCTGCATAAATTGCGCGTGTTTATTATTCATCGTAACACAGCACATTCTCTGTTTCTGTGTCACTTGTCACTAATCACTTATGCATCTGATGTGCGGATCCAGAGCAGGTTCTTAAGCATTCTTGGCTTCAAAACATAAGATATGCATGGGTAAGAGTTTATCCCACCCCCAAAATAACAACTTTGATACATTTTCAAAAGGGAAAGTGCATATGTTACAGTACTCAGGAGCAGCGATAACCAAACTAGCTGAGAAGTGACATGGACTTGGGTTATTTTCTTGTTGCTTTCTTCTTTTTCTTTTTTTTTTTTTTTTTGGTTTCTCTTTAGTATTTCATGAAGTGTGTAAAAATCTTAACATTTGAATGCCACACGCTTCGTTCTGCCTGCGAGATAAAGGACATTTCTCTAAAAGAAACATACGCTCCTTGTTCCTTGTTTTGATTCCCCGTACAGCTTGTCACAATGCATTTACATTTTGCCCATACATTTGGATTTGCAACCCGAGCTGTGCTTTTGAGGAAGGGATGAAAACTCTTTTCTTTCGACTTTTGGGTGGCAGTTGAGCACAGAGGACGCAGGCTGCCCACACAACCCTTCCAGCCTCTACCACGACCCACCACCCCAAGCCCCAGTGGCTCCTTCATGCGGGGCTGACGGTCGTGTTGGCCGTCAGCTCGGGGAGGGCTCTTTCCTCATACTTTTCTCTCCTGTCCCTCCTCACTCCCTGCCTAGCTTGCCTCCCATTCCATGGAAGCCAATTGCCAAACCTCAGTGGATGGTGGCACTATGTCTACCCCACTTTTTTCCCCCCAGATTTCTTCCTCTGGTCTCTTGTAGACTCTGGAAAATACCAGAAATTGCCCTTTCCTTCTCTGGATCTGCTCTGGGAAGCACTGTGGAAATGTTGAAAACCCTGAAAACCTTTTGTTTAAGACAATGCCTTTTTTCCCCCTGTCTCATAGCACTGGGTGAACAGCAGAAACAGTATGAGGCTGAGGATGGAAAGAAACCCCAAAGAGCCTCAGTGGGGATAATATCAGTTTGCAGAATCTTCTGGAGTTTGGGTATCACAGTGACTAATGGTCATTCAGCTGGGCAAATGCCATCTATTCATTTTCTGGTAGTTGAGCTGGTTCCTCTGTAACTCTGCAAACTGGCAAGCACAGCCAGTGACAGGTCTGCCTATAGGTCTAAAGAGTTTGAGCTCCTCCATCAGACACCTGCAAGATGTGGCTATGCCATATCTACATTGGTCTGTGGTTCACCTGCACCATGTTAACCTGCAGTCGAAGATTGGTGATATTGGCCTGGCCTTGTGGGAGGGCAACATGCAGACTAACTGGCAGAACAGTAGCCTGAATGACCTGTATTTCATTTCACAGGATCATAGAATGGTTTGAGTCAGAAGGGATCTTAAAGATCATCTAGTTCCAACTTTCCTGACATTTTTTTTTTTTTACAAACATCTGCAGGGCAAAAATTATTTACTGTAGAAATACTGAAAAAGTCATAAATCTGGTCAAACATTTTCTCTTCCAAGGCTACTGAAATAGAGGACTGCTTACTGACCTTATTGTTCCTTGTTCTGCTGATATCTGATGGGAACAATCTTATTAACAACCTCCAATTGCATGTCCTCCTTGACTGAGAAGTCAGCCCTACAATAACATCAGAGAGGCAGCTTGAAATTAGGATACAGAAAACTGATGCCAAAAATATGTCAACTTAGAAGGTCATTAAGAATTATCCATTTGTGCATGTTCACATGCCAACAGTACCTTAAGTGATTACCTTAGAGGGATAGATTTGTCTAATGAACGTACGAATTAACAATATAAAATTGTGATTGATAAATCAAATAAGAATTTAGAATTTGCCAATGAATCTAACTGGAATAGAGTTTCACTGGATGCGAATGTGAGAGGAACTGTTGGTGTTCTCTGCTAAAAATTACTCTCGGTGGTATTTTTCCACTTCATGACACCACAGTTGTAGGTGACTGATCTAAAAACCAGCCTGCCTGTACCTCAGGCAGAGACAAGTTGTTCCGAAGATCTTGGCTCACCATTTCCAGTAGTTATTTTTTAAACCTCTCCACCTACACCTTTATTGATCTTTTTTTTTTTTTTTTTTTTTTAAGCTCAGCGTAGAAATTAACCGAGACTGGTACTGGCAGATAAACAATGAGCTTTTATTTAAAAGCTAGTAGAATTCTGTTTAAGTAGTTTTAAACTTAGGCACTCAGATAAAAGCAGCTGATATTTAACTCTGCTTTTCAGCATGGACATAGCTCAGGAAAGAGTTTTGATTTTCGTCTCTGAAAGATAAATTATATTAGTAGTTTCCTGAGTTGCAGGTTATATCTCCTTTGCAAAGAGTTTTAGAAGCCTAAAAGAGCAAGATGTTTAGGTTTAAAAAACATCTTGTACAGATAGGAATTTTTTTCTTTTCCTTCTAAAGCTCTACCCTTGTAGTGGCTAAGATCAATGCAATTTACACACTGTTTTTTAAAATAAGCTCTTACTGGCAGATATGCTTCAGTTGACATTTATGACAAAGTTTTAGTGATTCCTTATTGCATCTTCACCTTTTTGGCTTGTGCCATTTTGGCTTTGGGGCACTCCTGGCACACAAGTGAGGACCAGCTCTACAAAATGCTGTTAAAGGAGCTGCTAGTTTAGCTCTTGTGAAATTGCATATCAAAGACCCAGATAATAATAAAGTACCAAAGGAGTTTTACATTTCATTACTCCATGTCATTAATGTCTTATGTGCTCATGAACCAAAGTTAGGTCATAAATGTCTTTGAAATAAAAGATTATTGAAGGTCTCTTTGACTTGATATGAAGGGGTAATTTCAGCCTGTTGAATCTGTAGTGCCCTGAGTACCACTTGTTTTGCAAACTTAAAATTGCCATAGTAAAATCTACTATTCAGTTGAGGTGGAAATTTCAAGGGATATTTATGCTGGATTTTGCTGTTAAAATGGTTTGAGTAATCACAAAATGAGCAAAATCAGTTACCAAAACCCTGCACATCACATGACCTGCCAGAAGTGGTGTTGATTTGGGGCTCTCTGGTGCATTCCTGGCTGTGGAGCACTGCACGAGGACATACTAGGCACACACACACACACACACACACTGGGAACAGCCATCTCTATTTGTTAGTAACATTACGGGATGTCCCAGGAGGCTCCTAGGGGGGATACTAGATGGAAAAGTACCTCCTGACTCACAGCCCTCCTTCCTGTTGTCTTCTCTCCTATATCTAGCTGCTCTTGATACGATTCTTTTGCACCAGTTTTTTGTCCCAGATCTGTGGTGCTTTTTTGTGTAATTTATCACATGTAATTTTTAAAGTGAGAAAATGCCCCAAGTGTAAAAGTGGTAGTAAAAGCATGAAGGCGAAAGTACTGATGCTTGATGCTATAACTTGAAAACAGGGCACTAGGACTCACTGTATACTTAACTGATCTCTTTGTGCCTATGGGCAGTATGGAGAACACAGCAGCCAAGCTGCATTGTACAGCGGGCTGCCCAATATGTAGCCTCCTGAGGGGAGGGGAAGGGGAGAGGGAGCCCTTCAGAACTGCTTCACCACAGCTAGCGCCTGAAGGTCCACAGGGTCATGGGCCACAACCAAATTCCCTCTCGTTGGAAAGGGCAAGATTTGGAATGTACTGTGTAAGCTCACAAAACCAGGGGCGTGATTGTGAGTTGCTGTGTGTTGGAGCAGCGCAGGCTCCCTCGCACGAGAAGGGAGCTGGGAGGCGGCTGCACGGGGCTGCAGCCCCGCGCCTCAGAACATCCCGGGGAAGCTGCGCAGAGAAGCATGACACAAGCCTTGAAACATTTAGGGAGGGGGCATGTTATTTTAATATCCTTTTTTGTGCTTAATAGAAAAGGGGTTTGTGGTTAATTCTTTATTATCTCCGACAGCAGTTCTCGCTTCGGCTCCTCTTTCTTTAACTGCCAAGCTAGCATTTTCCTTTTTTATTGCTCCTTTCTTCGAGGTTTGCTTTGGAAAAGTGCCAGTTATCATTTCCCATTAGGGCAAATATTGCATCAAACTCATGATTAGGGATTTGAGGGCTTGGGAATATCATTCTCTAACATTTGTCTTTCATTTTCTAAGTCTTTTTTCTCCCTTTGTACACACACATATGCACACATGCCTGCATATCTGTGGATATACATATGTGTATATGTATTTATAGAGAGGAAGACAAAGTGCTCTGTGTGTGCCTGATTACACGGGAAGGCTTACATGTATGTGTGTATCTATTTGTATATAAAGTTTAAATCTCTTCTCCTAGACAAAAGAAAAGGGAAGAGCTTTCTCTTCATGTGCGATTTCAGAGGACTCTGAAGGTTAATAAAGGAGAAGAATAACAGATTTGTTTGTATGTTTTGGGTTAAATACTTCAGTTTTGCAGCGAAGGAAGGTGTTAAGAACACACACTGTGAGCGTGGAGATGAAGCCACTGCTAGGGAGCTGCTATCAGTTTTACCGACCCTACAAAACTGAGGAACAACACTGCTTATTTTTGAGTGTGCCTTTTATGGTACCTTTTTTATTACCTGTACCTGTACATATACAGCCACCATGTCTAGAATATTCCTTGTATAAAGTGGCAATAAATATTACATTTCTAGAAATAAACCATTCTGCTGTATTAACATATGCTGCACCACCTATATTGAAGAACTATATAGATACTTAGGCTCTAATTTGGGCATCCTGAATTGCTCTTAAAAGGTGCCCACTTCTGTTGGTTAAGCAAACAGGCCTAAATGTCTCGAGGCAGAAAAAAGGCTGTGCTGGGCATATGCACTGATGTAGGCTTCAAGGTATCTGGATTCTGGCTTTAATCTATCTCTTCCCTTGCTTACCTCCCAATACTTAGGCACTGCTGGGATGTTCAAAAATCTTCACAGCTGCCACCTATTTCTGATGCTGGCTCACAAAACCCAGCACCTGCTTTCAGTACAAAATTTTAGGAGGATTTTTGAAGAATATAATTTTATTTCTGGTAAAACTTTGCCTATGCCTGGTCTGGGGTAAGGCACATTACAGGTGGTTGGTCCCTCCCACCAGGTGCCCTTTTGGGAATGGGGATTTATGGGGGGCTGGGGCTGGTGGTGATGCTGGGGTCTGTGGTACCCCACCCCCATCCTCCTCCCAAAAAAGGGCTCTCGAGAGCCAGGCACCATCCTACTTCACACCCGGCAAATCACTTAACCTCTCAGCACGTCGGCTTTCACAGCTGTTAACACGGGGAATGGTTTTATTTCGTCTCCTCTCGTAAAGAGCATTGAGGCTCTGATCGACCAGAGGCCAAGCGTTATTTCCACTTACAGATAAGTTGGATTTTGGCAGCTGGTGAGAGGGAGGCAAGCACATTCATCTGGGTAAAATCCCCTGGCTGGAGAAATAGCCAACGGGGAAGTTTTATAAGGCAGGCACAAAGCAATATCAGCAATATCCAGAGCAAATCTTGTATCGGAGTTGTCATTTTTGCTCCAACCCGGCAGTGGCTGGCTGGGGATTTGGGGGGTCTGTGGGGAGATGGGAGCAGGCGAGCTGCAGAGTGGTGCTGGCCAGCTCAGCTGGGGTGGTGCTGACACTCAAAGCACCCGACAGGTTCCTAAATACATATATTTCTAGGCAGCCAATTTGCCTCCAAAAAATTTATTCTTCAAGGCTCGTTCCCATCTGCCAAAAGAAAACATGTCATTTATATAAAAAAGAAAAACCCCTAACATTGACAGACAGTATAGTGTTGTTTAGCTATAGCCCTCTGCTTTTACCTGAGCCATGCGCAGGAACCACATGGTGAGACAGCCCTGTCACCCACATGCTATATTAACAGTCAGCTTTTAATCGTGCTTCTCTCTGGCAGGTCGACAAATATTTTTCCCTTTACTCACAATTCACCCTGTCTTTTTTTCTGAGAAATACTGCACTTACTTCTTTTAAATTTCTGCAAAAATTACTCCAGGCGAAGTGACTCAATCATTCTGCAGATTAAATACAATATCACCTCTCTTCTAGTACAATGTCTATAAGTTAAAATTATTGCAGTAATTTTAGTAATTTATGCTGTAATTTATACTGATAAACTTGACTCTGTGTTTCTAGTTCTGCCCTGCTTCTTCTGTCCTCCCTTCCTAAAAAAATTGTCATGGTTCCCACATGGGAAAGCTTCAAATCAAGGGAAGGTACAGTAAGCTCCTAGTTATTTTAGAAATCTTTAAGTGATTAAGGCAAAAGGATGGTTAATTATAATATTCTAAAAACACAGCTGCTAAAAAAAAAGTTTCATGCAGCCACCAATTTATTATTTTGTCATCATCTTAGGCATACTTATGACATATGGGAAAAATAAAAGATTAAATCTCCGTCCCGAAACTGCCCCCACAGTCCTGGAACAAGCAACATCTTCTGAAAGAAGGAGGCTCGGCCTGACTTCATGCCAGTGTGAGCAGGGGCGGCTTCCAGCCCCGTGTTCACTTTCACAGCCTTGAAA
Organism: Corapipo altera; assembly: GCF_003945725.1. Lineage (NCBI taxonomy): Eukaryota > Metazoa > Chordata > Aves > Passeriformes > Pipridae > Corapipo > Corapipo altera. The sequence goes on from NW_020884877.1 coordinate 6,200,111, forward strand.
GCTGAAATCTTCTGCCGGGTTTGCAAAACATCAGCTGGGAAAACGGTGGCTAAATCAAGAGCAACCACAGTTTGCCAGGGAACAAATATCCCAGCTTTGGCCATACCAGTCTTCTGTGCACTCCTGCTCATGTTTTCATTTCTCACACACCACCAAATAGAAAAGTCATTGCTGGTATTGCCAGTGCAGCTGAATTATGGAGCCCCACAAACATTTTCACTCTGCCTCCATAATGAGCAGCAGCCTTCTCCCTGTGCCCACATTGTTGAGGCTACCTCAAAAATAAATCTGCCTACAAGAGGAAAACCACAGTGTTTTTCCCAGAGGTGGATGGTGCCTTGGGTGGGGAAAGGGTCTTATATCACCAGTCTGTTCATGCACTGAGGCCAAAGGGAGTAAGGAGCCCTCAGTGTTGTGCCAATTGAGTGGCTGTGGCTGACATTGTCAACAGTATTATTCGTGCTGATGTGCTTTAAAAAAACACATACTTTGTTTAAAAACTAGAGATAAGCAGGATGGCTTCTAGCTAATGATCAAGGTGGAGACTGCTGAGGAAACTAAAGACACTCAAATGGAAAGTATATGTTGCTGCAAACACTAACCAGAAGTTGTGATTTTATCAGTGGCATAGCAGTGTCTGCGGTGGCTTGGTGAGGAGACCAGACTTTCTGTGAGTAAGGTCTGACCATCCCCTTATCACAACCAGGCCATAAGCAACTAAGGAACACAAGATTAACCTTTGTGGTACAGCAGTGCACAAGCTGTACATACAGCAATATCATTTATTTTAGTTACATGAAGACAGAAACCATGGTTGTGATGGTATTTGTACAAAGCCTTGGTAAAAGAAACCATCCACACTAGGAGCATGGCAGAGCGTCCTTCATTTCCCAGTGTGAGCCTCAGCTATTCTGATGTGGGAGGAAAGAAGGCATGCCAGCCCACTACAGAAACACTTTCAGCTTTTTATAGAAAAATGTCATTGGTGGTTTGGAAAAATACTGGCCCATGTCGGTCCCAAACCTTTCCAGGTCTGTCTGTGGCACATCACAGAGTGCTGGTGTTGCTTGGCATTGCTGCTGCAGCAGCACTGCTTCTGCACAGGGGCTGCCAAGTGCCCAGGGCTGCAACTGGCTCTCATGACACCCCAAAATCGAGGACCTGCCTGTGTGTGCCTTTCTCCCAGCTGTTCTTTCCTGCTGCTTCCCATCGCCATGGGCTGAGCACTCACAAATAGAGTTGATGGTGCTTGTCACTGAGATGTGCAGTTTTAGCCTTAGAGCTAAATGAAAGTTTGGGCACCTGGCAGATTACACCCATCCTGAAGCAAAACATCTGCAAATCTTTGAGGTGTGTGTGTAATGGAGACTTACAGGCTCTGGTACATGGGTGTGTACATACCAGAGGTACCTGACCCAGCTCATGCCATGCAGAAAGCCTCTCTTTTACAGTCTCCCAGTTACAGGAGACCAACCCCAAAGCTTGCAAGAAAATGCCTCCAGGAAGATGTGAAGAGCAAACTGGGGTCAGCAGCAGGATGAGGGGTAACCAGCCTTTGCTCCCCATGTGTTTTTCCCCACGCTTGTCCCTCTCCAACTCTTTTCACCTGTGGAACAGCTGGGATGCCACTCACATGCACTGAGTTACCAGTGTGTAAACGCTTGGTACTGCAGCAGTGCCACTGCCCTCGTCACCAGCTGGCCACCTGCACAGAGCTGAAAACCAGCTGTGTGGAGCATCGGGGCTCATTCCCTGGGTCAGGAAAGAGTCCTCCTCTCCACTCTCTGCCAGCCACTTGCTTCACAAAAATTATGCAGCAAAGTGGCTGTAGCAGCAGGGTGGAAAGGTGCCTCACCCCAAACTCATTCAGGCTAGTGGAGGTGGTGTCCCTGACTCTGGAAGTTCTGGGACAGGCCGATAACAGCAATAACACCATCAGAATTATTCCCCTGGGCTCATAGAACTGCAGCTCCCATCAGCCATCACTTTCAGCCCCACACCAGTACAGGGGAAGGTGCTCTGGCTTCTTCTCCTTGAAAACACACTCATCTGCACTCAAGAGGTTTTCCTGCCACTTTCCATGAAAGGCTTATCCAAATACCTTTACTATCATCACAGCTTGTGTTAACTTGGTATAACACAGACCAGCTTAAGTTTATAGTGCAGTTTTTTATAGAGAAGCATTTTTTTCTTGTACCAACTCTCAAGGATGTTTTATCTGTTTTATATCCCATTGAATCCTCTGTGAAACTGCACTAGTTTACAATAATTTTATTACTTTATTAATTAAACGTTTTCCAACAAGCTAGCTATGGCATTTCTTATCATCAAGGGTTCCATTAGTTTTTAATGGTGTGAGACAAAATTACCATTTACCCACATGCAATTTAAGAAGCATCATTAACACAGAGAAAGCACCAGGTGGGATTTCTAATAGTTACTGTTTCTCATTTTTGTTTTTATTTAAAAGGAATAACTGGTTTTGAGGGTTTTGCTGCAAGGTTGCCAAATCCTCACTTTGTTTTTTATGTCCAAGATAATTTAAAATAATGTTCTTCTATCTCCTTAGGCTCTTCTCCACACTATTTCCCTTATCAGCACATTGCTTGGTGCGTTCGCAGTGTCTCGGTGCAGCCGGGTGAGTGTGTTGTCTGCACGGTAATCACCAAGAACAAAGACTCATCTGCACGGTCAGTGAGCAGGGGTGGGGGGCTGTGTGTGCACACATGTGTGCCTGAGCCACTGCCTGGGTTTGCAGGGCTGTGGGTGGGAGGGAGCTGAGCCGGTGCAAGCCCCAGACCACACGCAGCTACCACCTTGAGTGGCTCAGGGCCTGCAGGCACTGGCCACTGGGTCCCACAGGGCCCATCCCAAGCACAGGAGAGTGGGCAATGCTTCTTGGCCACGCTCACCCATGGCATCGGGGAACACCAACACAAGGACGGGAGGTGGCAACCTGCCCTTTTTAAGTTCTTGAGAAACTTTGACACAGACCATCTGCATGGATACTGATGTTCCTTGCAAAAGACAATGGAAACCCCATGAGTGTGGTAAATATTTACCTTAAACAAAATGGGAATAATTAAATGGCAATTTCATTACTATATTCTATTCAATTATGCTGACTGTTGACTAATTGCTGACTCAGTCCATTTACATGTTAATAAATATCTGTGTTTAAGGTCCTCTTTGGTTAATTTCTACATTTATGTGAAGTTGCTGGGCTTTTTTTTTTTTTTTTCCCATGAACTCGTTGCTTTTGCTTAACTCTGTGAGCTCCTGCTGCCCCACATGGATGTGTGACCCTCCAGTGGCCATGGGGCATGCGGTGGGTCCGAGCTGGGGCCTTGCCACCAAGATGTAGTGCGAGGGTCCAGATGGTGCACGATCCCGTGAACCGCTGAGCGCGAAGCGCGCGGGAGGGTGTTAGGGATATTTAGTGGGATGTGTTTGACAAGGTGTTTCCTTATTTAAAGGGGAGGGGAGGAAGAGGCAGATGGTGTGGCTGTTTCTAATGACATTCCCTGGCTGGGTTTTTTAACAGCAGACATAAGAGGGGCATAAGCACCTGACGCGCCTGTCTGCTTGGCTGTTGGGAGGGAAGGGGACGCTGACAAAACAGGTCCCACCGTCACCCTGCTACCTGTTCTACCTACTTATTTAATATGCCAGGGTGCCTGGTGAGGCTGATGGAGGGCTCTGCCCCAGGCTGGAGTCCCCAGAGCCACTGGTCCCTACCCTGCTGCAGTGTTCAACACGTCCCTCTGCCCTGGCACAGCCATGCAGCTTGGAGAAAACAGCTCTTTTTCCCAGAACCTCACAATCCCTGCACCTCTCTCCCTCCAGCCTCATCCTCTTTTATTTTCCTTCTATCTCTGCCCTCTGCTCGCTCAGTTGTCTGTGCTGTCACTGCCAGCACTGTGCAGATCTGTCCTGCTACAGGTTGGTGCTGCCACCCGCCCAGTGGCTTCCCGGAAACACCTGGGACAATCCCCTGGGTAGAAGAAGGAAGGTTACAAGTGATGTTTTCCTCTGAGAGATTTTTAAGCATGCTGCGATCAGAAGTGATGTGAATTTTTGTTTATGGTTAGGAGCGTATATTAATATAGAAACAAATTCTGAATTTCCTAAATGGGCAGATAATTGTTCCATGATGGAGAGCAAACGCAGGCACAGGGATGGACTTCACCATAAACGTACGCCACACTGAACTTTTGGTCAGATAAATTTCTAACTAATTTGCCTGTGCAAACCATGGAACAAAAACTCTGATTATATATTAGAGCAAGAGGTGCAAAAATATTTTCTTGCATGTTTCCACATTATCCTGTTTCTTGTCTGCAAAAGAGCTCTGGGGTGGCTGTCCTCTGATCAATGCCACTGCAAGGCCCAGTGGGAGTCACCAAAGTATCCTGACCCCCTCTGCATCCCCACGTGGTGGAGCAGACCTTGCCACCCCCATGCCAGCCTGTGGCAGGAACTCCCTGTGCCCGGGCTGGCAGCCGGCTGGGTGGGTTTGGAAGCGGTGCCAGGCGGGCAGGCGGGCAGCGCAGAGCTGTGACTGGCACTTTATGCTAATGGCTCAGTCATTATTTATTCCTTTGGAATTCATTACAATCACATTATTTGCGATTGGCTCATTTAGGGCCACGAATGCATCCGTAGGATTTTTTTTACTGTGACCTAATTAATAATGAATGATTCTATTTTAAAGCACCGCCGTACGCTGGGTTTTAAGGCAGGTGTAAGAGTTACAGCAAACAACACTGAAGTGACTTGGCTGCTCCTTGCAGCACGGTCAGAAATGTGCAAGGAAGTGCTGCTCAGCCGCCCTGGCCCCGCGGGCAGAGGCCAAGCACAGGGCTGTGCTGGCATGGCATGGCCAGCAGTCCTAAGCACAGGCGTCCTGTGCAGCTGCAGCTCCAGATTTCTCTCTATTCAGAGTACATTTTTTTTTGGCGAGCTGACACTTCTACCAAAACCAAAGCTGAGTACTGATCTTGTCTAAAGCAAGAAAAAACTTCAGCAATATTTTGGGAAAATTCTGTCTCGGTTTTCACTGACCAACAATGTATTTGGGTACTGTAAAGCTGTGCAGGAGGAGAAAATCTTCACTGACAGCAGTCTTGTTCTACTTAAAAGTAAATACTTTCTTCAAACATGGCATTTTCAAAAAAAAAAACCAAAGAAAACCCTTAAAATTTTTTTTACATGAAATTTCCAGGAATACTTAGAAAGTAATTTTATTTCAAAAGTACTGAAGTGATATCGACTTTTCCAATTTTTTTTCCTCCTCAGTGGAAGAACCTTGGCAATGCCCAAAAGAATATACTTTTTTTTCCAAGAAAGGTCTCATCCAAGTCTTTTGCCAAGACCCACTTTTAGGTGAACCCATGCCATCCATCAGCTCTATTTCACACTGACCCCAGCCTGGGTAAATGTGGTACCACAGCATGGGAACGGCTTCACCTTTCCCTACTCAACATGTCCTTGCTAAAAACATTTCAGTTCAGCAGCAGGGATGCCAATTCACACTGAGCTAAATTTGTTCCTGGAGGAGAGTGCAAGGAAGTCCCTCTCCCTTGCAAACCTGTCCAAGCTGAGCAGGTTGACCTGTGCCGTATTTTTTTATTTTCACAAAGTCACATCATGTCAAATCTCACTGCAGACCACTGAGCACGTCTTGTGAATATTTGTAAAAGTCTATAAACAGTTTTAATGACATAAATACTATTTTCATGAACACAAACCTACTCCTCTGTATCCCACAAGCACAACCATTTACATGAGGGTACAGCTTGTCAGGTCTCAGTTCAGACACATGGGAACATTTACTGGGAAGCGACAGATACTTCTTTCCTCCCACCTGGGGTATGCCCACACCCTTCTGCAGCACTCAAGGGGATTCACCTCCCTCTGGGTGGGTGGGAATTGGGCATAGCTAAGGTTGTGGCTGCCACCTTGGTTTGGGTTTTGCAGCAGGAGCCTTGCTGCTCCAGCCACCCTATCAAGTGATGGCTCTGCTACCCCACAGGTCAGCACCCAGACCCATGTGGCAGGGCAAAGCTCATCAATGAGGTTCATACCTTTGACACAAGTACTGCAGATGACTTCATTTCAGATTTTTAAGGCTAGCCCAATGACCTTGTTTAATTTTGTTACAATGAATATCTATAATTCAGGTAATCAGCCTGAAGTAACATAAAAAACTGTGTCTGGTTGTGAAGGAATTTATATATGTTGCTGATGTTGTGACATGTTATGGATTTTCTATGTAACCATTGATGGCATTGTGTCTGAGAGAATGACTCTCCTGCTTGTCCCTGCTAAGAATTTCAGGTTGGCATAAGACCTTAAACGTTTTACAAACAGCTGCAAGAAAAACATAAGAAGTATTTGCTCACATAAATTCATAGAATACCTTACACTACTACTTCAGGACCAAATTTCCTAAAAAAATATGTTACATTTCAAAGAAGGATTGTTACAAATCTGTTTTTGCTCATGGTGTGACATTTTAAATAGCCTGAGTAAGGGCTCTGTGCCCATTCTCTTTGCAAAACCTCCCGATGATGCCATGCCACTTCCAGGTGGGAAGTCCTCCTGGGCAAGCAGGACCTCCTGCTTGTGCTGGACTTGTGCCCTCCTGCAGGGCTGGACTGCTCCCACACATTACTACTGCTTTACATCCTCAGAGTAGAAGCCCTTTAAGGCTACAAGTAAAAGCCTTTTGCATCAGAAAGTATGGAAACTTGTATGGCTTGCTATGTTTGGCCATACGACTCCTCAGGTATAATCTACTCAGGACGGTCCCACAGTAGCATTTATAAGTAGAAGACACAGGTGCCATTGGAGCACAGCAATTTTCAGGGAAAAAGAGAAATAACTGAAGGCCTGCACCTTTCCTTCTGTGCATGAGAAGGTAAAGGAAGCTGTTAGGAGCATCACTGTTCTACCAGTGCATACAGCAGCTGCTTGTCCCCATAGGAGGAGGTGACGACAAGCTGTGATAATACCTCTCCCTCAGGGACATTACAAAGCTAAATGCATGTTCACAGGGTGCCTTCAAACCCTCAGATGGAAACCACCAACCATGATCACTGTAGAGGCCTGCTATCACTCCGAGAACATACTGTCAGACGCTCATGAGGTCCTTGCCAGCAGGACCACCTGAAGGGCTGCACATCACTTGTCCCTTTGTTTTCCTAAATTAACAAATAATCTACTCTGACTGGTATGTAAAACTACACAACACACACGTTTGTTGGTAGACAAGTCAAGTGATGTCTTCACTGTGCATACACAGGTACACACATCTATACACACCCATTTAAATTATTTTTTGTTGAGTACATGAAGGTGATGTGTGTGGGGAGTACACGTGTGGTTTGTTCGCTTTGCTGCAGCAAAATCCACATTAAATGGGGAATTGCAGACTGTGTCTCTCTATATGAAATCCAGCTTGATTTTAGAGCAAATACTGCTACCAAAAGCGCTGCCAGAGTCTGCATTGCACAACTCCAGGCAGCATCTTTCATAAAACAATTACATTTTTTCTAGATGTAGTGAAAGCCTTGAAAAAGTTTACTTGATGTCTAACCAAGCAATACTGCATCTTCAAATTTGAAGGAGAGCTCAGAAAGTTAGTTTTTTATTATTCTTCATTTAAGTATTATTTTTTAATTGCAGCGTATTAAACATAAAATCTGGTACAATCTTTAAAAATAAATAGGACCTAACTATAAATGGGCCCTGTTGTGTTTTTATCTTTGACAAGCAAGTAATTGCTTCTCAAATTTATCAGTTTGTTTATGCAAAAACCATTTACCAAGCCTAGCTCAAAAGCATCAATTTCATCATTATCATCTTATTAATTTAGCCAAGCTATAACACAGCTGATTATTCCTGAGTAATATCCTCTGCAGCACATCATGTGTGGCAAAACCATCTGTACAGTACCTATTTAATAAATAAACCCTCGGCTAAATGTCTCTGTTTATTGAGAACTAATGTTTATAGAAAATATAATGGAACTCAATAAATAACTCAGCTTCATCAACCTGCATATGAATCAGTATGAAGAACGCTGACATCATCACCTTTCAAGTACCAGAGAAAGCAGAATTACCCAAAAGAGCTATAGAGTCAATATTAAGGCATTAAAACTGCAATGAAGGCATATTAATGCTTAAAACTTCATTGTTGGCAGTAGAATTGCCACCACGGACATATTTTATAACTCTAAGAATACTTAGGCTTTATGACTGTTTCTTTGTTGAGTGCCTTGCACTTAATGTAGTTTTCCACTTTAAATAAAAAAAAAGCCTCAAGATCTTAAAAAAAAAAAAGGAAAAAAGAAAATTGCTGATTCCAAGCATTCATTTTTAAAATAATGCAAACTGCTGATTCCAATTGTTCAGATGGAGGAAAAGGCAAACTTATTTAACTCCATGCTTCCTGAGCTCTTTGCAGCAGGCTTGGGGTGTGCCGAGGTGAAGATCTCTCAGCAGCACTGCACAAAGATTACGGAGCAGCCCATGCACAGCTGAAGACATTATTAATATAATTCCTGGGTTTAGGAGGAAGAAAAATGAATGGAGTGGCTGCAGACATTAGGATACTTATTGATTGCTTGTTGTTCCTACAAAGGCAGTTCTCACTAGTTTATTTGATTTGGTGCTTTACAACTGTTTCTCTGCCACAAATCAGGCATTTAAAACATACCTCTACACCATCAGCAAATAGTAACAGATTAATTTCTTACAGCTCCTTTCCTGGGGCCCTCTGAGAGCTATTTGTTTGTTTATATTTTGCTGTCTTTATTTCCGAGGAATATCGCTCTGTACATGCAATTTAAGTGAGGGCACTGCACGGCTGCAGGCATGGACAGACACCCAGTCAGCATCACCTTCTGTAGCCCCTTGCAAGGTACCTCCAACAGGTCGCAATTCTGTAGGAGACAACTGTCTCCTCGACAAATGCTGAGTCCCCTGACATTTCGTCAGTAATTCAGTAACTCCAGCTCTCGGGAAGGATCAAGGACACAGTGCACGTTCTTATGACTTCTCACAACATTTCCCTGCCCGCAGGCAGGGCCAGCCTCCCCGGGGTCCCTTGTGGTGGAGGAGAGCAGATCAGAAGGACCGAGTGTAAGACACAGCAAACACATTTCATAATCCACTCATTAGCGCACACGTGATGGGAAACGCTTAAGGGTGTGAATATTTTTAACACTGTGTGTGTTTACACAAAAAATTTGATTTACACAAATCTTCATTTGCTTCTCTGTATAAACTTGCTACGTGGATTAAAACTGGTCCATCATGATTCCTGGGGAGAAACAGAAAAGGGACACTGAGGTCTGAAGAACCCGCTGCTTTGCTTCCTGTGTCCAAAATGGTTTGAAAAAAAATAAGAAAAAGTGAATGTGCTTCTGAGTTATTAAAAAAATGTACATTTCCAATACTTGAAACATTTTGACCGGATAACTAGAGAAACACACAAGCAATAAGCATAAAATCCCTAGTGATGACAAATGGAAAAATTTGAGCGTGATTTTTCCAAATTTCTTCAATGGGAGAAAATCTGGGAGAGCCCCCAGTCATCTCTCTCAGCTTGTGGACTGCCGCAGCACCCTGAGGTCCAGCTGTCCCCCGGTGCAGGGGCTTGGGCTTGGGGTGGCTTCACCCCCTACCCTGTGGGAAGCAGCAATCAGTGCCACATCCTGCTGCAGCCTCCTTTGGTAACTCTTTTTTCAGAAAGGGTCACTGTTTGTCAGGGAGCAGTTGGCCCCTTCACCTGGGGGCCTGCTGCCGGGCAGCATAGACACCTGCAGCACCCAAATCCACCTTTCTGAAGGACTTTTAGGCTGGCAAAGGGCAGGAGCATCATCAGTTGGAGCATCACCGGTTGGATCATGCTGATCTGTGCTAGTGACAAGGCTGACGGAAACAAGCTGGGAGCAATCCCACATTAAATCATCACGTCCGAGCATCTCAGGCACTCTGCAAGTGCCTTGAGTTTTTCCCATTCTCCTCAACTTATGTTGCACATATGCAGCTCTTGTTTGCCTTCCTGAATAAAATAGCAGATCCACAGCGCTTCGCCGCCTAATGAAACTGAACATATTTAGAACATATGTGAGCCCGCTCATCGCGAAAAGAACCATTTGTGGTTAACGAAGAAAGTATTCATGGGTTTGCTGCTAATTGCAGGGCGGGCTGCGTTTTCTTTCTGAGAAAAGAAAAAGGTAGCGCCGCAGTTGTAAGCACACAATAGAAGCATGGCGCCTTTTTTTTTTGCTGAGTTTTGATGCCGTTGGATAAGCAGACAGATCCATGGGGCAGGGACACGGACAGGGGGAAAGACACCATTGATTATCCTTATGTGGCTGTACATCAGCTGAAAACCCATATGTTTCTTTTAATTATTACCCACATTGCACATGAAAAGATGGGATATTTTTCTCGCTCAAAGTCGATGGAGGTTTGCCATTTATTATAATCTAGAGGGATCTGCCAGTTGCCAGAGCTGGAGACTGGCAGTTCCCAGCGACTCCCAGATAGCAGAACTGCCTACCACAGCCTCATGAGCAGGGCTCTGCCATGGCTCAGGGGCCAGCAAAGCCCTCCTCCCCTCCTGGACTCCAAGAAGGTATTTCTTGTCCTTTAAGGGTTGCTGGGAACTCAAACTGCTCATGAGATTAGTCACAAAGGCAATATATTAGGCAATCTACTGAAAGCATAAGGCATTATTTTTTACCACCATGTTTCAATCTACTGCTCTGTGGCACACATCAAATCTCCGCTAATTTTGGAGTATTATATTATATCAACACAAATTTTTCTAGCCAATATATTTTTTAAAATTTTAATTAATTGATATGTCTTATTATACTCTACTCTCAAAATTACCCCTGAACCCTCTTCTGCTTCTAAAGATAAATAATGTTTTTTTTCCTTCAAACAGAGAATAGAAATGGTGATTAAAATCTCCTTCAGGAGTATAAACTACTACATCTACACATCATGAAATGTGAAAAAAATCTCTTGTCACTTTCTCTATCAAATTCAGAAAGTCATTGTAATCCATGGCTTGAGAAAGTATATTAGTAAGTGAACAAACTGTTACCGAACAATCAAAAAATTGGCAAGTCCCAAATGAACCTTAAATTAGAAGCAAGTAAACCATCAAGGCACTTGAAGAGACCAGTAAGCGTTTTAGCAGAGAAAAATCAGGATCAAAATATGAGATAAATGCTGCAGGGCAGAATATAAAATTTCAAAGGCTTATTCATATGTTATACAGAGAGTTGAGCTGATGTTACACAGTCAGTGGTAATGTATCTGCCTGAGTGGGAGGCAGACAATCTAATTCAGAGAAAGAATTTAGGTTTTGAATGAGTTTGCACACGTATGGAGAGTTGCAAGCACTGAGGAAAATGGCTCAGTTTCTAAAGACTGAGTGTTACAGAGGGCTGAGTTTTAATGCATTGACTTGGTGTCCCTGGCTGCTGACAAGATCAGAATCGCTGTAGAGGGGAACTTGCCATATCTCTGCGCTCAAATGTCACGTTGTGACAGTTGTCCCTGAAAAGGCAGGGCTGAAGGAGGAAACAGGGAAAAGGATTCCATGGACAAATCCCACTGTTCACATTAATACTGCACTGCAAACAGAAGGGTTTGAAGGCAGAACAAACAGTAGTGCCCAGGCAGCCAGGACAGCAAATTTTTACTTTTGAGCAGTCTGCCCATGCTCAGCTCAGGGGGACTCAGACACAGGTGCTGGAGTGTGCAATTGGGCAAGTGCCAGCAGGCTGCATCTTGGCACAAGGGGAGGAGAGCTGAGGAGCTCACTGCTCGTCTGAAGCCCAGGCTCCTGCCTCCTTGCCTGGACATGGCAAGGGCCACACGGCACGCTGGGACCAAGACTGCAGCACCATGGCAGCCTTGGGATGCAGGTGATGGCATTTCATCTGGTTACAAGAGATTTCTGCCAGAGCCTTTGGATTTATGGCAATGAACAGTTTCCCGAAGGGTGCCTGAACTGACAAAATCCCAGTGGCTGCACGTAAGTAAGCTGCACAGTTCATGGTCAGTGGAAAGGAGAGGGAGCAACTGAGATACAAAATGCAGACAAGATATTAATTTTTGCCTCTAGTATTTTATGAGGCAAAGATTCCCTTTACAGTCACCTGACTGCTTTTAAAGAGTACCCAAAAGGGATATATATTCCTGGTTACGTCCTTCTGCCCCACTGCTCTGACAGTCATGTATTGCTCTGCAGACCAAAACCAAACTAATGCAAATGCCTGAAACCAAAGTGCATCCTATTTGATATCTACAAACAGTGATTTAAGGCACATATCACCGAGACCAGGAGTATGCCCTGTAGCAACACTATGTCAAAGTACAGCCAGCACAGAAAAAATGTTCAGGGCTTGGGCTGCAGTTAAACCACTAACAGGACACTGCTGTGGGGAAAACCTGGTTGAGAGGAAAATAAGGTTTTCCACCTCTTGCCCTCACTTTTCAGAGGGACATGAAATACCAATATGCTTGTGCTTGGTATGATGGCCTTACAGCAACTGTGAAAGAAGGTAAAGAAATCATCCAAGTGAGATAATTGTAATGAAGCAAGACTAATGGAGCAGCTCTCCTGCAGCTGAAGTCTCTGACCATCAGCATCTCCTGCCAGGCTCTCATCCTGCTGTCCCTTGCCTAACCACTGGCCGAGGCGGTAGGGAGCGCCGTGCCACCATCGGAGCATGCATACCGAAATAGCCTCAGCAAGGCTGTTAAGAAACTAAATTACATCCTTGATGTCTGCTGAAATCCAGAGGGTTGGTTTTGTTTACAGGATGGGTAAGCGCCAGTGGACTCAGCTCAGCAAGAATAGAAACCCTTCCATTACAGCGAGGCCGGACAGCAGATGGCGGGAAGGTCACAGGCTGGGTTTGTAACCACAGGGCAACCAAATGCTGACCTGGCCTTTGGGGGCACACAGGCTTAGCCAGCAGGTCCCTAATCACAGGACGCATTTTGGATGCACTGCTCTCCACCACCCTGCTGATGAGACGGTGTCTTGGGGCGCCTGGGGGTGCAGGTGGCATTGGCATTGGCATTGGCTATCAGCATTGGCCTCCACCCACGCTACAGCAGGAGAGAGACACTTGCAGGAAGCCCATGAGGTCAGCAACAGGTCCTCTGGGCTATTTCAGGTTGGTTATTGCAGGTTATGGCTTTTTCTCCCCCCTGCCATTTGGCTCTAATGTGGTTTGACAGTGAGAGCAGCCAAAGGTGAGGAAGGGCTGAGGTTGTTCTGGGGTCAGGCTCATTTGCGGTGGTAAGAGCCACCCACAATTTCACTGGGAAGGTGGATGATTATCTGCCACCTTCACATCAAACTGAATGGCGTTGCTTGGTGCTGCTTCTGCTGGGGCTGTCCAGACCAACACACCCCATCACTACCTTCCAACTTTCCAGAGAGGCTCATGGTTTACTCAGAGCTTGTTTAATTCAGCCGGGTCTTTCAGCCCCTACATACTTCCTGACCAATGCACTCCCAGCTAACAACAGAAGTAATTAAGAGTTCCCAAGTGCATGACCATTGCTTTCCCTTCCAGGCAGCAACTCTGCCTGTAGCCATCCAGCTGTTCCAGTACCACATCCCACTCTGCCCTCCCAGCAAATTTCATCAGTACGTTGTCAAGGTAGATGGCTAAAATACAGAGACGGTCCGGTCCCAAGAAGGGTGTTTAAGAAACTGGGCAAGTAACTACCCTCTCATGCTACACATCCCCACAAAATGTATAAAGTCTTTGCTCTGAGAGTCACCATCTCTGCTCTGCTTACTGCCCTTGCCCACCCTGCAGCTCCCATACCAGGTCTCATCATCACCTGTTTATCTTATAATTTCCCATGGGGTCTTGTATGAAAGGGAATGGAGGACATTGCTTTGGAGAAACCATTCACTAAATAAACAAACAACATTAGTCTGATACCAACCATCTTTGGTAATACCATGCTACATTTTATTGCATTTACATTAACCCCTCAACATTATTTCTGGAAAAACATGTTTGCTATTTTTCCAGCCTGGCTGTTTCGCTCTCTGCTACCTGGTGTGGTGGTTGAGCACTGTAAGGTCTGTGCTGCTGCTGTTAGTATGGACGTGAGGATTGCTGCCTCTGTGTAGTACTACCCACCAGTTCTCACTCCCTAACTCCCCTCCTGCCTGCAGCACCAGCGGAAATAGAGGCAATTATTTTGGGGCCACTCCAAAATTAATTATAATCCTTGGTGCATTCATGCCCTCGCTTCCCCCTCCCCCGTTTTCTTTTTCTTCATTCCGATAAAGAATTGTGGTTTATTTTCCTTTGCAAGGTCTACAGCAGCCACTACAAGAGAAACTACTCTTGCCCTTTGCATGATGCTTCATAAAAGACAGTAGCTCTTGAACGTGGAGTGAGCCAGAGAGCATTATTTCTGAGGTACCTCAGTAAGAATGCATACACTATCCTTTACAAATAAGAAAATATTGTCATTGCCAGGTTATCTGTTGCTTAAGAAATACAGAATCCCTATTCCTGTAGGCAGTTGTTCTCAGTTTAATCAAAGAGCACACAGGTTGCTGTGGCAAACCAAACGTAAGTGCCAGGGTGCAGCCTTCCTGGAGGGTGCAGTTCTGAGGATGCAGGGGCCAGCTGGGGTAGGGGGATCTGTCATTAGCTCCCTCTTTTCTGGGATGCCCAAGCTGCCATGGGGCTGCACTGCAGCCCAGCCATCTGTGATGCCTTACAGCCCAGTGCTGCTGAGCTCCAGTAAGGGTGTTACATTCTGACCCACAGTTACCCATTCAGGTTCTACCCCACTGGCAAAACTGTTTTCCATGGAAAACAATAGGCTCCTCTGCTAGCCAAAAGTAGAACTCACTCCTATTGAAAGGCACTTGACAGGAATGTAAATAAATAGAGATGCCTTGAAACAGAAACATTGGACAAAGGTTAATTTCTGAAATCTGTAAATCAGATGTCAGATCAGATTTGTAAAGTAGGGAAGAATATAAACAAGTAGATGAGAAGACTGTGATTAATGAAAATCAATTAACTATGTAAGAGGGGCTTTTGCAATCTGAAAGGTAAAATCCAGGGACCAGTCATCTGCCAGGTGCTCTTGGAGGGCCAGCCAGGTGGGAACCAAGGGTGGCTGGGGGCCAGGCCCCTTTCACCCTTCCCTCTGGACACGTAGGAGCTGTGCTGGGTGCTATGCCAGGGACATACCACACTTATGCTCTGCCCCAGAGTTCTGGGAGGACTGCTGGCTCCCAGGGCATGTGGCTGACACTTGGCTGGGGGTTCCCCTTCCAGCCCCCCTTTCCCCAGCACCAGCTGCTCACCAACGTGGCCAGCCGTTCTCCCCAGCCTCAGTCTCAGCTCACACCAGAACAGCACAGCTGCAGCCAGAGAGAAAGGAAGTGTCCCTCAATGCAGGAAGGTACTTAAAAGTATAATCTAAACCTCTAACCCTTAAAAATAGTAAAAAATTGGCCTGAGCATGCCACTCTGCACAGGCATCTCCTCTCCCCTGTGGCCCCAGGTGCTTTGGCTGCAGAGTGGCCTCAGGGCTGCTCCCCATGCCAGGTGCCTGGTGCAGTGTGGGGGGCTCGCCCGGCCAGTGTGGCACAGGCCATGGGCTGACCCTGCTGGGATGTGGCATGGCTTGGCCACACCACACCCACCCACTGAGCCAAAAGCTGTGCTGTGTTGCAATTGGGTTTCCCCTGTCCTGCAGCTATAATTAGATTTCTCAGTGTTAATATGTTGAATTAAACACCTACCTCTGGGAGGGGAGAAAAACAGAGGGCTGTATTTTTTTTTCCTCTGCAAGTAAGCAATTTGCTGCATGCTGTAATTTGTCTGCATGCTGTCCTTTTTTTTTTGGGACACATGTAATTTTGCTTTGATGAATGACACACATTAGTGATAGCCCTCCTTGCTGGCTGGGCTGGGGAAGGAGGCACCAACAGCCCACGGGACGTTTACAAAGAAACTTTGTCAGCAACCACAGGAGCCATGGCCTCTCCAAAGAAAACATTTGGGAGAAGGGGGTTAACAGAGGGTCCATGCTGGTGGCCAGTCAACAGCGATGCTCTGCAGATGAGGAAACCCGACGGGGAGCAGAACTCCAGCAGGTCATGATTTTGATGGGATTTACCCCACAGCCCCTATTTTTATGTCAAAGACAAGGAAGGTCAGAAGGGAGGTGCCAGGGGGAGCAGAGTCTCAGCACAGGCAGGCTTCTGATGGAGAAGGGGTGTCAGGGGGCAGAGTGATACCTGCAGAGGGGGCCGACCCCCTGGCAGGCATTGATCCCCCCTGACATTCATCCCATAAGGACTGCCATATGGGCAGCAAATAAACCACTTGCCATATCTCTTCTAATAGGGGCCAGTTGATGGGTGGCAGGAGCTGGAAGCGGCGGTTTGCTGCAGAGCCTGCCAGTGAATTCATGACTCCCATCCAAGCACTGGAGAAGCAACTGGCAGTGGGGGAAAGACCTTATGGCATGCAACAATATTTAGAAAACATTTTTTTTTAAAACCTCAGGGGGGAGTTTTCTAAACATCTGAGTTTTCTGTTAATAAGCTCTCTTAAACAATGAGCTTCAGCTCTCCTGATACTGGTGTGCTTCATGGAATGGCCTTTCCTCACTGAAACCAAGACCAAGAGTTTGAGCACCGCAGCAGAAAGCCCTTAGTGCTGCTGGTAGAGTAGTGGTGCCTCCCTAGTTGTTCAAAATGCTGAGATGAAAGCACAAAGTATTTACTAACTGATGGAGCTAAAGTATAAACGATGCAGTAACGCCCGAGCACGGGCGCAGCATGCACCAGGAACTGGGGAGGAATTCCTGAAGCCATGGGATGCTTTGCTCCTCAGCTCCCTGCAACCAGAGCACAGTTTTGACCCTCCAACTGAAGGAAAGAGGCTCTTCCTGAGTATGAGAGACACGAGTATGAGCAGTTGCTTGCCAAGTGGAGATGATCATCTCTCTGGTGCTCAGTTTTAAGGAAGGCTGGCTGTCTCGCCTGTGCTGAGGCAGTTCCTCTCCCTCCCACTGCACGGCTGCTGCCTCCTGAGAGCCTCTCACATTGTGATTGTCAGCGCTGGAGTGCACTTAACCTCTCCCAAACAAAGCCAGCCTGGATCCAGACGGGCTCTTCAGTAAAGGTCGCCTGTCCCCCAGTTAACAGAGCTGCCACCAAGCCACCAGGTAGCACGAGTTACTGCATTGTGAACTCACCACAGTCTTCATTCAACCAGTAAAATCAAAGATACTAAATCAAAGATCCCACAGTACATTGCCCTGACATTTAATTTTGCAAAATTGACTCTCACAAAGATAGAGGCAAATAAACATTTTAAAGTCAGAATACAAAGCAGGTTACTGGTTTGTGAGAAAGTTTTGACATCTGAAGGCAGGACCTGACCCGATTTGCTAAGTGGTTCCTGCTGCAGGGAGAATTTGCAGGTCGGGTCAATTCTGCTGCCTGTGCATTTGTGAAAACCCACACTCTCACACTCTCATTCCCTTTGATGTTGGCATCATAAATTTCCAATCTGATAACTAGACCTGTGCAATTCCCTGAATGGCACATGGGCTGCTCCTACGTCTGAGAATGGCTGGCTCAGACCCCTCAAGGCCTCAGCTGGGCAGGAGGTGGGCAGCTGCTGCCTCATCAGCAGCTGGGGGAGAGCAGGATGCTCATCCCACCCCAAAAACATGCTCTGCCATGTGTAGCTTGGTCTGTGCTGGGTTAACCCAGCTGCTGGACCAGCATCGGTCAGACCATGGACATAGCATTTTGGGTGCAGAGCAGCAGGGGACTGCAGGAAGCAGGAAGAGCTGGAGACAAAACCCCAATGGACCAGCTGGATGCAGCCACCTGTGCACCAGCATGCTGGGAATGGGAGGGAACTGACGGCGCTGTGGGATGACAGGGCCCAGGGCTTTCTGAAGTGATGGGTGGTTTGGGGTGATTGAGTTTGCAGTGTTTTATAAAGCCCCTCAGGAACTGGACCAGTGGACCCAGGGACAGGGGATACTGGGGGTATTGAAAGGGGACAGTGCCAGGGCCCATGGGAACAGGAAACCTGGGCAGGGCATAAACAAATTCCATTCAGCTCAAGGGTAAATGCTATCTGAAAAACAGCTGGGGAAAGCTAATCCAAAACACACACAGTTTTTCTCTGCCTGAGTGTTTAGGAAGACGTGTTCATTCCTACAAATGGGTATCTGTGCAGGGACGTGTGCCCTTGTGTGGCTGCTGTGGCCTGGGGATAGGGACTGGCCACCACTGAGGAGGGCATGGGAGAGTCCAAACAGCAGATATCAAAACATGCTGGTAGTACACCTGGCCATGAGCAAGGAGAACAGAAACTGGAAAGGGGGCAGCCTAAAAAGACAAAAGTGCTGCAGGGGATATCACAGCAGCAGCTCCAGGGGCCAGAGGAGGCTCTGCAGCTGTGAGCACTTTGGGACAGAAATGCTGCAGTAATTTCTTAGCAGCGTCCCTGCAGCATTGAGAAACAAGGAAAAGGGGCTCCTTATGCAGGACACAGGCAAAGGCATCAAAAGAGGAAAAGCCTGATGACCCAAAGTGTTTACAATTCCAACAATGACATGCCAAACTGTTAGCATTCAACAAATCTGGTTGATATCATTCCTTCCCCCTCAGGCAAGAAGAAAACCAGCTCTTTAGGACAGGACGCCTCTATGCAGCCAAACATAACACCCGTTCCTGTGCAAAACTTTGCAGGAAAAGATTAAAACATCCTGTTCTTTCCCGAGCCTGCTGCAAGTACCCTCCCCTAACAACCTCATTGTTCCCCACTGGTACTGGGCAGTGTGCTTGGAGCTTCTGGTGGGGATATGGGGACAAGGGGAAGGGTGAAGCAGGAGACCCCTCAGTCATCCCAAAAATTCAGCTTAGTTGGGGTGGTGTCTGAATGGTCACATTCAGTGAGGGACAGCCTGACATGCCATGAGCTACCAGGGCACATGGCACAGGATTGAAGGGCCATATTTGATATCAGATATGCAAAGACTTTTTTTCTAGCAGGAAGAAAAAATGAGGATAGTGTCAGCCAAAAGCTTTGCTTAGGTCCTCCCCAGGTGGCATGGCATCGGCATGAACATATCAGTTACCCCAGCACTTTTCCAGGATCATTATTTCCCAGCAAATCTCAGCCCATGATTTTGTCCTTCTCTCCTGTACATACATGGATGCCTCACCATAGCATCTCTTGGATCCTTCAGTGTAAAAATTCTAATTTAAAAATATTTAAAGCTCTACTCTGGAAAATCCCATGTGCACCAGTATATGTGTGCTGGAAGTCAGCAAGCCTGGGTTTTTCCCAGTTGCTGTGTGCAAGACTTGCAGTGTGATATGAGCTGAGAGCAAGACCTTTAACTGGCTGAAATTGAATCAAAACTGTTGGAGAAAATCTAACTAGAAATGTGACCATATCTGGTATGCTACAAATGCTCATATGCTTCAATTTCTTCATATCACCACGGTCTCTGAGTAAAACCTGGTCCTTGCTGCATCTCAAGGACAGAATGCCAGAGGATCATCATGGCACAGAGGTGGCACCATGCCAGTGGCATAGAGCCACCCTCAGACTATGGGCTGCTCTGATGGCATCAGACTGCAGGAAGGACCAATTGCAAGAGCAGCAGGCAAATCCCGCTTGTTTTTCTCTGCCTGTCTGGATAAAAGGGTTGGGATGGAAAGAGAAGACACCAGCTGGTGGGGGCGGGGGGGTCATACTTTGCTGAACTCATGTCCAGCACTTGACCCCTCTGTTGGGGCACCAGTGCCCAGTGGGCAGGAGCAGGGGCTCCCTCCTTCTCCCTCACTTTCCTGGAGTTCAGTAACGCAGGTCACCAGAAACACGCTGAGGTGGTCTGTCCCCCGACCTTCTGCAGCACAGGAAAGTAATTTATCCTATCATTGCCAAGATTTAGATATTTACCACCAGCTTGCCTGGCTGGTTGCCTCCAAGCATGGAGCCAGAGGAATAGAAGCCTGCAGGGCATTGTGGTCGGCTTCTGTGAATGGCAAGAAATGCTTCAAGACAATGGAAATAAAAGCACTGGATGAGAAAGCTGGAGAAGCCCCATATTGTTCCTTAGTCCCTAAAACATCTCCCTGGATAACACAATCATATATAAGAATGAGAAATAGAGGGCAAAGATTATTTTGAAGTGTGAAATTAACAGACTCTTCACCTCCCGCCTGGGGAAAACTTTCAAGGCTTCCAAGGATAAAGAAAAGGACCCAAGGACCTGAGCCGCCTGCGATCTGCTGACGCCACCGCTCTGCCGGTGCTGGAGACCTTGAAGTGAATAAGTAGGGACTCAACAACACCATCAAGGGACAGGGACGCAGAATCCTTTTACAAAACACTGAGGTGCCATTGATTGCCAAGACAACGTCTGAAAAAGCTTCATGGGAGGTGGAAAATGATTGAGAAGCACTGAGGGGTCTGCCCCTCCCAGCTTGTGGGACTGGAGAGAGGCCAGAGGCTTCCCTATGGCTGTAGCCCTTGGGCACATCATCAAGGAGCTGGGGACAAGCAAAAATATATGGAGCACAGACACCAGCCATGCACAGTGTAAAGTGACTACCCTGTTCTTGCAGCAGACAGGGAGGAGAGAGGCTGAGAAATCAAAGGGAGAAAGCTTCAAGACTGTACAAGAACTCATCAGTTAGACTGGATAGCTCTGATCACATATTGCTTGTGGATCTGCATAATTTAAGCCTGTAGGAAGATAGCTGGGAGTCTCACGATTAATGCTTAGAACCTCTTAAAATGAGAACAAGGAAGAGGTGTCAGTACAGTAGCTGCAGAAATAAAGGTATGTTCTGAGAGAAAGGAGGAAGGAGGTGTCAAAAAGGGATTGACAGATTTTTAAGTTTGAAGGGATTAGCATTCCTAAAGAGAGAGATGCGCAAAGGTAATGTTAAAATAATTCAGCTTTTTATTTCATTCAGTTTAAATATCATTCTGGCAATGGTTCTTCATTCTAACAAGTTGTCTCAGAGATGCTTCTGAGTCTCCAGGCCAGCAGACCCTGTCCTGAGAGCCCATAGCCTGGAGCTCATACTTGGGCTGGGCAGGTACCCAAATACCCTAAACCTCTGTGCAGGGAGGACACCCAAGCGTGTAACCACAGCCAGTCCTGGGCTCCCCTGCCCAGGAGCAAGAGAGGGGTGAGACTGCATCTCTCTGCACTAAATACTTACTGTATTGTTTTTTATCAAGTTGTTCTTAAATGAGTTTACTGAGTGAGAAGGAACAAGAGATGAATTGTCAGAGACCTTCATTTAGACAAATAACCAAAGCAGCTCCTGTCTCTGCTGCCTTTGCAGCCTGACTGCGTGCACAGGTGCCTACACTGAACTCTCCCAAGACTCTGAAGCCAAGAGCTTGCCATCGTTGACCACAATACAGGTCATTCCTAGCACACCCAGGCTATGGGCTCTCAAAGATGCTCATTTGCCCTTAAATTCATTCCCACTGATCTCAATGGGCAGGTGACTAGGCATCGTTCAACAGTACCATTGCGAAGGCCTCAGGAATCCCACAGCTCATTGCCAAACACTTTCAGATAGGACTCAGATATTTAGAGAGGTGCTCAAACCCAACAGAACCCCTCAACAGGTATCACAGGATTAACCTTTCATTACATGAAATTTTGCCCTCATACAAAACTCTGTAAACAAGAGAAACCTCAAGGGACACATATGACTGCAAACCATGATGTTGCTGGTACACAGAGTGAGGCTGACAGGAAGGCAAGGTGAAGTAACAGTGATAAAATAGCAATTGCATGCACTGGTTCCTCATGCACTCACTACAAGGGATGTAGTCCTGAGTCACATGGTATCCATAGACATAAACTGTGAGAACTGCTTCACTTGGACCCTTAGAATCGTGGCAAAGTTCTGCAACTTTCCGCCGTTGAGTCCTCTGTGATTCCAGCTGGGGCTAAACAGCTGAAAAAACAGAAGTCCCACAGCAGAGTGGAGAAAAACTCTGGGAGGTCATCTAGGGTCAGTGCAGAAGTTTTTTTTATTGGTAGTGAAAGACATGCGAGGTAAAGCTGTGTCTCAGAGGACAATGCCACGGGGCATTAGCCAAAAGCTTGCGCGTATTAGGGCAAATAGAAATAGGCCATAATCCAAAGCCCTGAAGTCAGCGGAAAGAGTCCCTCTAATTCCAGTGGTCTATGAACCAGACAAATGTGGATTTGGCTGAAAAAACGTTTCATTTCATAGCACTGTATAATGGAGTCACTCACAGCAAGCCCTTGATGGTTTATGGGACAACGGCATTTCAGCTTAAGAAAAGGAGTGCAAAGATCACCATCAAGAGTGGGTTTGACAGACACCATTTCTCTAAACTAATTAGAAAAGGAAGAAATGTGGGAGAATGACAGCTGCCTCTTAAGATAATAGGAAACCTGTGTCTTTAAATGTGCTGGGGTTTTTCAATGCAAACCAGGCAGGACTATAATCAGAGCAGCAGCGGGTCGGATTTAGGTTCAGTACAGTATAATTCCATTGCAGGGACCATCCAAGAATACTTTGGCAAGCTCAAACATATTGAAATTGCCTTGGCTAGTGGCTTGCAAAATGGCTGTGGAAAGTCAAGATAATTAGAGCATTGTGGAGAGGAGAGACAGTAAAATAAAGGGTAGAAGTCAAAAAAAGACAAGTCAATAAAAAAAAAAGGATTGCAGACTGAAGAAAGTTTCAGAACAGAAAAATTGAAGGAGAAAGGCATATCCAGCACATAGGAGTCATGTCATTTCTACAGAAGAAAAAGGACACACACCAAGGAAAAAAAGACCAACCTCCCAACAATTTGAGATTAATAAATGAATTTAAAAGTGACAAGAAAAACACAGCTGGGAATTACATCGGGTTTCTGAATAGATTTAAATTAGAAATCAAAGAGGAAGCATAAGAGAAGAAAGTACTTTTGGAAGTAAAATTTTGAGTTGATCCTTGCCTGTTTTGGCCTGAGAGGTAATAAAAAAATTAGTTGTGTAAACTGAGAAGCCTCTCACTGAAGCAGCAGCACCTTAGTCACATTAGCCAGTCTGAGCCTTGTTCAGCCAGGTGCTTGAACCCACACCTAAACACATACATGGCACAGACCATCAACCCCTACAATTACACACTTAAGAGCCCTGTTTAGTATCATGTCCCTTGTTACAGGAACCCTGAGATGACTGTACATTGTAAAACACCCAAGCCAACAGGAATTTTGCCAGCAACTACAAGGGGATGAGGTCTGTGGGCATCTATTCTATAAAAAAAGACGCTGCACCAAAACCAGTGCAGTGATGGCACTCTCCCAGTGCTCCCTAGCTCTGGAGTTGTTCATCCTCCTGTACGAAAGCAAACCATGCATTAGCACTGTACTTCACACAGAGAGTGTGCTCTCAGCTCTACCATTTACATTCTAGTTTCCAAATCCTGATTTCTGCTTGTTATTAATATGTCCAACAAAATGTATTTGCATAAGAGTTTGGGTCTACACATACACAGTAACAGAGATGTTTTTCTCCCACACAAACAGAATTATGCTCCTACATATTACTTACACATGTATACATAATTTATATGTGTACTTACTATAAACACAGAGATGTATATACAACTGTCCTTGTGCAGTTCCGTTTTCCACAGAGGAAACAACTTTTATGACTAATGAGTAACATTATTACCCATGTTGTCATGATCAATTACGAAAGCAGGAACGATAAAGAGTTTTTGAGCCCGTGACTGCTGCCCAGCTCTGCGAGCTGGCGGTGGCAGCTGGGGCTGTGGGAGCTGGCTGTGCTTTCAATAAACCCCACGTACCCCAGCCCTGAGCACAGTGGGCTGTCTGCAAGGCTGGGCATTACTTGACATGAAGCACAGCTTCCCGCAGAGGCCTGGCAGCCCCTGCTCCCCTCTTATCTGCCACCCATACATTCCCATCTCTCTGCTTGTACTGAGTGACTGGGTGGGTTTTTTAAGGCTTGTGGGCCTGATTCTTGGCTGTGTAAACTGACACAGATGCAGTGGGATGGAGCAGCATCCCTACATCACAGGGAAATGTTGGGTCTTGCAGGCTGTTTTTGCTCAATGGCTGACACAGTTGGGGGATGTCAGCATGTTCCTTCTTATGTCAGCCTTCCCAGCAATTTGCCCCGCTATCACGAGATTTTTATTTACTAATACAAACCTTCACAGTAAAGGAAAAAGAGGATTTATAAAGAAACAAGTCAGGACAGTGTTCACTCCCAACTGGGACAGGCAGAGTGCATTGCCGCAGGTAGGGACCTCTCATGCCTCGAGATATGAGAAAACTGCTCATTTTCATAGGTTCACTAACTTTTATTTCAAACTTGGCATTACCTGGTTCCCCTCACCTTCCTCTAAATCAAGGGCTTTTGCCATGGGTGGGGACAGGCTGGAAGACCAGACAGACTGATTGTCTCTTCAGCTTGGAGATTTCTCTCTTCCTCTGGCCTTGCTCTGGTTTTCTAATCAAAGAGGAGAGCATGAAAGCAAAGAACTTCTTCCCAGACTGGTTCAGACACCCAATTGATGGAGAGTTGTTGCATGTAACAGCATAGCAACACTGGTGGTGCTCTAGATGAGAACAACCTGTGTTCAGTGGCACGACACAGCTAGCTTGAACTGGGGAAATCATCACCAAACAAAACACTAACTACAGCCATTGGCGGTAAATATCCTCTGGGTACAGACGAGGAACTCATGGGCCACAGCCCTGTGCTGGGACACAAGTTTGCAATGTAGCTAAGCCTACCTGGAGAGGCACGTTTTGGACAGCAGCTAAAGATGTCCTGAGTAAGGCTCAAATGTGTTGGGGCGAGGGCTGTAGAGCTTCTGCACAGCCCCACTGTCAGCCGCTCCTGCCCAGCCATCAACGAAATGATCTCTGCCAAATGGACACCGTATCCACAGCAGCAGTGGCCCCAGCTCAGGCTATCCTGCGGCTGTTTCATTTCACAGGCTGTGACAGACACAGGAATACGAAAAAATGTTTCTCACTTCCAGCTACAACACAGCTATAGCCTGTCCCGAAAGCTTAACATGTTAGCAGGGAGCACAATGAAAATTTTATCAGGCAGCTGTTCCCTGTGGTCCTTGTGGGGACTTGTCCCAGTCCTAGAATCTCCCTTTGCCCGTGCCAGCAGGCTCAAGGTCCTGAGATGAATCGTTTTAATGTGCAACATGGAAAAAATATTACCTGGAAATGCCTGGACGTGCAACTCCTGATGCAATGAGCATCAGCCCCACTCTCTTTTCATCCTCATAGATGTGCTTCATTATTAACTTTTCATGTGACAACTGTTTGTGCACTAAGAGTGCTTCACAAAACATAAATATTGGAAGTGAGGACTTCTAACAGCCTGTATTAGCGGGTCCAGCCTTTTAAATGATGGTGACTGGGAAATTGGAACGCAAGTCAAAGAGGTCTGTTCTGACCATCCTATCCTTGTTTTCTATTCTTCAATTAAACCATTGCTTTTAGCTATTCGTTTTTATCAGTATTATATAAAACTAGGACAGAGTAAATGAAAATTTATAATTTATAAACAATCTGGGGGAAAAAAAATCACTGAATTATTTATGGCACTTTTGAAATATGTGTTTGTTACTTGTACAAAAATTAGTTGTTAGGTCTTAATCACAGCAGTGCCACAAATATGCTGGAAATTAGGACTTACAAACCTGCTTGTTTGGAAAGAAAAAAAAAATCCTGTAACTCTACCTACAATTGGAAAACCTAAACCAAACTGATTCTGAATGGTTTAGTCAAACAAGTGCCAATTATTGAATAATTCTCTGACCTAAACAGAAAGTTATTGTATATGGAAAGATTTTTTTCCCAGAGAGTACTTTATACCAGATGCCCTTTTAAATTGTTTTGAATTCTCTGTAGGCAGTAGATAACTAAACCTACAGAATGTAGTAATGGCAAAAAGGAAGCAATCAAGTTGGCCACTTCTAGTTAAGAGTCATGGAAAAGGCATCTGTTCTATATGAATTGCAGACTATAGGAACTTTGACAGTTCATAGACCAGACTTAATTTATTAAACTAAGTTTCTAATATAAACAGTAATTCGTTTCAGGCACTGACACTGAAGGTCTGGATTATGTGAATAAAATATAGAGACCTCCACTGGCCTCCTGAAAAAAGGTAGTTCTGCTGCATAGGAAGAAAATAACTGAGTGTGCCTTAGCAGCAGGCATCAGTGCTGAGGCCATGCCCTGCATGCACTAGGCATGGGGTACAACCCTCCCTGCAACCCTGGCCCAGAACAGGTAATGCTGGTGGTGTGTCCAGCTGGCATTCCTGCCCACATTGAGCAATGGCAGAGGGTGCAGAGGATCCTTGAGATCAAGGATGGCAGTTGTCAGGTATGTTAGCAAAACTGCAGTTTGAAGTCTTCAGAGAGACGTTCATTTGCAAACAAAGCAATGACTAATAGGATGAACGCTGGGGAAAAAAGATTGAAAGAGGAATGTCTCAGTGCTGCACGCCTGCTGCTTATCTGGAAAGGCTGTTACCCCAGACTATGCCAGGGCACGGGCTTGTCAGGCACCCACATGCCCAGCCACCCGCACACCTGCCCCAGCAGTATAGGGGACACGATGACAACTGGTGCCTGCAGTGTACATGCACACATGCACACGAAAATAACGTCTCAATGGCAGTTCTACTGGTGCAGAACAGCAAATATTACTATGAAGTACCCAAGCAAAATTAAATACTTAAAGCATGATTTACGGGAGACTTTGTTTGCCCTAACTTCATCCAGGTCTGAGAGCAGCACAGACTGGGGGTCTCAGGGCCTGATGTCAGCAAATGTTTATCTTCAAGCACTTTAGTAATTCAGGTGAATTCAGGAGGACTATTTCACTGCTTAAAATCAGGCAGGTACCTAAACAATTTCCTGAATCGAGTTTACATTCATCTCAAGTTTCAAGCACTGGCTTTGCTGCAGTTTTGACGAAAAGTTTGGTCGTAACTCAGAAATCACACACAACTATTTCCTTATGTCATCAGCCCTCAGCAAAGACTGAGTATGGAAAACCTCAGTTAGGGTTTTTCTGCTGCCAAAAGAAGTTACGGAAGCGAGTAATGAGATGAAAGTGTTTTGCATCGGTTCTGACTGGTCCATTACTGGTGGTGAAAATAATGGACCAAAGTTTCTGGTGGCCAGAGTGTGAAAGCAACCACCCAGCCTCCTCTCCAAAAGCCAAAGAGGAGCTCCCTGTTGCCCCACACTCCAGCAGGAAGCAGAAGGTGGCTTCTGAGCAGCACTTTGCTCAGGCTGAACCCGCCACGTTGCCAACCCCAGCTAATTGTTTGATTCCCCATCTCATTTGCCTGAGAACAACTGAGAATGTGAGACAGCGCAGGGTCTATAAAATCATTAATTGAATTACTAGTGTGGAATAAGTAGCGCATCAATTTGAATTCACCATCATCCCCCTCCTCTCTTCCCCCGTGTTTTAGAGACCAATCCTACTGTTGATATGTGCACAGCTTCGGAAGGAGGCTCAATAAATAGATGTGCTATTCCAGCTAAACAAATTTATTTTTCCAGCTGTTCTACTGAATTAGTAAATTGTAATGTTGACTTCAGACTATCTTCCCCATAAAATATATGCTGGCCTGTATATTTTACTGACACTTCTTTTGTGACACCTCATTAAGGGCTGATCCAATCTGTATCCCATTCTATTGGAATTATGATTTGACCCAAATGAGCTTTGGACCAGAATGCAATATTGACTCAATACCTATATTATATTTTACTGTTGAATCATTAGCGAGATTTTTGTGCGCTGTCTCCCGTTACTTGGTTTTCTAAGAGATTTTAGGGCAATAATTGCAGGTACGAATGGGCTTGGAATTTTGTGCCAAATGGGCTGTCTGAGCATGTGGTTTCACTGGCACATACTGATGACTGCTTATCTGGGAAGCAATCAGGAATTTTTGTCCAGCCTTGATATGGACAATTCTCCTCAGTCTGCCTCTGTGCTCAAATGGAATGAAAAGCTTTTATAAGGTTTGTTTTGCCACTGTTTGGCATCTTCCATTTCATTTACACCAATGCATAGTAAGCAACAGTGTTACTATCTCCCAACATCAGTATTTTGATTCCTATGTTAATATCAATTAATTCTGGGCTACAGTTCAAATTACCATTTCAAACCAGCATCGCATTTCAGCTGGCAACAATCAGGTGAAGCTGAGCCTTGTGGGCTTTGCCCTGTAGCTCCATGCAGGGCAGCACAGACGCAGGCACTG
Organism: Corapipo altera; assembly: GCF_003945725.1. Taxonomy (NCBI): domain Eukaryota; kingdom Metazoa; phylum Chordata; class Aves; order Passeriformes; family Pipridae; genus Corapipo; species Corapipo altera. Next base: position 6,228,523 of record NW_020884877.1, read on the forward strand.
TAATTTTGGGGCTCCCGGCTGGCTGGGTGGGACAATCCACAGGGCAGGGACAAGTCTACAGGCACCCCGTCTCCAGGGTTTACCAGGCACTGAGCAGAGGCTGGCAGGTTTGCCAGCCCAAGTTCAGAACAACCCACATGTCACTGGAATCTATTGGCTTTGGCAAATCATGAGATTCCTGTGAAAAGTGGGTTTGGTGGCAGATTCCTTGTGAGGTGCTGCTGTGCAGCTTCATCCCAGCCAGCAGGAACTGGGACCGCTTCTCATATGCTCCTAGTCTGAAGCAGCTGCCATTTACAATGCTTGAAAGAAGCAAATGAAGACAAAAATATAGGTTGATGTTGTCCCTCCCAGACTAAGAGGAAAAATTAACGTTTGTTGTAATGTCAGTAAATACACGCAGTTGTTCTCATCTGCACTTTTAACTTCCTTGAAAGGTTTGGGTTCTCCCAGCATCACCTAAATAGCCTTTGACGGCAGGGGAATCAGCCTGAAGCCTAAACACAACGGTCTAAGTGTCGGAATGATGCCGCCAGGCAGAGGGGAGGGACAGAGGCAGCTCCCCGTGCCCCCTCACCGGCGGCCCCCCGGGATGTGCGGGACTCTCAGCCCTTCGCCCGCTGGTGGAGCGAGCACGGGCGGCGGCGGCTTCTCAAGCTGAGGGGAAGGCGCGGAGGGGACCGGGACCGCGCCGAGCCTGGGGCGGCAGCGGGAGCGGCAGCGGGCCGGGACTCGGTCCGGGCTGGCGGAGCCGGGGGACAGGGCGGGGAGGGCACACGCAGCAGCAGGGACCGACACGCTCTCTTCCCTCTGTCGTGAAAGAAACCCCAAACAAAAACAGCGCCAAACTTAAAAACAAACAAATCAAGAACAAATAACACGCTTTTAATGTCCTGATGCGAGAGGGATCTAATACCATTTCCACATCCATTAGGCGAAGAATTTTGCATGTTTCCTCACGAAGAGTGAGCATTTTCAGCCGCTTTCCCTTAAATTAAGATGACAGGTTACCGCTGCACAGTGTCGTTAATCTTTTTCTAAAAGCTTAATGTTACTACTTAGTAGTTTACTAATAAATCTGAGAAAATATGTAATGTCATTTTGGTTTAGACATAGATGGATGACTTTTTAGTATTTGTGAAGTTGTAAAACAGGTACTGCCACGGCGCTCGGCAGAGGGAGCGGCACTCGCTGTGGTTGCTGTATTCCTTTCCGCCCCGGGGCCACGGCGCATTACACCACTCACGTGTTCAAAACCAATTTAATACTCTGTCATATATACTCCACCAGTAACTGGCTTTCAGCTATCTTTCATGCAAGATGTATTAAGAATGGTTGTTAATTCTCATATACTTTCCATTACTTTGATCCTAATTTTCATTATTTTGACCTTTTTTTCACCTGAAAATATCCTGGTCATAACCTTTTAAGATTTTATCTTTTTAAGCATGCATCAATGCTTGTGATCCTGCACTTGATTTTGCTGCTGAATTCTCTCTGGTTTGTGGATTTACTGCTTTTGATACCATACAAATGCATTTAAGTCAGTAGCTGGGATGTGACCCCACACTTCCCTTTTGTGTGCCACAGATGATGGGAAACAATGCATCTTCATGGGGACATCCTGACAGCCTAAATGAATGAGGACTTGACTGGCTTTATTGTTGGGCAGTTTTATTTTACTGTCCAGGAAATGGCTGACAAAATTGGAAGCAAACAGAGCCATAGAGGGGAAGGGACCTTACCCTTACAGCAGGACAGCCAGCTGCTGCTGCATCTGCCTTGCATCCCCTGTGCACCACTGAGAGGCTTGCCCTGAGATTCCAGTAGCACTAATCCTCCCTTTACTGGTAGGTCTGTCCTTGCCCATATGGAGTAGGCATCCCTAAGAACCAGTGCTCACCAGCAACCTGCAGCACTGGGGGCTGCATGCACAGCATCGCATCAGCAGTTCAAGGAGAGAGGGCAAGGGCTGCCTGCTGCATTCTGCCATGATGGGTCCTGGTCATCTTCCCACCAGGGGTGGGAGCAAGGCCCTGAGAGAAACTCAAACAGTCCTAGTTTTGAAGCCAGCTGATGTTTTTGAAAACTCAGGCTCTCTGGGGATGGCCTTGGGCATGAGTTCTCCCATCATATCGATGTAAACCAGGAGTAACCCTGGTAAAGTAAGCAGGGTTAGTGTAAAACCAGTATGAGCAAGGAACAAAATACCTGTGATACACCTGAACCAATTCCACAAAGAAAAACCACTTGCCCCATAGCACATGCCTTTCTGAAGGCATTTTTGCTCATGTACTGTCACTACAGACAGTAACAGAGTCTTTTAGCTCTCTGCACGAGTGGCACAACCCATTCTGCAGAAACACAGTGCTGCTCCAGAGAGAGGAGGCAGCCTATAAGAGGGAGGGAGCAGAGAAGAAAACCCCCATTTCCATTCTGGTCATTACATGATGCTGCACAGGTACTGACAGCAGTTGCCCTTTGGAGGGGCTGCAGCTGTGCAGTGTGAGTGGGGAGTAGAAATGTAGACAAGGGGCCCTGCTTGGCTCCTCTGCGGTGGGGACAAGCCCCAAGCAGGGGGACAGGAGCCTGTGCCTACCCTGCCTGAGGCCCTGTAAGGGCTGGCCCCATGCTGCACCATCCAGGGAGCCAGGGGCTACTTCCCCTTTATGGGAATTTTTACAAGAAAAGCCTGGGCAGCCCATTTTGTACTTTCTAACACCAGATCCTATCTATATTCTTAGGTGCTCCTAAGGCCTCCTAATTATTGCTTCCTGGTCAGTTTTACTTCTCCTTATTAACTTAGTAGGTTCTCTGATGAGCAGAAGCAACTGCAAGCACCCAGAAGCCACCAACAAATGACCCTTCTCATTTAAACCAGAACTCATGATTTTATGCCGCTGAACTATGCATTTTTTGCTGCACAATAGATGGCAGTAGAGAAAAAAGGCTGAGACTAGACAATTTATAATTTGGAAGATGCAGAGGATTTTTTCCCCCTGTCAAATCACCGTACAGTATTTGTTGCTTTCTTCTCAACAGAGAGCTTTCCTAGAAAAGGCAGTCTGGGGCGGATGAGGCTAGATGAAATAAAAGATTCATGCATGAATAATTAACATATTGGAGGCCTCACTTGAACTTGTTGGCTTACCCAGATGAATGAGTTAACATGTTGGAGATTATTATAAAGAGGGACTATTCTGCTCCAGCAGATCAATTCAGCTGAAAATGATGAAATATCGACGCACATATAAATATATGCTTGGTACTTAAAAATAATCCTTCCAATAAGTATAGTCATATTGGAGTTCTGCTACACTGACAGTCGCAGCGACAAGATAAAAAGATTTGGCATGAGTCATTCAGTTTGACTTTTGCACTGAAATGAGATGCAAGCCTGGGAACTCGCTTTATGTAGGGCAGCCGCCACGCAGGCGGGCAGCTCCCACCTCCCCGGTTTTGTGGCGCGGGGGAAGAGTGGCGGCAAGTGGAGCAAAGGCACCTCCAACTTCCATACAAAGGCTGATGGATAAATGCACAGGGCTCTCCTGCTACTCCCCTCCACCCTGGCTGCTGCCACGTGCAGGGGCTCGCCTAAGAGCTGAGATGGATGCCCAGCAGGGCATCGCCTGGTGGCCACAGGGCCCATGCAGGCGCTGGCAGAGAGCGTCGGAGTCTGCCATTGACCCTGCACCGAGCAGAAAGTGCCCCTTAACTGTAAATACCCGTGGTTTGCCAGTCTTTTTAATTTAGCAAATGCTTTCCATTACAGCCTACTTCTTTGAAAGCTAATTGTTGCAAAAAGGAGTTTTCCTTGTAAATCAACATCAAATTCATGCTAACCATGGTAGGGAGAGAAAATTTAATTACAAACTTTAATTCTTACCTCAGCTTTACTAATGTTTAATTGTGCCCAATAATAGCGAAAACCAAACTGGCAAAAATGCAGGAGATTAAATTCACTGCAAAGAATTTGCTAGATTTCCTATTCAAAAGTATGCCACAGCTTTCCTGCCTATCCATATCTTTCTGTATCTCACCGCACTAATAGTAAAATAAGGTTGGGAAATAAGACCGTAGCATCACTTTTCCATGCCTCCATCAGATAACACCTTTACGATGCAGGTGCACAGAGCTGTGGAGAGGCAGGGAGCTTGAGGGGGGCCTGGAGTGCAAAGGGATGGCAGCCACAGGCTGGTGCTTAGCAGGGAGGGGGACTTGGCAAGGTGTTTGCAAACTGAGAGCGCAGCGCACCCCGTCCTAGTTGTGGCTCTCATTGTATTAGCTGTGTAGGAATTATTCCAGAATCATTTTTCTTGCACCCAAAGCTCCTCTAACACCGTCGCAGCCACCTCCCTGCCACACAGCATGTCACACTGTAGCCCTTGTGCTGGGCAGGAGCAGCACAAGGTCTCTCTGGCACTTGGCACCAGGCAGACAACGGGTCCCCCCTGTGTAGGTTTTTTAGTTTTCAGAGTTAAAGATGAGAACATGACACTGTCCAGGACTGCTTCAAAAATAAAAATAGATTGGAAGTATTTTGGAGACGTTTCTGCACATTATCTCTCAGCTGCACAGTTCTGTCAAGCAAAACATCTTCTTTCTTCAATCAGTGCATAAACATAAACCAGATATAACAGGGCACGGAATTCGTGTGTGTGCAAAAATTTCTGATTTCTATGTACCACTCAATTTTTGACAAGCTTAAAGTTACCACTGGTAGAAGCCGTGGGCAAAGCAGAGCTTTTCTTCCAGGTCCAGCAGCGATCCAGGGCTCACCAGATGCCTGTGGTCAGGCCTGGGCTGCCAAGGGTTGACAAACCCATGGTGACAATTGAACAGCACTTTTCTATACACAGGTCCCCCAGCTGCACATAAGTTGATGCACTTTATTCACATGCACCTTTAGTAAATCAATACTTCCCAAAATCTGGGCAGCAGCAGCACAGGGATGCAGAACATGCCTCTCAGCTATGGATGTATTTAACTATCCCCAAGGCTACTCCTCAGCATGGGCACAGGAGGGAGGCAATCCTTCTGACACCCAAGCTCCATGCTTCAGAGGGTGCTTGCTGATGAAACCATCCTGTTCTGCAGACAGTTCAGGGATCCGGTAAGAAAACCTTCACCTGCTAACAATATTTTTCCACTTAGATCTGTTCCTAAAGCTTAATGCCACATCAAATCCCATTATAGAAAATAAGGAAATGTTAAAATTAAGAACTAATGTTCACATGAAACAATTTTTTTTTACCATTTCCTTCAGCAAACCAATGAATGTTTAACAGTTGAAATTGCTTTGAAACAGCAATAAATTATTTCATGCATACATGCCAAATATTAAAACCAGAAGGTCTCTTAATATGAAGTCACTGGTACCAAGATTCATGTTTGTCTTTGTTAATTATCTACTTGTTTATTAGCTTAGTTTCACTGAGGAGCTGCTGATATCCCCAAGTTAAGGATTTTGGAGCTGTTCACAGGATGTAATAATACAATTTTATTGGATGCTTGTTCAGAAAGTGTTTTTAGTTGTTTGCACTTGAGCTGTAAAACTGCCATTTTGCTCAGCCCAAAGCCCCCTGCACAGATCCCTCCTGGCCTGTGCATCCCCAAGGCAGCCACGGTGTCTCACAGTGCCACAGGCATGGATGCTGAGAGAAGGCAGGATGCTGTCCTGGCACTGCATCTCAAGCAGATCTCTCCCTTGAGCCAAAACCAGCCTCGTCCAGGACAAGCCTGCCCCAAGGCCATGCTCCCTGCAACCCAAGAGGCGCTGCTCAAAGTTGTTTTCTGAGTAGGCAAAACCAGAGACCCAAACATTGCTGTTGATTTAATATTTAAAATTTGGGAAGATTTTTTTTAATTATTCTTTTTTTATCAGCAGACTGTGAATTCTCTACACAGCAAACTGCTTTAGGCTGCAAGGGTTTCTTTGCAGGGAAAGCAGCGGCACAGGCTCTGGGAGTATGTTATTGACTAAATAGCTTTTATTACTATCATTAAAGAGTTATTCCCTCAAGCACCACCTCTCAGAGCTGGGGCATTGGAGTCAACTTTGGGAAAAAAAGTTTCCCGTTGTACTGACTGCAAAAAAAGGCTTCAGGTACTTTTGGGGTGAGAAAATAATGCCTCCAAATTGCACCATTTAGCAATATCTTGTGGTGCTCAAGCCAGCCTCATCACTCTGGAGTACTTGATGTGCTCAGCACTGCCAACATCCAAACCAAAACATGTCTTCCTATCCACCAACCTGCCTGAAGCACCCACTGCCTCCAAAGGCTCCTGCCCATCCTGCCTGCATGCTTCAAGTGCCTTTGTGCCCAGAGCAGCACGACCAAAGGTGGGAGCAAGGAGCCACAGGGCAATGCCCACCTTGCCCTGACAAAACGTGGGCTGCTCTGTTTGGGTGCCTGTCCCTGTGCCGTCTGGGTAAGAAGAGAGCAGCAAAGGCTGCAGCAGCATTTCCACAACAAACCCCTGCTTGGGGGAATTTTCAAGCGTGACTGTTAAGCTTTGCCCTGAGCCTAACATGTGGCTTTAAACCAAGGACTTGGCCTTTTTCTGAGCAAAACCACATTTTCTTCAAACTGAAGCCCTCTGAATGAAAGGTACTATAGCCTTTCTTAAAGCAATACCAGTGTGATAGGTAAGATGGGGCAGGTCTCAGCTGTGGTTTGACACCTCCTTAGTCGGGGAACAGCCAGAGGACAGCATCAGTGTTACAGGAGCACACCTCCCTGATGCCCATTGGATGCTGGGAAGCCCCACAGGCACACTGCAATGCACCTTGTTGAGCTCCAGTGACCCAAGGCACTGCCTTGACAAGGTCACTGGGAGAGAGGCTAGGAAACACATCCTGGCTGCAGGTAGGCTCCTCTGACCTCCTGAACAAAACTGGTTCTACTGAGTGTGGATATGTTACATAGAACTTAGGGCAAAAGAATGTTGTCCTTCCTCAAATCCAGCAAATTACTCTTCTAGAAATGTTTGTAAGAATTTTTCAAAGCACCTTCAGAAAATATCAGTTTTGTTTTTGAAAGTCTGCGATATTTTGAAACTCAGCTTTTCCTATTGCTGCTCAAAACCCACAGAAGTTTAACATACTGAGAATATCACAATTAAAAAAAAGAGCCTATAAAAAATAGTAAACACATTTGACCTACTTTGGTGCTTCTCAGAGGCAACACAGGTCCTGTGCTGCAGCCCTCCGCAGGGTGCATGCTCCTCTGGCCTGTGACAGTAACTCAGCTGCAGGTTACTAGCAGACTTAGAGATGTGCTTTTCCAGAAAGATAATCATTTTTGGACATGTGTGGCAGATGGGAGTGTTAACTCATAGTGCTAGGAGTTAACCTGATTGTATTATAATGTGATAGCTCCACAGCTAATGCCCATCAGCACTGTGGGCCATTTACTTTATCATAAAATAAAATTAATTGAGTGAAAATAAATTGCAGAGAGATACGGAAGAATTTGAGACCATATACATGAAATACACAATAGCCCAAGTCTCCCGTGACACTTATTTTCATTAGGGAGGCAACAATTACTAATTCTCTCTTTAAAAATAAATATCCTGAAACTTGCAACAAGATTTTTCTCACAGACTGTGGATGCTGATATGGCTACACAAGCACTAACATTTCTTTTTCTTTGAAGAAGGATTTTCAGACTCAGCAAAACATTACAATAAGGCTGGCTGCTGTGCCCATATCCTGGTGAAGCATGCCCAGAGCCCTCAGAAGGTGGAAAGGGGTATGTGGGGGACCCTGGTGCTGCTGCAGGAGCAGCACAGTGTATCCCCCCGGTCAGGTGAGCAGCTCAGGCACTAGAGTTAGCTAATGGGCTGCAATATTTCTAATGGAGAATGTTTATTGGAGTGCACGCATGCATTTGCCAAGTATAGCAAGGTAATGACATTGAGGCTTATTGATAATACAGTTATAATTCCGTGTAATGACCAACTGAGTGAAATGATACAACCATCTCTCCTTCATCTATTATCCTCCTGTCCACAGAGATTTCTCAGTTAAGGGCTGTTTATTTCTGCAGTAAGACATAGAACAGATATGCAGAATATAAACCTTTGTATTAGGACTCAGTAGTATATTTTTTTCCTTCCAAGTCATTTAATGGCATGTAATTTTGGGGATCAGCTTTCTGGTTGTGTGTGAGCTAGGAGTCAGAAATGTAGCCATGACCACGGTGCCAAGTGAGAAGTAACCACTCTGTCTGGTCCTGGCTGCAGACCTGTGCTCTCACTCAAGAGAAGCTTTTATTTCTCTTCTTATAAGCCAGTAACAAATTCCCACGAGAGGACTTCCACTTGTGTTAGTGATGATATTTTACAGGTCACCATCAGTTAGTTTCCCTAAAAACAAGTAGGGCAAAAGGGTTTTTTCTTTTCCTTTCTTTTTGACATCTGTATAGTGGCAGTTCCTCAAGCTGTCTGGTGTCAGCTCCATGCTGAGGAGCAGCGTGTGGGCAGCCTGTCTAGTGCCGGCACACACAGGCATTAATGGATGTGCCAAGAGTGCTGCTCATGACACTGCTGCCCCAGTTGCCTGCCAGGTCCTGCCCTGGGCCCCTTCTACTCCTCTGGTGAGGCCGAGGAAGCACCCACAGGGCTGTTTCTGCAGCCTCAGACACTCTCTGGCTCTGGCTTTTATAGAACTGCATTAAAATTCACATCTACTGACAGCAAACCACATTGGCAGCTTCTGCACCTACTGAGCAGTGCCTACAGGTGCAGGTGTGAGACTTCACTTACAAACCCACCCTGCTGAGTGCCCCCTAATGCCGCTCCCCCTGGTTAACTTGCACCAGACACAGATTTTTCACCTCCAGGTGACATCTCCAGCCTGGCTACTGAGAGGCTTCATAGTAATAAACCTCCTGAAGTGCTGGGTGAGCAGGAGAGCCCTTTAAACTCACAGGCATTTCACTTTGTTACTGAAGACTTCATGTGCCTTTTACATGATGAGTTTTGTTCCTGGCTCTTAGATTTCCGTACTGCTCAAGGTTAATTGGATATATTTAATAGAAATAGCCATGTTTGAAAGAGTTGCATACATCTGCCTCCCTATTTATAGGAAGGGATAACCTGCAAGCACTTGACCAGTGTAATGACTCCAGGTAGCGAGAACCTGAAATCAGATTATGTCCCCCCACAATTTCATTAGTGCTGCCCAACGACTGGGGTGCAGGTAGCAGTTATTGGGCTGCAGCACAAGGTGAATGCTCAGTAACAAAACACAGTCTTTGGGCACTGCTCTGGACATGCAGGAAAACAGATAAGATGCAAGGGATGTGGTTTAATTAGGCCACAACTTTATTAAGTTAACTCATCTGGGATCTATCCAGCACAATTCTTTCTTTAAACACTCCCATATGGTGGAGAGTTGCCATTAGCCCTCCTGCTCCCCACAGCTGGTAACCAGTCCTGTGCTGGGACTCTGCCACCCATAGCATGTACAAGGGTTAGGTCTTCATTTTACAAGGGAAGAGGCACCATTGCTGCCATAGATGCCATACCCAGTCCCAGCTCAGCTTGACAGGGAAGCATCCCACTTTGCTCCCACAAGGACAGCCTGTGGCATGGCACCTGTCTGTCTCTGCCACCCACCCCAAGGCCACAGCAGCCCAAAGATGCTGCTGGCATAGGGCAACAGTGAGCAGGGATAAATGACCCCTCAGATGCAAAGGAGAATTAGCACCCTGGAAAATGATATTTTTGAAAAAATTGTCTCTTTAATCCTGTAGGAAGAATGTAACAGCCAAGGTCCATTTTAGAGAGGGAGATCTGTTTCCAAGGGAGAAAAGAGCTAGGCTTCTTCCAGCTATTGTCCACAGCATTGCATAGCAGCCAATGCTGGTTTTTTTCCCCTCCTGACGAAATGCAGACTACCTTCACGTTAGAACATTTTGGTGACTTTAATTACCCACTTGTGTGTGTTTGGGGCAGAGAGAGAGAGAGAGAGAGAGAGAGAGAGAGAGTCCTGAATGCAGAACAGACATTACTCTGCACTGCCAAGTCCAGGGCTGCTCACCAAAGTGCAGTGGGGAGCTCCTCCCCTGTGTGTGTGTGCACACTTGCACCTTCCCACCACCATGTCCGAGCCCAGCAGTGTCACTCATGCTTTGATGCAGAGATATTGCCTACATGTGGGTCAGGAGTAGACAATTTTCCATCTCTCTAGGGGCTGAGTTTGCCATTTTCCTGACCAAAATTCAGTACAAAAAGCATCCTCTGAGGGCTGTCTCCTCAGCTGGGATTGCATGACATGAGTGACAGAAAATAGAACCCGCCTTGAGGTTGCTCACTGGTGTGGTGCAACGTTTCCACAGTATAACTTGAACTACTTTAGTGTTTGTTGTGTCATGGATGCTCCTTTTTTATATAAACCATCATGGGTCAGAGGAAAAAGGCATCATCTGTTGCATGACTTTGTTATTATATGCTGGTTGCACTGGAAGCAGCAGCATCATGCCCAGGATCCACTGCAGTGCCACATGTGAGGCTGTACTGCAGTGAAACGGTAGCTATATCCACCCTCTGAATGTCACGCCTAACGCAACGTAGCTGTCATCACTTGTTGACACAGCACCACATATATGCAAAGCCAGTATCAGATATACACAAACCCAGTAAAACCCCAAAGCTCAGCAGCCACCTGACTTCTGTCTGCAAAAGAGCCCATCCAACAGGTTTCATAAACCAAACACACAACATCAAGGGGCAGTCAGAATTCAAACAATACCTGAGATATAGCTACTGTGCTTTTGACAATAGTTTTATTCCACGTTGTAAATACATGTCTAGGGACACACAGCCCAAACAAAAGAAAGAAGTTTTGTTATTTTACCCAGTTATTACCCCTTTCTGTGACTTCGTTCACAGACACTATTTTAAAGCGAAGGCAAAAGGAGTAGTATGATGTACAGATTTCTAGAGGCCAAAATGTGCATTGTGTACTTTGAAAGATTTATGGCTCTAATTTGCTGTCAGACAAGTAGACCTGAATGCTGTGTATCTGGGGACTTTTAACAAGAAAATATCTTTATTCTTCCCACCCCCAAGATTTAAGCATCTCTTCCCCCCTGCTCAGCTAGAAAGTGAAAGCAAGAAATAGGGCCCATATCTCAGAAACAATGCTATGGGACAGACAATTTTCAGCACACTGCTGAAGACATCTTCAACTCTAAACAGCTCTTTATCAGATCAACACCTCCCCATGAAGGACAAGTTTTACTGTCATCAAATCAACCTCTCCACTTGCTCCCTGTATTTTACACTGACTCCATTGATAGACATGGAGTAATTAAGCAATGGGTATTTTTTGTTGTGAAGATGAAGACCTGTCACTAGAAACAATCAATTCTTATTTTAAGGCATATGCTATCTCCACTTGATGACAGTCAACAAGATCACAAGAGGTGATCAGCATTATGCTGTATCCTCCAGCCAGTTTCCTAAGACATCGAGTTGCTTGTACAGCAACTAAAGTGGGATCCTGGGGCACCCCATGCACAAGACAGTTATACTCTGGACATGGTGAAGCCCCAATCGTGTCTTGTACTGCAGGCAAATCCCTGGACTCTTGGACCAGATCTAACAAGTTTTTATTCTTCAGTTAAAAGCAACTGAGGTGGAGGAGAGCAGGGAGGCAACAGTTGTGCTGCCTGCCTGGACCAATACTTAAGGTGCTCAAATAATGTCACTGCTCCTTGACTCTGAGCCTAATTTCCTCCTAGGTCTTTCCTGAGTGTTATTTCTTCTCTGCTGTCCTACTGCTAACTCCTCTCTCTTCCTTCAGACGAACTTCCCTGAGCTTTTGGCTTTTCCCTGAGCAGTGGATCCAAAGATTTGTGAATCTTTGGATTCACTGCCCTGTAAAAGGCAATACAGCTGATATCCCAAGGATTTGAACTTACTTTTTATCTACTGGTGTCTTTAAAGAAAACACCTGTGTTTGACCAGAGAGCAGAGATATCAGAACAAGGATAGAAATTACACTCATACTTCTACTCATTGCTTCCTTTTATTTAACATGTAATGTCAGGGACACCTCTTACAGTGCACACATTTCATCCCAAGTATACAATATTCATCTCTAGTACGACTATTACAATATTACAGCCCAAGGCAAGATGACACTAATAGCACATGTGGTAGCCACAAAAGCACAGTCTGCTCTTTAAGTCAGTCCACTCCACACACAGTTAAGATCCCCTTGTATTTATGTTGCTTGTATATTTTCCTTCTCTGTCCCTCAAATACAAGCCTTCCCCTCTCACTGTAATAGAACATTTGCCAAGAGGAAAATTAACCTTTCTTGCTGAGCAGTTGGAATTGTCCAGCTCTTCCAGACCACACACACACACACACACACACTGAGAGAGGACAATGTGCCAGGATTGACAAAAGGACACACATCAGCAACAAGAACACTGAGAAGATCAAGATCTTGGAAGATCAAGATCTCAACACATCTGTTTATGACTATTTTCTTTATAATGCACAAGTTCATGTGGCATGTTTCAACTTGAGATGCATGGCTTCCAAAACAGAGGGAGAGGCGAAAAAACGCTGTGTTGGCTTTGGTCAGTGTTGACACTCACACACCCCCAGAGCCAAGACTCATGCCACGTTTCCTTGTCCCTCCTTCCACTTTTCTCTTGCAGCTACTGATGGCATATCGGCAGCTTGTCATTATGTAGGAATTTAATCTCAGCTGGCTATTTTATAACCCTTGCTTTGTCCCATCTCTAAAATTAACATCTAGCATTAACATTTTTGAGCGTGACTTTAAAGCTTTCAAGCAAATATAAGCAGAGATAGACCTATATAAAACAGGTTTCCTTGGCATGCTGAGAAGCCTTCTGAAATGGCAGGAATGAAGGCTGTCTCTCTTCATGGGGTACAGTACATGCTTTGGAACTGTTTGATAGTTTTAAAATATCTGATGCAATGGGTCATAATGCTTTCCAGATGTGTACATGCAGTGCAAAAGGTAATGGCACAGACACTTCACTCTTCTACCTCTCGTCCCCTTTCTGCCAATATAAGAAGAAACGGTCCCATCTTATCTCTAGTTTACTAGTAAATGTGACTTATTCACTTCTTCCCTGCAACCCAAACTGAAAAAGTTAAATGTACCATAAACAAATCTTATGAACTTTTTTTATGTGATTAAAATGGTCATAACTATCTGATGTTTCTTGTTGATTGAATCTGCCACTTCCATTTACTAGGAAAATAAATAACACATGTTTGCTGTCTTTCTAAAAGGTTCTATTTATTCTGTGGTCATTTCCCACTTATGATATTTCCAGCTTAATTTCATAAAACAGCTTTTACATGGCTAAAAAAAAGGCTCTTATTGTACATTGTCTTCAAAATATTTTGCCTTTGAGCTGTGGGCTTTTATTTGTAGGAACAACCAACCACCCCGTTTGTGAGGCCTGTATTCCTCCAAATTAAAAAGAGAAACAGCTGTATGTCTACAGAGCTCCAGTGAGATACTGTTGAATTGTTTGCTTCCCTATCTTCCCACAGGACATGCCTCCTAAATCCACTGCATGAGAGAAAAACACAGGTAAAAGCCAAACAAATGTTCCCCTCTGGGCACATGCTTGTAGGCACAAGTCATCCATCCATCTCCAGCAAAGTATTTAAAGCTACTTTTTGAGATTTACAGATGTAAATATGAACACCAATAGTTTGATAAGAAGCAATGGATCAACACACAAGTTGATTCTATTTTCTGAGCAAGGGCCGCCACACCTTATTTGTCAGTGAGCAACACAACACTAATTACAAACCACTCTCAGCATTTTATTGAAAGATGCTTTTCCCCAGACTGCTGAATTTAAGGAACTTCTTGATCTCCATCTCTCATTCACTGACCTCTCCCCTATATAGGTTGCATAAGGGGAAGTTGATTTTAAGCTACTTGGTATCAGACCTAAGAGAAGCAACTTTGAGAACAGGAGGGACTGTAAACTCAGGGCTCTGGACAAAAAAAAAAAAAAAAAAAAAAAAAAAAGCAAACTAAGAAAGATTCATGTCTGATTTTGTTGAGAGTTACAACAAAAATTTCTGACCTGATTTCCACAGCGCACCTCACACTCCAAGAGCGCTTCAGGTGGGTCACCATTTGCTATCTGCTAACAAACACCCACTGTGTGCTCAGGCCTTTCTGGGTCCCACTGGGCCCTCATGGGGGCCAAGAGCTGGTCCCATCCACCAGTGCAGGATGTGAGCTGCATCCCAGCACATCAGCTCTCACACATGCCTACCTCGTGCAGAGTTACCAGTTTTACAAGACAGGCCGTGTTCTGCTCACACATAACGATGAGCAGATTTGAGCCCTAAATCTGGAGAGCTCAACAGCTGCCCCCAAGTCAAAGAGGAACAGAGACAATGCATAACTGAAATGGCAAGTCATGGGATAATTAAATTATTTGTGACAGTAAACCAAAATAGAAAGAAACAAAAAAACCTAAAACAAACAAACAAACCAGACAGAGCCATATGCTCCCATGCGCTGCACGCCGCAGAGCGAAGAGAGTTATTGCAACACAGCACAGAGACCCCACACCCCCGGCCGGTGGCTGTGCCGAGCGAGAGCCCCCGCGGCGGGGGATGGAGGCGAGGCACAGTGTGGGTGCACACGGGCTGGAGCTGCTGGTGGGTCCTGCCATCCCACACACGTGCAGAGACATGTGAAGGCTTGGGGCTGCAGCAGTGCAGGCTCCCACAGCCAGGCAGTGCTCCGGCCAGCAGCGCCACAACCCCAGGCTGTCACACACTTCACCCAGCAAAGCTCATGCTAGGGAGGATGCTGTTGCTCGCCTCCTTCAAACAACTTGGAAGATAAAAGGCAACAAAAAGACTCTTCTCTGATAGCAGTGCAGGGGCCCCAGGGTGATACAGGTGATTCCTTCATAACAACCCATCTGCCAGGTGTGCTGGGATGGCTCAGCTACCAATGCTGCGCTATTAATTTCCTCCATTGGCCAGAACGCTGCTCCGTCACGCTGACGTGTGGAGCACAGGACTCTGCTCCCCCGAGCATCAGTTCCCATCTCCCTCTGGTTAACAGCTGTACAGGCCTCAATACAGCCATGTCCGCTGGCAGCTGCCGTGTGACTGCCCTGCCAGGTAGAGCACCACACACCTCACCTCTGGTCCCACTCCAGAAAAGGCTGACCTCTGCAGTGTGCTTGTTCCTGAATGATAGGCACCATTTGGCATCAAGTGATTAATGCTAGCAGATGCTAAAAGGCCAGGAAAAAAAGTTTCTCGAACTTGTTCAGTGGACTAGATTAAAGGGGGCGGGGGGGGGAAGGGGAGCACTAAAATCACAAATAAACTCCAAATAGCAAACCAAAATTCTGCAGATGATCCAAAACCTGTCCACAGTTTCTGTGGATAGATCCTTGAGAAGTTTTTAGCAGGAAGCAATTAGCCCCTACTGCATGCAGGAAGGGATCAGCAACTACTTTCATGTCACTCCCACTATGGCCACCTATGGCTTGGTATAAGCCTGTAATAAACCTTCAAGGACAGCAGAGCAGGCTCACAAAGGCTGTGAAGGGAGCAAAGGGCAGGCTGGGAAGGCCACAAATGTGAACAGCCGTGGGGCAAGCAGCTCTGGTGACCACGTTGTCACCAGTGGCACTCACTGCTGCCAGGTCACAGGGCCGGCTTCGCTCCTGTGTGTGTCCATGTGCAGTTTCCTTTTTAAAACTGATAACTTGCAGAGTAGGAATATGGAAATATGGTAATGTTTATAGGCGACAGCAGCCTCCACCTTCAGATGTTAATTATACATTAGAACTGGACAAATTATTCATTGGGAACAGTTTGGGCTCAGGGGAAGAAAACAGTTTTCTCCTCTAAATACTGCAATCAAAGTCTTTATGGATGCACTTAAAATATATAGAGTGGATTTGTGTGCACGCACTTTACAGCATGGCTATATTTAATGACCAGCGTGATCTGCAGGCTAACTCAAGTTTACGTGTGAGTCCAACTTTGCTTGTCTATAAACTGTTCAGAATTGTTCAGATATGTTATTCTTCCTAACATGTTACCTCTGCCATGCTGGATTTGCAGCCTTTGGCTCCAGCTTGCGTGCCTGAACCTATCCCCAACTAGAAGTAAAATTGCCTGGGAGCTGTGTTCCTGGGTGCCAGGCAAGGATTGCTAGGCTCTCCCACCCAAGACGAGCATTTGTCATAGAATGTCTTCCGACACGTCAAAAAAACTCCTTAAAAACACTGTCTGATAATAAGTCAGCAGAGGGAGGCCATGTTTTTTGTTGGCTCAAGTATTTTAAGCACACACAGAAGTATTTGTCCCATCACCAGTGGTTGAAGGTCAGGTTTCACAAGGAAGCTGCAGCCATGCCATCCTTCCTGCAGCCACCTCACTCCCCACTCTGCCCACACAAATGCAAACCTCTAATGTTGCACTCCTATTCTTTGACTTGGTTCCATGAGTTCCAAAATCCCCTTTTCACTGTGCAGCAGCCCCAGAATTACTTTATCATATGAAAAATCACTGCTTCCATTAAACTTGTACATTTTAGGAAGACAAGGCCCTTATATGTAAATTGCTGATGTTTTGAAAAAGGAAGGGAGGGAAGCAAACTAACACCGAAATTTTGTCATGAATTAAATTTAAAGGAAAAAAAATCCAATACTGAAATAGAATGAGCTAGATATTTACAGCTTAATGCTTTTTTAAGTCAGCAGAACAAAACTCTGGTTTTCCTTATTGACTGTTAACCACAATAACATAAGACTTGCTCAATTTCATCTTTGTTCCTTTAATATTAAGAATTTCTTTTTTATTTTATTGACGAGGAAACATCCAGTTTTCTGGCTGGAGCCTATTATGTAAAGAAAGCATAAAAGGATTCATTACTTTTTAACTACTAGCAGGGAAGCAAACAGAATAACTGTATTCTTTTCTGTGAGTTCAGCAGCTGGTAGCTTTAGTATTTCAAACCCCACACTTACAACATCCCATCTCCCAAACTCTTTGAAAGAACACTGGTGCAGGATCTGACAACTACGTCAGATGTACATGTGGGTGTGGGGGCTGATGTACGTTACAAGTGATGCATTTGATAATACACAACGGATTGCTCTGCATCCTCCTTCAATTACCCAGCAATGTATTTTATAGCTCGAGTGCTGGGATTCAATCTCTTAGCCGTGAATTCAGAGCGGTTCTCGATGCACTAGCCTGGCTGCAGTGGGACCCAATGCAGCCGAGTTGTTGGGCCATGCTTTGGTCACTGTGCCTGTGCCACGATGGCAGTTCCCTGGGCCCAGCCACGAGACCCACGCCCAGCTTCCCCCCGGGAGAGGGAAACCAGACAAATAACACGGACGCTCAAGGAGATGGTGAAGTGTCCTTCCTTTCCTTCTCAAACAGAAATCCTACTCCCAGCGCATCTCTCCACAGCAGCTCTTTTTTCAGAGGCTAAATATTACAAAGGTTTGGCACACAGGATTTTTTAGGGTAGGTTTTGGATTTTTTTGAACCCACACAGTAATTAAACTACTGGGTTAAACAGTGAAAGAGAGAATCTGCCTCGGGGCTGAGGGCTGTGGAATACCATCCCCACCAGAGACTAAACACTGCAAACCACTCTGCTGGTAATGGATGGGCATTTTAAAGGAGGCAAATGTTAAACAGTGATGGAGCATAATTGGTGCTGTTTGTTGTGCACTGGCTGATGAAATGCCAGCATAACTGAGTCGCTTCAAAATGACATGTTTATGTGACATCAAAGAGGCTGAGCTGACTTTACATTATATCTGTGACAAATGTATATATTGGATTGCTGTTTGCCATTTAGACCTCCTCTGATTACTTCTCATTGTAAAGAGAAACATTTGCGATTCTGCTCACTTGGTAAATCTGTAGAGTGACTTGTTAGCAACACATGCAGGGAAAGTTGTTGAAAAGCCCTTCTGGGCCTACCGTAGTAAATATGTATTCACACACCCGATAACGTGCTGCTGCTTGTTTCCTGAAAGATGAATGCAGACAGAGAGGCACACAGGGTAGTGCTTCCACACGTGCTCCCAGCCAAGTATTTGCATGTCAGGTACTAAGCTCAAGCTGCCACCACCTCCCCAAAAGACCTTTTTGTGACACCACTTCATGCACTTCTGACCATCAGATACTACGGAGGTTTGCTTTGCCACAGCAGCCCCTGGAAGCAGGGCTTGCACATGCTGCCTAGGTGAAATGCTATGATTAAATTGTCCTGGGGGATGGAAAATAAAAAGTTGCTTGCCTTTCCCAAATATGTCTCTTTTGCCTTTTGGGAGAAAAAAAGAAGTCTGAGGAAGAATTCAGCACTAGCATGTCCTGGGAGAGCTGGGATTTTTCCCAAACCCAGCAGCCCCCTGAGAGCACAGTGGAATGCAGCACCTGTCAGCAGGGCAGAGGCTGCAGGCACTGATCCGACACAGCTCAGTGGCAGGTTGAGAAGTGGCACAGGCGGAGCTTCTCAGCTACTCTGATCCTCCAGAAACAGCCCTCTGCTTGCCACCAGGTCCCCTGGATACCCGTGTCTGCCACTTGTGATCCCTGGATACTCCATGGCCTCACAGGTTGGTCGGTCACAGTGGCAGAGTGAGGCATCCCTGTGCAGGGAGGCGGTGGGGAGCATGGGGTCACTGGAAGGAGCTGGGAAACTGGCCCCATACCTGTGAATTCAGGCAAGACTTTCTGGTAAAGGCCATCGTGGATGCATTTCACCACTTCTGCTGCTTACTAGCAAGCAGGTAACATATTCAGGCTGAAGGGAGCATACTGCTATTGCGATGCTTGAGCATCAGTTTCACCAGGAAAGCTAACAGCTCCCACAAAGCAAGGGAGTGGGATGCTGGGGGAAAAGTACTTTGTCAACTGCTAATTCCCACCCAGACCTCCTTTGTTAATGGCTCCAGCCAGGCTGACAACACTGGGTGCCCCACAGAGAGCAAACACAGGCAACTCCTCCTCTTCATCTTTCTCGCCCCCAAAAGACACTATCCATCAGTCCTGGCTAGGGAAAGCCTTGGAAGATGTTGCCCAAAGCATTCCCAGCAATGCTGCATGCCAGGGTACCACAGCAACCACAAGAAGACAAATCTGGGGCCAAATCTGGCACCATTTAACGATGGCAAGGGGAAGAGAGAAAGCTCAGACACACACCTGCATGCTCGCTGGCTTGAGAGCAATTAGCGGTCACAAGGTGCTCATCCTCGAGAAAGTAGAATAAAAGGAAAGAAACAGCAACTGCTTTATGCCAGGGCCAGCTTTAGAAGCAGCTCTTTGGCAGGACAAGCCAAAGAGAGAAGACTGGCCACAGAACACCTGATCACATTTCATTGTTAGTTAAGCATCAGCAGATATGGAGCCCTCAAAACAATTTTAAAAACAAACAAACCCCCTGTAAGACAGGTAACAGCCTTACACCACTTACTGCTTCACGTGCAAACTGTGGGAAAGCAGGCTTAGAGCCCAAGAACAATTCCGCTGCTTTGGGAAAGAATGGCACACCCCTCAACTGAGGAACTTGAAGCTGGCCCATGGGCCTGGCTGTGGTCTCATGGTAGCTCCCTCACCCTCAGCACAGGGCAGGCAGCTAACAACAGCTGAACACGCCACAGAGCTTCCCCCCGCCTTTGTGGGTTGATACGTAAATAGAGAAAAGATTTTCAAGCTGCATTCTATTACTTGTGTTATGTTTTAGCCTTCCTTTCCCCTCTGCCCCTGCCAGCCCCAGCCGTTTGCCCGGCAGGCAGTGAGAGGGGCTGGCTGCTGTCACCCACCCGCCCACCACAGCACTGCTGCTCTCTCAACAGGCAGCACTCCACTGTCCTCCAAGAGGGCAGAGGCTGCCAGGATGCTGAAGTCCCAGCCCCAGGGGTTGCAGCAGTGTCTTCCCACTATCTGGCCAACTTCTATGTTTTGTTTTGACCTCGTTAGCCTTTTTTCTTTTTTAAGGCATGTTGATGATTATCATACTGGAGGAATGCACTAAGTACATAACATAACTGGAGGAAGGAATTATTGCTGGGGGAATTTATAACATGTGTGTGCATAGCTCTGTAATGCTATCCCTGTCTCATTGATAAACTAAAAGGCAGATTTTAGAGGCAGATATATTTGTAAATATTGCAGGGAGTGGATGGTCTTTGAGCTGACATCCAGACAGGGCTCAGGAAAGGCAGCCCACACCCCAGCTTTGGTGTTCCACACACAGGGCAGCCACACTGCTCCTTGGCCCCAGGAGGGGGGAGGTAGCATCTCCCTCACCAACCTACCACCTAAACAGGCTGTGCAACCCTGCCTGCACACACTCATATTGACAGCACATTCACCTGGGGGGGAGAGAGGGGGCTTTCACCACTAGAGAAAGTGGTGAATTAAAGTAGAGACCTATTTTTGCCTTTCTTTATAGACATTGCAGCCAGTGGGACTCAGGAAACTTCACTCGTTTCAGGGAAGAAATGAGAAGCCCGGCACTGGATGGTTTCTGCATTCACATGGATAAAGGAGGACTAAGGCTTAGTTTGTTCTTAAAGCAATGCCATAACAACAGCACCACCCCATCACTCCCACTCTTTGCACAGGTGAGAGAGAACCTGAAGCCCCAGCCACGCTCTTGCTCACCCATCATCATCAGTCTTCCTGCAGGCCCTCCCCAGACCCACTCCAGAAGAGCTTCCCTGTCCACACTCACACATGGAGGGCTATGAACCACTGACTCACACTGACCCTGTTGCAAGCTGTCATTCCAGAGCCTGCAACAGTGTCCAAGCACCAAGGCCCTCAAGATCCTGTTGTAGGCCAGACCTCGTCTTTCTAATTAGACACCACTTTTTCTTCTAGCCCATAGCATCACATAACACAAAGCTGCAGCACTGCCAGCCACAGTTAGCCACCAAAGATGAAGCTCTAGGCTCCTGTGTGAAGCTTGCACAAGGGTAAACACATGTGGGGCCCAGAGCAGATGTAGTGGTCACTGCAGGCACATCTGGGTAGAGGAGATGACTTTGCCCTTGCCATCCACGTGCAGCAGCCCAGGAATGCGTGTTAGTGTAGGAGCCTCAACGCTCCTGGAGTGCCAGCACTCCCCTATGCAGCTTTGTGTCAGCAGCACCCTGCACCCAGCCCATCCACATCTCCAGAGGAAACGGTGCACTCCAAACATGCTCTTGCCTTCTTGCCTCTGCAGGGCACCACCAGATTTGGCCTCAGGAGCATGTTTACTGGTGGGTTACAAATAACAGTGCATGTTGACATGTGATTGTTAATATGTCTGTTGATATTGATTAAATAAGGAGTAAGATGTTTCCCTTTTCTCTGGCGCGGCACTTTGCCTGTTTGTTTCTGGCTGGCGCCAGCACTGAGCACTGAGCAGCCGGAGCGACTGCCAGCAGTGCTTGGCCATGCTCGCGCCAAGACGCCCATCGCCACAGGCTCTGGAATGGGCTTCATGCTGGATTTTGCAGATTGAGCTGGGACAGCACTAAAAGCGTGTCAGGCCACTTGGATCCTGCTGGGAGTTTCGAAGCAAAGCATTTTTCTGGGATTAGGAATGTTTTGCTAAACTTTGAATTCCTTCCTCCCCAAACAAAGCTAGGATTGCAGGCCTCCTCATTTTCTACGTCAGTTCACACCAAAGGCCACAGTTCCTGAAAAAACCATTTTCCTTCCTGGCATGAGCACAGCTTCCGTGGCCTAGGAGCCAGCAGAGACCCCTGCCAGCCCCAGTGCTTGTGCCACAGTCGTGACACCAACACCAGCACCACCCCCAGCAATCTCTGTGGCATGGGATCCTGCCCTTCCAACCCATAAGGGACAGGGACAGGGTGCCACCTCACAGTAGGGCACCCTATGCTGCAGCCTTTGACCAAGCTGAGCCAGCAGATCCCTCTGCCCATGAGAATGGTGTTTAAACACATTCAGCCATCCAGCAGTAGCACTTTGGGAACCCTCATCCAGATTCAGAAATGAAAGCTATCCCCCTCCTCCTTGAACCAGCCTAATGCCCTGGCCTCACCAGCTGCAGCTGTGTGCCTCATTTCAGTGCTGCAAGGGCTCTGCAGCTTCCAGAGCACCTGTTGAGGCAGAAGAACTAAGTGTTTTCAAGATCAGAGCCTAAGAGAACAGGTACATTCAAAGCAACATGTGAATCTGCAGCTGGGGATGTGGGAAATGAAATGATCCTGATATTCAATAGCATGTTGTTAACATACTGGTATTTTTTTTCCCAGTCTGGTCTCTTAAGGAGGCAAGATGTATGCAACTGTACTATTTACTTCACAGTCCTTTCTGGTACTACTGTGCTCTGATGGCTGATTTCAGTCAAATTTTGTGCCACAGAGGAATCTCAGATGTACCAAATTCCTAGGAGTCTCAAGCAAATGCGTAGAGAGACTTGAACTTGTCCCTCTCCCCTGAAGAACAAGACTGCAATGTAAGATTATCCATGTTATTAAATACCACAAATCCTGCATGGGAAAGCAACACTATACTCCACCCACCAGTAAAAGTTTAATCAGAATGAGCATAAGATAATCAAGCCATGGGAGAGAGCATCAGTGAAAAAAAAATTCATAAGTTCTGCTGCTCTTGCAGCACTTTCCCCTCTTAAAAACTGAATAATCAAGAGGCTCTTTTTCCAGCCTTCTCTTCACATGTTCTTTTTGGATTGCCTTTCTCTGCACAGTATCCAGAAAGCCTGGGGCTAAGAAGGCATTGACAGAAACTTTGGCAACTGCACAGCTGCATCCTCCAAGAGGTGAGGGGAAAGGAGGAAAAGCTGCTGTCCCTGATAGCCTATGGACTCAGATTTTAGTTAATGCTGCTTATGAACAGTCAAGTGTAAACCGAGAGCTCAGCAACAGGTCCTGACACTTTTCCTACCTGTGCCAAGGGGACAGTCTGCAACATGCATGTTGGATGGCACACCACCACACAGGTATTGGCAGCATGGCAGGCAAATGCTTTTTGAAAGGAAACAAAGAGCAGTCACTGCACAACAGCAACCAAAGGCCAATGCCAGCTGTGCTTCCTGAAAGCAGGAAAGGAGGCTGCACCAGCAGCTCACTGCCTCGCCTTCCCACACAAGCTAAGGGCTTCACAAAGCCATAGTGGAGCTGAGCATCCCACATTTTTGATGTGTTACCCAGATGTGCAGAGAGCTGGATCAGGCCACTGGAGCTGCAGCTCAGCAGCTTCAGGGCTTACTGGGCCAAGTTTGAATAAGGCCACGTGCTGGCCCTGCTGCACCCAGTCACATCACCCAAGCTCCATTTACAGTATGAAGGAGGCAAGGAGCCAGCAGAGCTCCCTGTGTTCCCCAGCAGCAGGTCCCAGAGCTAGGCAGCCATTCAGCAGGTCATGTTCCACCCTGAAGCTGTGCTCTGCTCTGAGCAGGGAAGCAAAGGCAACAAGCAGAAGCTGTGGGTACTCGGGGGCTGTCCACCAAGTTTAGTGACTATGTCTTCTCTACTGTTTTCCTTCAGAGAGGGACAAGAAAGAGCTATCATTATTTTGTCATTGCCCCATACAGGCAGTGCAAGGTGAAGTGAGGTCCCCTTAGTGCAGGAGCTTCCACTTTCCTGCTCCAAGGCTGTTTCTTCTAATGCTGTAGATGAGCGGGGTTATCCAGTCACTTTGGCACCTCCCTTACAGCCATCTGCATCCTTTCTGCTGTGCCACTCCATACAGTACAGCTGCTGCCATTTCTCCTGCATAGCCTTCCCTCTTCACCAACACAGACTGGCCAGTCAACCACATCAATCCTCCCGCCACTCACAGCCACCTTGAGGGTAATTTAGGTAATACAGATATAATGCACAAAACACCTTTGCATATTCTGATAACATCCCACTCACTTACATTCCTCTGAGAGTTGTAAGCTCTTTGAAAGGAACACACAGATGCTCCCATTGCACAACACAGTTGTACCACAGGGCATGAGTAGCCCTGCGTGCTCAAACAGGGATGGAAGGCACTGCACTCCCCCTCTGGGCATGTTGTGCTGCCAGACTTGCACGGTACAGCCCAGAGGGGACCAATGCTGGTCAGAGAGGTTAGGGCTCCCAACATCCCCCTCAAGATTATGTCAAGCCCCTATGAGCTGGGCATGGAAGGATGTAACTGCAGAAGGGTCTGAAACACAGTGAGATCATGCATTTGATCCAGGGTCAGCAACTGCATGTTGCTCCATTTTTAGGGTGTCCGGGTATCCTCAGCAAAAACGTACTTCAGAAAAGAAAAGCAGCCTCTACAACTTATTTTAATTTAGTGGTAACAACTCTGCAGGTGTGGAATAGGGTTTTAAAGACAAAGTCTGCACCTCTTGATGAAACTTAATTGGTTCCATCCACAGCTCCCCTAAGCTGCTGAACTCATTGTACACCTATGTTTAATGCATAATGACTTTTCTATCTAGTATCAGACAGTAATCATTCCAGAAGGCAAAAATCTCAAAATAACCACAGTATATGCATACAGAATACATTTAAAAGAAAAAATCTAAATTGACTGTTCAGACCTTCCCTCACTTGCCAGTGGATCTTCTCCAAACAGAAGGCATTCCAAGTCGGCGTAGGAAATGCTAAGATAGCATGCTTTCCATATTGTGTTATCGGAGCGTCTTCCAAAAACTCAAGCTTTCCCATACAACAAAATGTCATGAAGAAGGTTTTACTCCAGTCTGCGTATCACAGGCTGTACATACTGCTTCAGCTACTGTAACGTTGGCAAGCAAAGCCTGTAATGACTTGAAGTACAGTTTAGGAGCAGAAAAACTTTGCTTCAGAGCCACTTGCTCACACTGTCTGATTTTCATTAGGAGGGGTTTGTGTGCCTGTGTTTTTTCCCCCAGGAATAAAGAGAGAGATAAATGTCACAGAGGACTTTTTGGTTTTCAATTCACTGCATGGAACCTGATTAATTGAGCTGATGTCGTATTTGCAATGAAAGGAGGAGGAGTTTCCCAGAACCAGCCAGCCTGGCTGAACTGAGAACTGGGTCAAACCCTGGTAGCAACAACACACTTCAGAGCACAGTGAGTATCTTGGTTTTAAAAACAGATTTTACACCCAAGTGCATAGCTTTCCCCTCTCCCTCTCATCTCTATTTTCACAAGGCCAGCAAGAAGCAGTCTCTCCAATACTTTGCTCAGGCACTAACACAGCAAAACCAGCAGAGCTGGGTTCAAACAGCACAAAAGGCAGTAAGTAGCGTCAGTGCCTGGAAGCCAAGCATAACAACCCACCAGAGCACCACAAAACAAACCACCCAGCCACAAATGCACACTCATGACATCTTACCTGGCAGAGTTCAAACTGTTCGATAGTCATCATGCAGCATTTCTACTCCTGCTGCAGCAATGGCAGGTGGACAACAGGAAACCTGGGAAGCAGCCAGGGAGCCTTTGCTGCATATCTTCCTATCAGGGCTGGTTGGTGCAGATCAGCCCTTCTCACTGCTGCAACTCCTCTGCAGGTCAGCCTCATACCTCTGAGCTCCAGCTAAAATCAATATAAAAAAAATAAGCTCAACCAGAGGTTAACTTGAAGCACCTGTGCCCTGTTAGGGTCCTGCCCAGGGGCACCTTGGAGGGCTAAGCTCAGTCCTCGTGGTTGCCCCTGCTCCAGCAAGACCTGCACTGCTCTGGGGTATTCTGGCAGGACTGATGTCCCTGCAGTGGCAGGCGCCCTGTGTCTCTGTCTGTGCAAATGAAGATCCCTGGGGGCTTGGCAAGTCCTCAGCCACACTGAAAACCCTGTGCAGGACAGCCAGGGTGGTGCAGGTGCCTGATCCTGCAATTAGGCCTGGGCAAGAGGAAGAGGAAACAGAATTTCACTAGAAACTCAGTCTTTGGCACATTGATTCGAGTTAAGTTCTGAGTGATACAAAATATGCTATAAAAATTTTAATAAAAATCCATTTACCCAAATAGAGTCCTCATTTTCCTTTCTTTTTTTAGCTGTCAAAGAATTTGACAAATTTGATCAGATCATATCACTGAGCTGAAAGTGTGAGTTCTGGGAATGAGCTATTTGCATCGCTGTAGCTCCCTACTTACAGTTTTGGGCTTGCTACATGCCCCCCTCTCTGCCTACTCTGCTATTACAACCCATCTGATCTAGCTTAGGGTGGAAAAATGCACTTCTGCAGGCACAGAAGTCTTCACAGCAACAAGGGAGAGTTCTCGTCCACACCCCTCAGGGCAGGGCGGGTGCTGCGCTGGGTGGCACATCTTGCCCTTCTGGTCCTTTGGCAGTCCCAGCTCAGCCCACACTGCTCAGTGGCAGAGCTCTGGTGTGCCGAGCTCCACGTGACACAGGTGCCAGCTGCAAGTTGAGTACTTAAATGCAAACGTGTGCAGATACATTTACTTGCAAAGGTGTGCCCACAAAATGGGGCTGAGCAACTGTGTGACCCAAGCTCCAATTAGACAGGATAGGTACAAGGTAGATCTTTCTGCTGGTGGCACATGGCAGTGAGTAAATAATGTTACTCTCTCCCAAAAGTGAGGGCCATGCACAAGGTCCAGCTTGTCACCACCGTGACTCCGTGACTGTAGCAGGAACAGTGGCCCTCTCCTCTGCTTGGGCCCAGGTTCTACCAGCTTGTCATGGTGTCTTTCATCAGAAGATGCCACATGGAGCTCACGCACCCACCTCTGCTGGGAGGCAGCCATTCCTCAGGAGAAACCACAGGCCCCACTGAGCAGTGAACAACAGCTGCTTCTGTGAAGACCAATGTATTGCTCTCATTATTTATTTTCACTCTGCGCAACAAATGCTCTGACGACAGGAGCAGGACAACCAGCAAGCCACTTCCCCTCCTAAACACCACCTTTCCTCAGGACAGGGCACCAAGTCCCACAGCAGGGACTACAGCCCACATGCTATCCCCTCCAAGTAGCAAATCCTGGCAACCTTTCTGACAGATCTGAACACCGTAAGTGGTCATGCACAAGCATCCTCCAAGACTGTGGGGTCCCTGGAAAGGTTTTAGTCTAGGGAAAAAGGAGGCTTCAAAAGGAAGCACAGCTGAAAAGCTTCCCAGACACAGAGGTTTTGCCGTGGTAGCAGCAGCCACCCAGCAGCTGCAGCCATGGCTGCTCAGTGCCCGCTGAAGCAGGAGCCCACAGCTCGAATGTGGCAGCGCTCCATGTCATCCACCAGTGCTGTAGCATGAAAATGCCACCTGCACCAGCCCACAGCTTTGTTGATTTGCCTGCCTGCTTTGCCTGTTAGTCAGTGGAGGAACATGCAAACACACGTGGGTGTGGTAACAGTGTGAGTTTGGGGAGCCAGGGCTGTTCCTGAGGGATAAAACTTGGGTGAGTTATTCAGGTCATCTCCTGCAAGTGCTCACCTGTGGACCATCAGGTATTCAATGTGAGCCAGTTTTCAGAATAATTCTGATGCAGAACTGAGTATTCTGGAGAAAAGCTTGTGGTTTCAGAGGTGGTGGTAGTACTGTGGTTATCAGCTCATACTTGGTTTGAGCCCTGCTGCCCAAAAAGCCACTGTGCCAGAAAGAGCGAGTCCAGCTGCTTAGGCTTGGGCTGAAAAATGAACGTGTGTCCTTCTAAACCCCTCAGGACACCCTGAGATGTCCATGTCCCCTCACCAGGATTGCTGTGCTCCTGTGGTGTGCTGTTTGTTGGATGTGAGATCTGAAAGTCATCCAGGCAGGAGATAAAAGTACTGGCAGCATCATCCTGAGTCACTTCTGGTGGGAAGAGGGAACATGGTGGTGGGAAAACAGCTCTTACAGCTGCTCTGAGGTGAGAAGCAGCAGTTTGGAGGAGGAAGAGAATACATACAAAGAAATGTCTTGGTGTTCTTTGCAGGTTTGTTGCCCCTTAAAGAGCCCAAACCAGAAGGTATTTCCACCAATCAAATCAGGAGTCCCGTGATACTGCAGAGCCTGGCACTACCTGGCTCCTTGGAGGGTTTGCTTGCTCAACTCCTCAAAACCACCTGAAAAAAATTGTACAAGCCATTAAACTACAGTCACTGAATTACAGATTTCCATTTTTCCCTTTCACGACAGACAGGTACTCTCTATTAGAACAGCTTTTATTTTAAAAGGGATCAGAAAGGCAGGAACAAAAGTATTGTCCAGGTGCAGCTCCATTTCTAAACATCACCAGCCAAAAAAGCTTTGAAATGCACTGTAAAATAGGATTGAAATAGAAACACATTGTGGTAAACATGAAATGTCTCATGACGATTTTGATTTTTTTCTTTCATCTATAGTTTTCGAAAAACTTTTTATAACATTACAAATAAGAATGTTTTTATAAAACCAGTTTCAATGTGAAAAACCGGAATATTCCCATCTAGAAATCTGAATCCAGCTGTCTCAGCCTGCTTATTTTCATGAAATATTTTGTTTTGATGAAACAGCATTTTTATGATAGAAAATTCCCAACTAGCTCCAAGTGTAAGTCAACAGACTACAGCAAAAAAGTCCAAGCTTAAGATTCAAGTTCTCATATTCTGTGCTGGCCATTGGGAAATAAACTTTATTTACTCATAGACTGAACTTTTCTGGTATGCACTTGCTGAAATCTAATAAAGAGTAGACGCTGGAAAGTAAAGATATTGGCATTCAAGTGAAGCACGTTGAACCCAAGCTTATTTACCTCAGAGAGCTGTTTTCTTTACAAAGCGTTTTTAGCTGTGTGGAAACACACAGCCATGGATTTGTCCAGTTCCCTACTCCCTCCCTGCAAGCATGCTGGGTTTACTACATCTGATGGGAAAAGTTCTCTGACATGACTGTGGCAACTATATTAGCAGGAAGTTTCTGACAGTTAGTGCAGCCTCAAAATAATCACTTAATTTTTTTATGTCCATAGACAGAACACTTCCATTGTCTTTCCAAGGGAGAAGTTTTTATAAGAGGAAAATCACCTTTTTCCAGTGCTGTGGAAGAGCACAGGGAAATAAAGAGTTTCAAAAATACCAGCATCTGCTGCTAAGTCAGCTCAGGGGACCTTGTGCAGGGTGGTGGTGGAACAGCAGAAGTGGGCAGAAAGGCAGGTCTGTGCCTGAACATGTAGTGACTCATGTTTTTGGGGAGCACACGCACACCTGCCCCTCTGCAGCTCAGAATTAACATGCAGCATGTGAGGGGTTTGTAAAGAGAAAGCAATTACACAGTGTGAGTATTCTCATTACTTAACTGCGTGCCTGTGTTGGCTACTGGTAAGTTCACAGAACAGTTTATCAGGAGAGTTCATCAGGGCACCATTTCCTGCATCCTGCAGCAACCTGCATCCCACTGGCACTGTAATGGTTAATGCCTAAAACTTGCCTTGGCTCAGCTCCTTCTGCTGTTTGATGGCTCAACTGAAGCTTGATGTTTATGGTGGAAATTGTCTTGATTTCTTTAGATGAGATGAGCATCCATGGAGTTTGAAAATGTGTTTTAATTAAGATTCTGCTAAATTCTACCAGACACCTACTTGGAAAACAAAGCAACTGAATAATTAACTCTGATGAGAGCAGATGCTGCTCTAATGACAACCTGTTACTGCTCAAGTGCATCATTAGTTGTTTTACTGTGTTCTTTTAATATGTCCAGAGATCCTCAGCTAATGAATATATTGGTAGCAATGCATCTAAAATAATTCTTCAGTGTGGACTGTTGTAAGAAAAAAAATAGCCCAACAACCAAAAATTCCAACACACTGTTAACTGAAATTGTGTTTCTGCTGGTCTGTGTGTGCTTGAAAGCAAACACTTCTTTAGTTATCCTTGTGGGATTATTTTAGCCATACATCAAGTGAAGCTTACAAATTGATGAGAATCTAATGATGCATTTATTTACAGATGTGCAGTTCTGTTCCCTGTTATGTTGCCGAGGGGTGAGAAGAGGGAAGGCTTTTTCTCTCCCCTATGTAATATGCACAGTCGTGCCTTTGACAAAGTGACTAGAAAAATACCACCAGCAAGATTTTACCCTGTTATTTCTAGCCCTCAAAAAAAATAAATAGATATCATCTCCTAAAATATAGACAGAACTCTTAAAAAAAATAGAAAATAGAATATTTATACTTAAATAACGCACTTTAATGACACATTGGACTGCATGTTTTCACACTATCTTGTGGTTTTATCTAAAACCATGTATTAAAAAATGTTGGTTTCTATTTTGGACTATCAATATCAGAAAGGATTGGTCTGACCATAAAAGCAGTGGGATGAAGTGTATAAAACAAGCAAAAACATCAAATGGGAGAATTTAGCTCATAGTTTTATATTTCCTTCTCTATTTTTTTAATAATGTCAGAATTATCCCTTTTACAAAATAATTACAAGGTAGGAAGGATTCAGGTACTCTTTTGAGGTGTTTTTCAGAGCCCATTGACTCCTCTAGAGGAGTCTAAGGCAGCAGAAACCTCTGTAACCCCTGGAAAGGAGCTGGAGATTCCTGGGAAATGTGCGTAGGGGCATCTCCATCAGCCCTTGGGAGGCAGCACTGCTCACCTCCAGCCCAGCTGGAGTACCCATAGTGCAGCTTTTAAAGCCTCAAATGCTGTAAATCCATCAAGAGTTCAACAAGCATATAATGCCAAGCCCATGCCACACTCCCCACAACCCTCCTCCGTGGGTGAGAGGCCTTGTGAACCATTTTGTTACCACCTCATCACTAGGAACCAATGCAGCTACTCCCATTTTGCTAACTGCTTTTAGGTAAATTTAAAAAATAAACCAAACACCTAAGCAAACAAATGACCAAATCAAAGCATCTGAATAGTTGCACTTTCAAGAAAACAAGTCACTCAATGCATTTCATCCCAGCATCTACTGCAATCAAACTGGTTTCATTCTTACTAAGGAGGGAGGGGGAAGAAAAAGCAACAAAACCAAATAACAGCCTTCCTTTTTCCTGTAACCAGCTCCTAACTGCAGGATGCAAAGCTTCTCGAGTCACGTTTCCTACGTAAAGGAGAGAGAAGCCCTTTGAATTTATAGGGCGCACAGCTGACTGCTATGCTTTTTATGGAGACCTCTTTGGTTCTGATTAATTAGTAATTGGGGCAGGAGCTATGCACTTCAGTGACTCTTGGTGCATTGATTATAAATTGCAATCTGGTGCTAAATCTCAGGCTGTTTTCGCTGTGCCCCAGTGACACAACTGATTAAATCTGTGTAAACAGTATCTTAACAGAAACATTTTTGGGGCAATGGAGGGCTGCCTTCAGTTTGGAGGAATTCAGTTATTTACTTCCATGAGTTCTGTCTGTTCTAAAGCATTCTCATCAATTGTCAGTTGTCCCAATTGATAATGCAGCAAACTAATGGTTTTAATTTGGCCTTAGAAAGCTTGCCCACTGCAGGGGTTTTAAACAGCGAGTCAGCACTCTATTCATGCATAGCGAGCCTAGGATGATAAACAAACACTACTCTGTGTAGCTTTACAACTAAAGAAAGGACAAGGACGGTACTAGAACACATTTTTTCCTGCTTGTTTTCCTACCTCCTGCCAGGAGGCCCCGCAGGGCCTGGTAGGTTGCTTCCTCAGTAGGCACGTGCAGTGCACGTTGCCTTGTCTGTGTGCTTTTGACCATGAACAGGAGAAATGTAGAGCTGTCTGCTTTACAGGCTATTGCAGAGCAAGCGAAGGACCCACACCTCCCAGTCCACCTCCTGTCCTCCAGTCAGGACCCTGACTGACCCCTGTACCTGCCCAGGCCAGTCTTGACCTCATCCCATTCTCTTTCCATATGCAAGGAGGTCTGGTTTTCCACAGTGTGCACAGGTCCATGTTGCACTGAATTTCGCAAGGCTGAGCCCTCCCAATATGTTTGAAGCAAGGAAAGTGAACCAAAAGTTACTGTAAGGCCGTAGGAGAAATATTTGACATGTTGCCCACCTCAGAAGTCTGGTCATTAGACACCTGACTTTTTTCTCCACTTAATTCACAAAAGCATCTTAATAAATGTTGGATGCAAACCAGTGAGTCTAGCATATCATTGCCTTTCCTCTGCTCCAGCTTCCTCTCCAAGCAGTACAGCTAAGTGCAGGTGCTGAGTGCTTCTCAGACCACTACCACTGGATTATCCAAGAACAACTACCTTTGAAGAGACAAATCATTTGCAATACACTGTAATGTTGAACAGCTGTTTTCATATGCTCTTTGGGAAGGATGTGTGTTTATCTGCAGCGTCGATGAGCTGGAATGTTGTCCATGACCTTGCAGTGATGTTTTAACAACTGCTGTGTGGAGCAGAAGCCAGCCAGTGCTCCTCCTAACCTTCCTTGGAGTGGGGAGTGTGTGTGTTCTGTTTACATTCATCTTCATGACACACACAAACATACAGCCTAGGCTGTTGATTCGCACTTGAATTACCTGCTGGCTATCGTGGTTCAACAGAATCTGACCTGCTTTTAAATAATGTAACATGGGACTTTCAAATCCAGATGTTCAAATTAGTTCTGGAGAATCCAGCTCTGGCTCCAGAGCAGGCAATTTGGTGCTGGAGTTAATAAAGATGTGGAGTACAGACCTGCTTTCTTGGATGGCGTTCTTGGAGAAGAAAAGAGCTGGGTAGCCAGGGGGGCAGCAGCCTCTGAGTTTCACGAGACTCCTGGCCACAGCAGATGGCTTTTCTGACTACAGTGTCCAGCTGGTGCCCAGCCTATGTTCCCATCATGGCCTCATCTCCTCAGGTTTTGTTAAAGCAGAAGACCCCAAGTTCAAAGTGAAGAGGGAAAGGTTCCAACCCCTGAACTTGTGAAAAGTCTCCTAGACAGGAGAGAGCATCAAAAATCCCATTTCAAATTTGGCATCAGCGTTGTGCAGACCTATCCAAAACTTGTTGTGTTATAGACCTCTGGCATCTGGAACAGGGATTAAAAAATCTTGGACGATCAAAAGAATGTTTTTGGGTGGATTTCCAGCAGTTCATGACTTTTTTCCCCACCACGGTGTGGCTGCAAGAATGCTTTCCCTTGTGCTAATTTGTTACTTCCTCTCCTGATTCCAGAAAACAGCAGTAAAGCACACAGCAGTGAAGTTAAAACTACTGAACTTTTACAAACCTCGCATAAATAAGTTCTGGTTGGGTAAAAATCTGTCCTTATCTTACCTGACATTCTTTGCCTTGTCTGAAGTTTGCCTTGTCTAAAGTTTCAACACAGTCCTGCTGTCTACAGAGTCAGAGAGTTGGTGATGAACTGTAGCACCAGACGAACCTGTGCATCACCCGCTGCGCCCATCATGATGAGAGATGGGCTCACATCAGCCACTTCAAGTGAGGAACTGTGGTGGGTTCACTTTGGCTAAATGCCAGATGCCCACTCAGCCGCTCTATCCCTCCCCTTCCCAGCCGGACAGGGGAGAGAGTAAGGTAGGAAAAGAAAACAACACAAATCTTGGGTTGCGATAAGGCAGTTTATATTTATGCAACAAAGAAAGCAAAAGCAGCATGCATGTGCACAAGGCAGAAGCCAGCAGTCAGTGTGGGTCAGCTGGCCTACTTGTATCCTCTTCCATTGAAGAAGGAATGTTACAGTGCTGTGCTCAGCAGTAGCCAAAACAGGGGTGTGTTATCAACACCTCTAGCTACCAATGCAGAGCACGGCACTGTTGAGGGCTGCTCAGCCAGACCACCACAGGAACCACACACAGTTCCAGTGAGGGGGTGTTTGGAGCCAGCGTTCAGGACAGGTCACTGGGGAAATACATGTGATTTGCAGAGTTCAACCCTGGATTTTGGCACCAGAGATTGAAGGAGGCTTCAGATCAACAACTGTCATTAGGACTAAGATTGTTTCTCCTCAGGTCACTGTCTCATGAGTGTGCAGCCTCTTACTGTCCTATATCAAACAGATCACCAAATGAGCTTCAGTCCTTGAGGCCAAGATGCTGTGACAGAGGTCCAGCACAGTGATCCAGCCTTTCTTCTTGTAGAGAGTACAGTACCTATGGCCCTATGATTGAAATGTTAAGCACATTACATCAATGCTTGTGGAGACTAAGGAGGAATGCTATGATGCCTTTAGTAGGGGTCAGGCTGAGGATTTCTTATTGAGATGCACTAGGTAAAATGTAAAAAATATAAAAGCATCTGCCAGAAGGCAAACAGCAGGTCACAGATTGGGTAGCAGTATAATTTTATCTCCTGAATGCTACAAGGCAGTGCTTGTAGCCTCTCCAGCCTTTCAGTCAGTTCCTCGGCATGGATTCCTCTTCTCTTTCTCACATTTTTTCAGTGAAGAGAGAGATCCCCAGCTGCTTTCACACGTAGCAGTTTTTATATGACTAACATTGAGGCCTTGTTGAAGACATCAGGATTTGCTACCAACTTCAGTAGTCACGTCTGGAAGTACTGGAGCATATGTTACACTGACTACACGGCAACTATTCACTGTGCATCTCTTAATTGCATCCATACAGACAAGATGTTCTATTGCACATGGTCAATTCCAAATGAGCATGAATCCGGCTGATGAAACTAGATTTTCTCCAGAGCAACTGTAAGTGCTACTCCTTACTGAGGACTTTATTCTTGCCAAATTTCAAGACTTTAGCTCTATCCATTTCTGTCTGAATAATCGTGGTTGATTGCTCCTGGAGTTGTGTGAAAATTCACAACAGCATTTGTCATCTTCTCATTTAGTGTTTTTCTAAGAAAATAATTTTGCTGTCAACAAAACCCTTTCTTGAAGGAAAAGCTAGTAGCTTAAGTAGCATTAGAATAGGAACGGGTTTTTATCATCAATTTGCCAAACTCAGCACTGCTTCAGAGTTTAACATCCAAAGGACCAAAGTGTATCAGGGGATCTGAAATGTCTGAATTCTTTCTCAGCCAATGGCAACTATCAGTATTCCATTACAAGGATTAATCATGGGTTCGTTGATTTTTACTCATTCTGTGAGACTTAAGTCCCATGAAAGACTTTTCAAACGCTGGTAACTATTACTCAACTTCCCTTAGCTTTAGTTATATATGACCATATCTCTTGTTAACCCTCTTTTTCTTTATTACCATACCAAGACAAAGCTGACTTATTCAAATCCAGATGTGCCTTTTACAGTCAAGAGCTAATGTGCTCTATTTGTAGCATAAATTGAGCTGTTGAGCTGAGTTTAACTGTGTTTCATGCTCTTTCTGAACAGAGAGAAAGGCTAAACTTGTGTCACAGAAGAACAGGACAAATATTCAAACTCAGTATGCAATTTTCCTTAGCTGACCTGCTGGACAGTTTAGCAGCTGCAGGCTGAGGGAGTGTGTCTCCATGTTCTGAGGAGCAGATTATTTCAGATGCCTTAAACTCTTCTAATTCAGATCACTGGGTTTTCTGTAGTATTAGTCTTTATAAGTTGTCTCTAAAAACATTTATTGTCTAATTCGTGCAAGATTTTCCTTTTTTGCTTTCATTTCATCTATGGTGGCTGAGTCCTGAAACACCACCCTTGCATGTGGTACTTAATGGTGTATCAGTGTAAACCATGTGCTTCATTCTTTAGAGATTTAAACCAGGTGATTTTTTTGTGCTTGTGGCATGTTCTGTGTTGATTCTTGACAAGACAAAGAAAGCATTTTGACTGCAGAG
The DNA here is from genome assembly GCF_003945725.1 of Corapipo altera. Classification (NCBI taxonomy): domain Eukaryota; kingdom Metazoa; phylum Chordata; class Aves; order Passeriformes; family Pipridae; genus Corapipo; species Corapipo altera. Next base: position 6,264,156 of record NW_020884877.1, read on the forward strand.
CTGGTGGTGGGCCACTTCTGTGAGTTAGAATTTACATTAGCAGACACAAAGATGTGCTGCCAGTTTCTTCCTGGATCACACCTGGCTGGGAGAATGCAGCTGGAGGCTGCAATTCACTTGGAGCAGAGAGTCAGCAGGAGGTACTGAGTAGAGCATGTATTTTTCTTCTCGGGAAAAGAACTTTTACTATCACATTATATCAGGTCATCCTGGATTAATAGTTTTATATATTTATATATTCAAGCAAATAGTTTTATATATTTTGTACCATGCAGTTAAAAGCACAAGCTGCTTAACCTCACTGCTGGAGCAATACATGGCTTATCTGTATTGATGCCCATTTGCTGATATGCTTTCAGAACAAACTGTAAATTAATTTCTTTAGTCAGGAATGTTGAAGAAGAGTTAGATGTCAATGTTTAAATTAAGAGAAGATGACTGCCATTTATGGAGGATATTCCTTTTTACATTTTTTTATATATATATACACAAATATATGTACTACTTCTGCAAAAGAACAGGTTTGTTAATATCCAGCTTAGAGTGACAGCTCTATTTTGTTTTTGCTGGAGTGGGGGGAAATTTACCATGCAGAAGTAGAGCACCTCCATTTCTGTGACCATGGTGCCAGGGTTGGCATTGGCATATGCTGCTCTCCATGTTTTCTGCAGACAAAATAACTCTGAAAGGATTGCTGAAGTGACCCTCAATGGTCAGGAGGGAATGGACCCACTCTCCCCAGTGGAAGGGGCACCTCTCAGTCTGAGGGGTTTTTAGAAAGCTAATATGTGCAGAGGCCAGCAGCGAGCCAGGGATTTTGGACTCTGACATATAGGCTAATGCCATGCAGCCAGAAGATGCCTAATTGAACAAGTATTGTCTCAGCATGGATGGCAGGGTTCCTGCTCTTCTGATGTCTTTCCACCTCTTTTAGGGTGACAGGTTCAGCTTTTTTTGGCTTTGCTCGTTTCTCCTGAATCACAGCTGGTACTCGTGTCAGTGCAGAGTTAGACCCCAGTCCTGCATTGGATCTGCAGAGCAAGAATTAGTTGGATTGCAGATGTGTGTCTCTGTCACAATAATCACATTACAGGATCATGGCCATCATCTGGAGCTTCTAAAAACAAGAGTGCTTCATCTGTTTGCCTAGCTGATGCATAACACATATTTACATAGGCTCTCATCTTAGGAAGTTTCATCATCTCTTGCGTAGGAGAATGCCGAAATGATGTTTGCACCATAAATGTTCCAGATTCCACACGTTTTCAGTCACCCAGAATGGTCCTGCAGGCAAAAATACCACTGTACTCTAGGATAAAAGTAAAAGCAGTGCATACCTCATTGGAGTTTTCCAGCTTATTCTTGGATCTAAAAGGTACCAGCCTTTAAATGCTGGTGCAGCATTTTTCATGTGCTCCAAGTCAAATATGTGCTTTAGCATTTTCATTAGTAGGATGTTAGGCTGATTTATCAAAATGCCTAAAAAAAGGATTAAAGGTGTGAAATGCAGAAGGTAATAGGACTCCATTTCCTGAGTCAAAGTTTAACCCCAGAGTCAGAGTTTAAGCACTAATCACAGACCCAAAACCTACAATCTGAAATATAGGAAGTGTGTGTCTTTAGGCTCAGTTAAACTGGAGCTACATACTTGGAGGCAGTCACAATAAAAAGCAAATGTAGCCACAGCTGGGACAGGGGTGTTGCTCAGCCTGAATATGTGCTCTGCTTGTGGTGTGAACTGGGAACACCAACAAACAGCATGGGGTTAGCAGGTTTGCAGACCCATAAACCCCTCCTTTGCCCCTCCTTCAGTTATTCCTTGAAATTAACCATCACCAGACCAATTAAATACATTTTCTAGCCCCTAACCTCTATTTATGATATATTTTGGTTAAAAACCAGTGTGAGTTGGACATACAGATGGCAATTTCTCACATCGTCATATTGTGGGGTTAATACAAATTACTATATTAATGTTTTCTTACTCTTGTATTACATATTGATATTTTGCAATCATATGGTTAAGCAAATTAAGAAAATTAACATCCTGTGTGCAAGATCTGCTTGGGTGACAATGACTTAAAATAACCTGTCAGTCAAGAAAGATGGCTAGAGTTAAGTGTGGAGTTTTCTGGGTTCACACACACAACACTGGCAGAAACTTACAATTACACAAAACCCTTTGGTAATGTACAAAGATTATTGTGACTTTTGAAGGCTCTTTGCCTGAACTGAGGCCTCCAAATCACACTTAAGGTCCATGAAAACAGGGACGATCTCAGTTCTAATGGGTCCTCAGTATCTCAGCAAGGAAAATAATGCAAAATCAGTCAGTATGAAAGCTCTGGGAATGCTCACTCCAAAGCTCAAATCTTAGGGGAGCCAAGAGGGTAAAATCCTACTTCAGAAATAGTAAAGATCAAATAGATTTGGTAAAACCAAAAGAAACCACTCTGTGCTCCTGAACTGGTAATTTTCAACAAATCAATAAATTCCAGTGTGTTCATTTTAGACAGACAAAAATAGCAGGAGCACATTGCTGGCAGGACACTGACAGTAGTTATGAGACGTTTTCTGTTGGGGTCCTCGAGAAATCATTCAAGCTTCAACATTTTATGAAATGTTCAAGTTTCATAACCGTATTTTAAGTCCTTTAACTGATGTACGATGGAGTTGATATATAAAGAGTAAGCTCAGAAAGTTGACAGAGAAGAATTATTATTGTGGGTTTTGTACTACTCTGACAACTTTGCTGCCCAAGGACATGAACTTTGTCAATACGAAAAAGTGTGAAATGACAAATTAATGGTTAGGGAAGGTAATTTCTGTCATTTTATTCAGTTTCACTTACACACTCAAATCTCCCAGTAATTTCAGGCCCAGCCCTTGGCAGTGGTGTGGACAAAAGCTGGGTTTGCAACAAAGACAAGGTTGGACACTAGAAGAGGATAAGCACAGCTTGCACATGGAAAACTTTCTGAATCAAGTCATTCACTTCTAGTTTGAGAATAAATAACTCTCACAGTCCCTGGCCCCCAAAAGATTTCTGCAGGCACACTTTATTTTATTGCATTTTGAAGTCTAAAGGAGTCCTTAGGAATGGAAGGTTAAACATGCATGCAAGTGTTCATGAAACTGGAGCCTTATTTGACTAATTTCTCCTAGGCTGATAATCAAATACTAAATAGCCCTGGCTCTTGGAACAAACATTTCCCCCTAAGGACAAACCTCTTTACTGAGCAAGAGATCAGAAGTGAACTGGCACTCTGGAGTTCAAGACAGACACGCTGTAATTAATTCAGTTAAAGCACAGCAATTTGGAGGTAGCAGAAGGATAGCAAATCCCACCGTTTCCTAATCTTCCCCAAAGGAACATATTTATTACAGACTCTTAAAATCACCTTTTGATAATGTTGAACAGTCTGCGAGGGGCCCATTAAGGCATACAAGGCAGACCCATTTTAATCTTTAATACCACTTGAAGATTATCCATTTTAAATGGCCTTGCAGAGCTTATCATAATTTTGTAAACTATTAAAAAGTATTAAAAAGCACTACTACATTTATCTGATGAGAAACATGGGCTCCTCCAGCCTGCCTGATAGAATGTATCTCTGTGACTGCCTGATGGTGATTCCAGCTGTGGCAATCCAGATTCTCACTGGTACAGAAACTTTCCAAGTTTCACCGAGAGTGAATATTGTACTATTGCTACCCGGGTTACTCTGCTCCTCAGGCTGAATGCAGAGATCTCATTTTCTTTTCTACATGAGGCACTGTCAACCAAAAGCAAGATAGCTAACTCACAACTGCCCATTCTTTTCAGGATACACAGTAACTGGCATCCAAAGCATGTTGGCTTTTGAGAGTGTGGCCAAAACAGAGCCATCTTTCATTTGGTACTTCAAAACAGCTCTCCAATCTAAATCTCCAGAAGAGATAACCAAGCCATTCAGTGCTCCAGGACCAGGCAGTGGTTAATACTGGCTAGAGGTCTTCACACCCAGTGGTGAGGGCAATGTGAGAATAATCATAATTTCTGAAGGGACTCAGTGTGCAGCGTTTACCAGTCTCCCCACTCAAGAGTGGATGAATTAACCTCTTTTCCTGAAAACCCATGAGACACATCACAGCAATTGCAGTTACTCTCTGCAGGTCATGGCACTGTCTCTTGATGAATTTCTTCAGATGCAGCAGCTGCACACTGCTCCTAAACACAGGCTGCTGCATCAGGAACACAATCAGATCGGAAAAGGAGAGATATTGAAGCAAAGTGCAGCCCCCCCAAAAGAGCAGTGAAAAGAAACTGAAAGGCAGGTGTGCCAGGTTGCCACCTTGGAACAAGGTGTGCTAGGAGACACCTTGGAATGAGGAGAAACCCAGTTGGCTAATTCCCCTTAACTGCTGTCTGAGGAGCACGGAGGAGCAGGGAGGGAGAGGAAAGAGCTGGGCATGCTGTTCACCTTGTCTGACTTCCTGCTGTCTGTGACACTGAGATTATTGAGGAAAGGTTAGCACAGATGGGACTTGTTGACTTGTAAATCTGTAAGTGCCTGATCTGGCCCCTTCTCATTCCCTCAGTTATCTTCACTAAGTGAATGGTTATCACATCTACAAGGCTAAATGTTAAAGAATAAGAAATGTGAACTCAAGAGAAAAGTGCATCACTGCATGTTTGCCCTTCAAAGTAAAGAAACCCAGAAGAGGCACAGCAAATCAAAAAGTATACAAGGCATGGAATGAGTGGGATGGCTTGAAAGAAATGGGGCACTAACTATGCTGGCTTGAACCAGATAAGCAGGGCTTCTCATACAGCAGCACCCATACCACATTCAAAGCCTGACCTGCAAAACACCAACCTGGGCTTGAGCAGAGAGGCCTTCAGGCTGAAATCGAGCAGATTAGAAGTGAGGAGAGGGTGCCAAACTCATTTTCACCAGGGATCTGAACCACAATTCAGTCCAGGTGACATTTTACATATTTTCACCATTGTTTTTGTTTAATTTGTGAAAGCAATTACACAGCCAATTGAACAGTGTAAAGCAACTGCTGCAATAGTCAATATTTCAGTGAGGTACAGAGCAGCTCAGCTTTCCCAGTTAGGATATTCAGGCATAGCCCTACAGTATCTGTGCCATTCATCACTGACATTGCCATCTGGCTTACCTGAATCCTCCCTAACTACAGTCTGCGCTGAACAAACCTGACTTTTCTTTGGGCTCCTTTTGAGAAAAAAAAAGGCAATGAAACACCCTGCATTGCTGGTGATATGCACAATGTTAGTTGGCATTCTCAGCTCTTAATTGAAGCGTGACAGGGGACAGCTAAGAGACAGATGAGGCCAAATACACTTGGTCTCTGGGTGGTCACTTTGATGCAGATAATTGATGGCTAACCCTGTTGAATTACACAGTGTAAACATGTAATATTAGACCCTTACAGGAGTGCTTTGCCCTTGCAACACTTCAACTGAATTACTCTGATTTTTATTGCTGTGGCCGAAATCAAGGCTGCTTCTCTTTGGTGTGGTGTGGTGTGGCACAGGAGCCACTGCTACCCCACATGCTGGGGCTAAGCCACCAGGGCCCAGTTTGCTGCCAGGACTGTGTTGGGACAAACTGGTGGTACAGGTGAGTTGCTGAGGTGGTGTATCACTGTCAGTAAAGTAGGAGATAACTGAGCACACAAGTACACAGGGAGCTGGCGGCAGTGCCGCTGTGTTACCTATGATAAATAGCCTGTGTCACCACAGTAGCTGGTCTCCAGATTGAGGCAGACTTCCACGAATCAGCAGGGTCAGCATTTGAAAAGCATGTGAATATTGTGCACTTGTAAATATTTGAGCACATCTGTTTAGCTCCCTCTCAAAAACCACTGGGAAAAACTACTTCACATTGTGCCATGCAATGCTGTTACCCTGCTCTAATTGTCAAATCTGTTGAGTGTTTTTCTCATGCACACAAAAATTAAAAATTACTATCCTCATTCATGATTAATTCAGCTGCAGTGCTGCACTGTGTCACACTGCATTTTTTAAAGTATTAAATTCTACCTCATAATCAGAAGAGTTTTAATTAACTTTTTGCAAGTTCATCTTTTTTTCTCTCCTTCACAGAGCCTCAGACATCTCCAGAGCTGCCTTCCCTGAAAACATCTCCTCAGATTCTACCAAGAGAGTGATGGAATGCCAAGTTGGCATTGTGAAAATTGCCTGCATCAACCCAAAACTATTTGCCTCTTCCATTCCTCCCTGCTTACAGGCCTGAGGCCCATTGAGTGTCTGTGCCCAGCTCATTTGGCCAGGGCTTGATGGAGATCTAACTCACAGCATTTCTTAGTTGCCTGGGAAGAGCATATGGCTATTACTTCCCTTTAGCTAAATCTTCTAGCAGATATAGGACTGGTCTTTCATATGAAACCCTTAGTGAAGTGAAAGAGAGGACTCCAAAGGAGCAATATTCTTGCCTGTATGTCTGTGATGTTTCTATAAAAGCAACTGTCATCTTCTCTGCACCTGGTGCACCCCAGAATTGTCCCAAAATTCTCACACACCTCTTATGTGTTTGCAGAAGGACTTTCCAAGCAGCGACATGTTCACAGGAGAGCTATGTTCCCTCCCTACTCCAAGCTGGCCTGTATGAGAAGGAAGGAAACAGGTTACTAAACCTCATTAGTTTCAGAACAGAGCAAAAGGAAAAGAAGATAGCATGGAAACAGGACCCACAGGACACTCAGCTCCCTCCCACAGGTTTCATCAATCTCTCTGGATCAGTGTGGTTTTTAAGATTTAGCTGGAAGTGATTAAAGAGCCAGCCAGGAGGGCTTGAGAAGGTTTGGATATTGATGCAGGACTTTTCCTCATGAGCAGCAAGAACAGGTAAAAGCAGAAGGAGCTACTCTCCCTTTCTTTGCCCCTATGGGACCCTGATGGAAAACTGCCTCTGCAACATGACCACGCTGCCTCTAGATGGTTTTTCCTTACAGGACCAGCACTTACTCAGCAGATCTCCTTAGGTTTTTCTGACCTTGGCAATATTACAAGGGTCACATTTTCACATGGCTGAATTGTTTCTGAACAATTTCTCCAATGTATTAGACACAAACATGCTATCTGTCAGCACCAGGCATGTCTAATCTCTCCACCTGCTTTCTCCCTCAGCAGTTACATTTGGCATCTGTTGCATGGAAAATCCAACTCTTTTTTTTGTTTAGTAGGAAATTGCCACTCAGGATGAGGGAGCAATCACTCTTTGGAGGAATGGGTGCGAGTGGGGTTAGATTTACTTCGCTTTCCCCAAGAAAACTTCTTCCTGGGTCCCTGATTTATATTAACTAGTACCATTGACTGTCATTCCCTCAAAGGGCGGGCTGTCAGATCTCCTCTTTTGTGTCCAAGGGCACCCAGAACACACCCCTTACATCACCCCATTCATGGGTGATACCTCTCCTAAGAGCATCCCTGTGAGGGGAACCTGCAGGCCTTACAGGTGTCTCAGAGGCATGGGACCAGAGGGATAAGGTCTCACCTTACAAGCAGGTGGAATGAGCAGGCACCTCCTGTCTGAGAGGGACTGCTCAGGAGCAAGAGCACTTCCCCCAGGGTACATGCAGGTGGCTGTGCTGAAGGGGAGTGCTGTGAGCTCAGGTCAGGGCAGAAGTGCCCTCTGGCCTTCTCCTGGGCTGGCTGAGCAGAGGGAGATTTCAATGGAGCGCACAGTGCATATGACTGCTCTGCCTCTCCTCCCTTCCCACACTGAGGCCTCACTTCCCTCCTAAATCAGCAACAACAGGTTTCAGGCCAGAACTGGTACTGGCGAGGGCTTGAATCCTTCCTGAGGGGCAAAGAACTGAAGAGACTATGAGAGGGGTCACTCCACCTGTGCCAGGATGGCTGCACTACTAAGTGCTATGTGACAACACTCCTCATATTGTGCAGGAACTGAGAGGGAAAGGATGCGTAGTTTGGTAGAATTGATGCTGCTTAATAAGGCATTGGACATTCCGGACAAGAAAAAAGCAATAGGAAAATGGAAAGCAAATGAAAGAAAGGGAGAAGAATCAAACAGACATTTCTTTATGGGACTTTCTAACAGTGGTTTGCTGCATATTTGGACACAGAAAGATGAGCAGTAGCTGTTCACCAGCTCTGATCCAAAGGGACATGGTATACTCTGCCATGGCAGAGGTGACGCTGGCTTGGTGATTACATTGACACCTAACAATATCCACTGCTTTTTTGCTATTTCTGTGTCTCTTTAAGGATCACATTGCTGTGGAAGCTCTCTGTGCCTCTGGAAAGAGCTGGGAAGCCTGTCAGTATTTGAGAGGATAAAATGTGGTCATGTTTGATATATGAGGCCAGAAGAAAAATCTTCTAAAACATTTGTTTTTCACTAAGAAAACAAACAAAGGCATTTCTGGCCTGGAGCATTTTTGGTGGGATTTCCTTCATACTTTTTTGATATCCCCTCCTGTCCCATTCCCCCCAGCTCTGAACACAACTGAGGATCACACAGGTGGCAAACAATCACTCCCATGCCAGAACAATGTGAACCTTGTCTAGACAGGAACTGCTCCAAAAATGATGACTTCTTCCAAGCTGCTATTTGCCTGGCATAGAATCACTAAGGTTGGAAAAGACCTCCAAGATCATCAAGCCCAGCCTTTGACCAAACACTACCATGTCAACTAGACCACAGAACTAAGTGTCTCAGAGTGAAATAAGCTGTGCTCACCAAGACACTTTCACATAATTATTTTCTATTTGCTGTCAAAACAGTTGCATTCACACAATAGTTTTACCCCCAGCTCTGCAGTGGTCAAACATTACCAGTCATTTGAGAATAAACTCATGTTTTAGTGGCTCACAATTTTTCACAAATGAGTATACCCAAAATATTGCACATACCTTTTACCATTAGGGCCACTCCAGGAAAACATTTATGCAGAAAGGAAGGGCCATTTCTTTTAGATCTGAGGCATGATGGGCTGAAAACAGAGATGTACAATTTCTTTGTGAAATAAAAATATGAAGGGCCACCAATATGGATACTTATAGATGAGCACTGGAAAACTGAGTAAAGGATTTGGACATTTTACCACCAAAATTATTCAAAGACATAATTCAGTCCCCTAGGCTGATTTGCAAGTACACCTGTGGGTCTCAAGTGTACAGAGCATGTATGTAATTGTCAGTTCTAGTATATTTGGAATAGATTCGAGGTAAGACAAACCAGATAGAAATACAGGCACTTGAGTATATTCTGAATTTGGCAGAATGAAGAACAACACCTACCTATCTGCCTGCAACCATTTGAAATTGCTCAGCAATCCTGGATGTTCAGCTTCCAGGTTATTCTCAAATGGAAAATTGTATTAGCAATTTTTGCTCGGAACTTGAAAGCAACATGTAAAAGCAGGGCCAAATCCTCAGATTTAAAGGGGCACCTCTCTCCAAACAAAGTAACTCTTAATAATTCATCTTCAGCCATTCCTTTTCTGCAAAAGCTCTCCTGCCAGTAGCCCAGCAACCTAGTCTCATGCCATACACAGCTTTCTTGTCTTCCCATTGCCAACTGCTCATTAGCACTGCCCCAGGGGCACAACAGGACTGTTACCAGCCCTCTCTGATTGGGACTATCAGCTCTAGTAAGCGCCAAGGAGATTCTGTGGGCCATGGATGGTGGCTTTAAAAGTGTTTTGTTCTGTTCATTCAGTAGATTTTCCAGGTATCACAAAGTTCTGTGTTTCCCCTACATTGGTACACAGAGATGCTTTGGCTCCTATTTGACCTCTGGTGCATCTCCTTCCATACAAGTGCTCTTTCTTAAATAACCGTGAATGTAGAATATACAGAATCACTGAAAAGAACATATTCATGCATGAAACACCATTATACTTTAACAAACACCCTCAAAGACAAGAAGAGGACATAGGAAGAGACTGTACTCTGGATAAGTTTATAAAAGATGGCCAACAACACAGCATCAAAGGCTCTTCATGAGTTTTCTGACTGTTCAGCGTGATGGGTTACAATGGATATGCAGAGGGAAGAAATCCCCAGAGCAAAATGAATTTGGTAGGCCCTTTGGTTATGTAAAAGGATGAAATGGAATTCCTCAGAAATAGCTAGGTAATCAATTATGACTTAAACACAGTTCCTTAGAACATTTTTCAGCTGATTTTTGGTCATAAAATCCCATCACTAAGATCTGAAAGTTAACAAAAAACTGTTTTCTCTGGACCTGGAAAAAGAAATTTGAAATGTTTTTTATCTTTTCTTTATTATATTTGTTCTTTCCCTTCCACTGTTTTTGCACCCTTCTGCGGTGGGGTATGGGATAAGGGGTAACAAAGGAGAGACTGGAGATGAAAAGGAGTAAGTATATTCACAAAGAAGCGTGTGAAAACAAATAGAAAAGAAAGAACAGAACAACAAAAACTGAGATCTTTCAACTGCAATTATTTACCCTAAATTTCAGTGAAACCATTCAGGAAAACAAAATATTACTCATTTTCTCTCCAGAGGTTTTTGAAATTGTTTCAACATTCTTCCCCAGCCTGGTTTTCTCCTAGCTCCAAGCCATTGTGATGAGTGGTGCCAGAGGACATACTCTACTAGAGCAGGAGCTGAGGAACAGGCCGTCACATTGTCAGGACACATTGCCCAGATTAGGAAATCACCAAGGCTAATCTGAATCCAGCAGGTCTTAGCAGGAATGTACTGGCCACCCTGTCACCTCATCTTTCTGCATTTCAAAATCAGTTTTTCTAGTATGGGATGCATGATGAAATTTAGACAGTTGGCAATTTAAACATTTGATAGACTGAGTATCTACAGAGAAAAACTCAAATCCTGAGGAACTCCTTTGTTCAGGTCAGCCCGCTGTAATGCACTCACAATACAAGCTTCTGTGTGCCCCTTGGCTGGTAGAGGTGAATATGCTAGTTTAGCCCACGGGACAGATAGAGGGAGTTGTAGGACCTTCCCAGTACTTTGCCTGTGTCCAGGGCTTAAGTAGGTTCCCTTGCTGTTGGCCAGTGGGCCCATACCAGCGAAGAGGGTGCTGGACTTCTAAAACTAGAAAAAAGTGCTGGTTGATGGAGTCCTGTGAGCACTGATCTGAACAGCTTGTGAACCATTACTATCTAGAAGTGTCAAGAAGGATTAGAACAAACATGAAGCAAAGATGAAATAAACAGCTATTGTATGGGCAGAAATGGATTTTCAGTTTCCACAGTAAATAAAATAATGTGCTGTCTTAGTCAGTGCCCCTGTGATGATACAGTTTGCAGGATTTTTACTGGCAAGCTGCCATACTTACTTTCATTTATCTGCCTCAAAGCACCATTTCAAAAAGTGCAAAAGCATGTTGTTGATAGAGTAGATTGTTTATAGCTGAATTGAGTATTTCAGAACAACACGCATTGTAATAAAGTGGGGGAGGGTATGAGCCAACACAGCTGCAGCTTCTTGAATCCTTTGTCAAAAATCAATGCCAGAAAGCTGAGACATATTTGTTCTGTCTCAGAATAAGCAACATGCAGACCCCTCACAGCTCTGCTCTGTGACAAGTGCTAACAAAGGCCCACAGTACCACCAAGGCTTTCCCAGCACCTTGCACTGACAGTGCTGGCATCCCTGGATGGCTGAGGGAGGGATAGCACTGCATTCCCGGCTCCTCGGTGACCAGTGGAGCCTGAGGATCGATCACCCTGTGCACCATCACAGTTCTGCTGCTGCACATAGACTCTGTGGAGCACATGGTACAGCAACTCCTCCAGGAACCTAAAGACCATGTAGGTGTGTGGAGAGACAGAGTGAGAGAAGAATTATTATTAAAAATAACAATGTAAGTAAAATCAAGGTGTTTGAAGAGCAGTTTGAGTGCAGCCCTCATCATCGGGTTGGCAACTTGCCACTGCTGGGGGCAAGGTGAAAAGCTGTGGCAGCCCGTTGCAAGTAGGAAGTGGTGGCTGAAGCAGAAAGGTGGCTTGACCCAGTTCACCAGTCTCCCTCGTACTCACAGTGTCTTCAAAAGGACAGTAAGTCACACAGGCTGGTTCTCTGTGTTGAAAAACAGCACGAAAAGCACATGCCTCTAGAGGCTTCCATTGCTAACAAGGGCTGGTTTCCTCAGCATAAACAATAAAAGGTTGATGAGTGAGGACTTCAGTTCTCCTGAGACCAGCACTTCTAAACAAACAACAGACTGAAGAATAAAACCAAAACTAAGGGGAAAAGAGAAGAAGACTTTACGGAAGGATAACTGTAGTTGCTACCCAGAGTTAGAAGAAATGGGGAGAATGTGAGGATCTCTTTCTTCTGGCCCCAGAAGAAGACATTTCCCATTTCCACCACGCTAGGGCACAGCAGTGTTTCTGGCCATTGTTCCTGCAGCTTACCACAGATAACAGGGATGGCATTGCCTCCAGCCTGGCAGCAGAGAGTACCAGACCGCAGGTGCTGGGGGATGCACAGTCTTTGTTTCCTCCCTCACTCCAGCTTCCCAAGTGACCTGCCCCATAGTCCCATGCCAGCCAGTGCTGCATGGGGTGACTCTGCTGCTTGCCCTTGGCTCCCTGGGGCCCAGGCTGGCCTGGGAAAATGCTGTGCAGGGGCACCTCAGCTGCACGGGTGACTCTCACTTTGCCATGCCCCCCTCAGCTGGCCCAGCTGACACCAAAAGCTCTTGGCATGTTCCTTATAAACACAGCTCTCTGAGGCACCACAGGCTTTCAGGAGATACTGAGATCCCTCAGCTTCTTTTGTCAGCAGGAGCTCCTGGAGGCACTCAGCACCCCAAAGGAATGCTTAATCCTTCACTGAATCAAGCTCTATTAGCATATTTCCAGGCATTTACAGATGCCATATTTTCTACATTAATATTTAACCCACCAAGTCTTTCAAAGACCATCTTTCCAAACCTCAAGTTCCCAGATGCTTTTTAATGCCCTTCTCAATTGTGCAATAAAAGTCTGATATTTTATTACTCCCATGAATTATTATCCTAATTTGTAATTCGCCAGACTTTTTTAAACTTCAAAATCTGTACTGTATTTTCCCACACACAAAAAAAAATAAAATGCTGTGCACGACACATTTTTCACTAACAAGCTGAAGCCTAATATTTAAATAGACACAATGATTTTTTTCGGAAAGGGCACACTATCTTTGTCAGAGTCAGCTAGGTTGTTTTGTGTCACCCCAAATCATGTTTAAAGGTTTTCCTAAAACAGAAAGGATAACCTAGAACTGCACACTAAAGATTGGAAGCAGAATGAAACAGTTATGCATTCTTCTGAACTTTGATGTAATGTAAACTTCCAGGACAGTTTATAGGCACCATTTTTTTTTCTTTTTTAAAGAAGTAAGCACTTGGTTATCTGGAATGCAGATGGTGGGCAAATTCAGAAGCTCTGGAATGCCTGCAAGCTGTGCACCCTATGCAGTAGACGCCAAAGATAATGGAGCAAAAGACACTCAAGGTCTCATTCAGCATCTGCTGAAGTCAACACGGACCCTTTTAATGACTGAGCTGAGCAGTGAATGAAGTTTCCAAGGGGCACCTTCTTGTGAATAAACTTGGGACCTGACTGAATCTGGAACACCACAAATGAGGTGGGTCAAATCAAAGAAAATAGAGACACTGAAAGGGTGATCTGAAAGCCAAACTTAGGCACACTAAGAATCTTTAGACAAGGTAAGAATTCTAGTGACACCAGGCTGATTTTGCCCTGCTTCTTTTGATGCAGATTGCCCAGGAAAGCAGAACTCTGTCTGAGAATGATCTATTAATGTGAGGATGGAAACCTCCACTTCTCATGCAGTAAGAAGTGAATGTTCAATACTTATAACTCACAAAACTGCCTTCCACTGAAATCTCAGTGGTAAGGTCTGGAAAAGCAAAAATGAAAGTTGCTTGAAACTATTTTCTTTCTTCTTTCTGCAAACCTATTAAAAATGAAGACAGAAAACTTTGGTGGAATCCCTCTGTAGTGGCTCAGATCTGGCCACAGCTTTGTGCAGAGTGCTACAACAGCAACTTGACTGGCAGGAGGCCAGAAAGTTTTATTTTCCTAGGTGGAAGCATGGCATCACACTTCCCATAGGTAGAAGGTATTTCATCCTGGAATGAGCAGATTGATTGCTCACAGAGAACTTGCAATATTTGAAAATTATCTAAACACTCAAATCCTAGAGTTTATAAACTAATTTGTGGTTGGACAAATCTGAGCCAGAGATTTGAGAGGGCCTTGGCTGGGTGACCTGAACTGAAGACTAACTGAAAAAGTGCTACACTTTCAATATTGTTTTCTAAGGATCCTTTTCCCCCATGAGAGAGACCTACCTTGCATTGGACCTTTCAAGGTCTATTTTCACGTAGACAAGAGCTTTGAATACTAAACTGCCCTCGGAGAGGACTGATTCCTAATGATATAAATGGACTTCCACAGAGTGTCTGTGCAGGTGGATGAGAAGGTTCTTCACAGAAACAGAGGTCCTGTTGCACTAATCCTGCTTGCTCTGCTTTTGGCCACTTCAACTACTTCTATGCAAGGTCACTTGAAATTCACAGTGAAGCCGAGCTCCATATTATGAAACGAATGCTCAGTTTGTGCCCAGGCTCCCTCTCCCATCATACTTACCTCCTGTTCTCTCATCCCCTTGGCTCCCGTTGAGCTTTCCAGTTGTTATGGGGGATCCTCTTGCCCACTAACTCTTGCAAAATTATTTGTCTGCAAAACTTAGTAAGAGAAGTAAAAGTGGATTCCAGAGTTAACAGGAGGGATCTGTTTCTTCCTGCAAATGCTGTGTGCAGTTCAAACCTCCTTTGGGAAGAATACAAGTCTTTTACAGGTTTCTGATCGCCTCTGTATTCCACATAGGACCAGCACTAGTTTAGCTTTAAAAGGGAGCAACTTTGACCCTCTCTGACCTGCCAGGGATTAGTCCTGGCACAAGTTTAAGCCTGGAAACTAGGGCCAGGTCACTGAGATTACTTAGCTCTCTTGAAGTCAGGATTTGCTTCAGATACAACACTGAGTAATGAACTAAAAGTAAAATAAAATATATGAACATATACCTATTATGCTGTAGAACTGGTGTTATTTTCCCCAGTTAAAATTTCTTTTCTGTTTGCTTTTTTTATTATTATTATTATTTTAAACACCTTTCCTCCAATGACTTGTTGAAGACAACTCTCTATTTTGCTAAATAGATACTTCCTGCCCTTAACTCCTTTGATGGTTGGGAAAGTAGACATTTTTTGCATCTCATATGGCCAAGTAGCAGCTATCTCAGACAAGAGAATTCAAACCCACTTTTGCATTATTCTTATGGGAGGCTTTTGGAGAGCTTCACCTCAAATCTCTGATTTTGCTTGAGGCTGAGGGACCTGAGAAGTGCAAATTGCCTCCAGCATTCAGGGACCCACAGTCAAGCTGTTAATACAATACAGGAAAGACATACTTCAGACTGAAACACAAGCATGCACAGAGACAGTACTGCCTCGAACTATCCCATATCTTAAAAAATCTTTCAAAGGTGGTGAGGCAGAATCATGAAAACCTGGGAGAAAAACCAAATACATTTTTCTAAAGGCCACTGAGAAGGAATTCAGAGTTGCTCACATGTTTTTCAGATCAGGTAACCATGCTGTTCACCCCAGAAGTTCTACCATCAGAAGATTGCTATTGGGACCCAGCCAGCTCTGTTGTCCTGTTTCCCCTTGCATCTCTTCCATCACCTCCCCGGGCTAATCCAAAAGCAGAAAGCTGCCTATCTGCAGAGCAGACAAAGCCTTTGTGAGCAAGCACAGGAATGATATGCAAGAGCCCAGCTTAGTACCCAATAGCATGTGTGTGATCGATGGCCTCTGTGTGGCCCCTACACTTCTGCTTATTTCTCAGGGCTACGACTTATTAACAGTATTATCTTTTCTGATGAAATACCATCATCATGTGCAAACATCAGTGACAGGCATTAATCACAGACAATGCCTTTAATCAACAACTGAACATTAATAAGCATAGACCCTGAGAATTAACACAATGAGAGACTTAATCACTAAAGAGTACTTCTCATAAAGAAAACCCTATCCTTTTGTTCCTAAAAAGGTCAAAGTCTTCTTTTCTCTATTTGACAAGGACAAAACCCACACATAGGGGTTAGCACATATCTATGCTGGTTTACGTGACTTAAATTATTCCCAGCCATGTGTAAAAAAAATTTCTTCTCAAAGATATTCACTAAGTTTTTGTATGTGATCCACAGCTCACAGAGTCTCTGTTCCTGAAATTATTAGGTTAGCTGCTGAAAGCAGCAATCAAGTTTTACTGTTAATCTTAAAAGCTAATCTTTTTTATTGACTTCCCAGTCAATAAACTTGTAGCTCTGAAACTGCTTTCAGGTTTCCTTGAGTAATAAGAGGGTTTGTGTGTACCTATGCATGTGTTGAAGCTGCTAATTTCCTTGCTGAGTAAGTTTCACTCACAAGTTAAAACTATAAAGCAATTTGTTTTGTCTTCTGACAGGGAGTCTTACTTCCATGAAAATCAGAACAAGGCTTGAGGTGAGAAAACTCAGGGAGTAAGGTCAGGACTCTCATCTGGTCACAGTTTATGGGGGGCTGTTACAGGGAATGAATCTTCCTCATTAATAGAAAGGGTAAGGAGAGAAGGGGAGGTTTTGACCCTTTTTATTTTAAGGAACCCAGTGGATACAGTCCTGTCCCTATTCTTGAATTAAAATCTAGCTATGAGAGCTAAAGAATAGTTAGGTGTCACACAGATTTATCCTTCCTCAACTCTAGGCAAAGAAAAGGGAATGAAGGACATGCCAGATGCCTCAGACTACTTCAAGTTGCTGTGAACCAGTTTGGCTGTGTTCAGCCGTGCACAAGCTCTGTGCACAGAAACCAGCAGCGTGGGACTCCCCAGAAGTCCCAGCATCACCTCAGTAAGAAGAGGACACAGTATGGGAGAAGAAAAGCAGGTCTGTTCTCAGCTTACATGCTATGTTGAACACTAAAATATAAATAGCTCTCTGAGCAGCAGGGAAAACATGAAGGCTTCCTTGGCTTTGTAATTTGTGGTGGGATTTTCTTGTGCCGAGCAGTATGCAAGCTCTGACTGAAGTTCTTCCCACTGGTGGGGGGCATTCAGGCTGCCACTATGAGAGCAACCCCTCTCTTGGCAACAGAATTAATGCTCTTTCTCTTTGTCCATCACCAGTTCCATCTAGTCTGCCACAATTAAAACCTCTCCCACTCATAGATGTTGCTCAAGCTTAGCAGAGATCAACCCCTGGGTTCTAAAGGTGCAGGGGAAACTTTTCCCCTCCCTCATTAAGCATGAGCTTTCCCTCAGACTTAACCCCCTTTCCAAGACTGTCTGGACAGCAAGCTGCTATCCAAATTTCAGTGGCACCAGGAGACCACAGGCATCAGAGCACTTCTCACACAGAGTGCAGAGCAGAGGGCCCACACGAGCCAGGACACGCCACAACTCCCAGCCTCGCATTTCTGCTTGGGTTTCAGGTGGGCCTGTTCCCCGCCTGCTCTTAGCATGTACAGCAAGCTTCATGCTCTTAACATTTCCCAGAAATTCAAAGTGACAGAACCGGAGGTATTGCAATCTGGAACTCTTAACTTTCGTAAACTGGTGAGAATACTGGAATGTGCATGTTCCTTATTTAACTGCTCCACCAGCTTTTCTTATATGCTGCTCGGCACAGCCGTTCAGGATACATATTAGACAACTAACATCTGGACTGAATATCTATTAGGACCATATGCTCTACTCGGCTACAGCATCGTGTTGGAGATTGAGAAAATCCAAACCAAATGGAGATATCAGAAACTTTCAAGGGTCAAAAATAAAGCCATTTTGGTTTTTCCCAGCCCTGATGAATGTCGTATATTGGCCTGTGCTCTATGCCTTGTGCGAAAGTCTCATTGTAGAAATAACCTGACTGAAAAAATGCAGAACAACTTGAGTATTGTGTTCGAAAATAGATCTATCTTGATGATTTTTTCCCCTAGTAAAGTTTTCAGCGAGTCAATGCTGAATGTCTCTGTCTCCTAAATGAGAATGAACAACAAGAATTTCAACCTTCACTTTTCTATTGATACTTTATGATGGTGTTTTCAGTGTGGGGGTGATGGTTTCCGGTTTCACCCCAATAGGATTCTCCTGGTTTACTGCCGAAAAGGTTATATGTCCCTTAAATGTCTGTGCCTGGAAACACAGGGCTTACATAAAGAGAAGCAGTGCTTAAATGCCATAAAAGCCCCTCAAGACAGTTGATGAAGCATGGTGTGACTCCCTCACTATCGAATAAGGAATTGAGAGCACTGAGTGGCAAAATCAACCTTGTATATGAAAGGAAGGAGGCAGGAGTTCTTTTAATTGGCTTTGAGACCTGATCGAGAAAAAATTATAGATCCTCACTATCTCACAAATATCTCATCTAGGAGGAGACATCTTAGTGCTTTTACAATGTTACAGGTAAAGTCCTGAATCAACAGAGGCAACTGTGTTCTTCAGATAACATTACTTACACCTACCCAAATTTCCTGTTACCACGTCCTGTGACCACCCCCTTGACTGGGACAAGGAGCAGAATTCCAGGTGAAAGGATTTCCTCTAACTTAGCTGGGACACCAGACGAATGATTGCACTTTATCAAAGTAATATCCATACTGTGTTTTCCAGGTCAAAATGGCAACCCTTCAGAATAATAAACACAAAATAATTTTGCAAGAGAAAGCAATTCCATTTTCTGCCATTGTTTTGTTTGTTACAAAATGAAGTGAGTCAAAACCCCTGCATTTAAAAACCTAACATAAAAAATCCTAAACATCCTTTTTCAACAAGTGTTCTTATTTTCTTAATGGTTTTGACAGTTGGATCAACACAACAAAGGTAGAGGAAAAGAGTACATAGGAGGGATATTTCTGGTTCGAAGCAGGAGAACTGGAAGAGCTGGATGACTGAAGTGACAGAAATGGGGTGAGATTCAATAGCACAGCATGCCCAACCACAAGCTGTAAGGAGTCAGAGCAGCATCACTGCTGTGCTCTGGGAGCTCATTATCTGAGAATGGCAGCAGATGAGAAGGGCCTGGAAGTATTGGCTGGTCATAGGACAAACATAACTAGCACTACTTGGCCTTGAGAAAATAAGGCATCTGCCGTGGCAGGTGAGGCAAAGTAATTCCCCTAGAAGTAAGGCAGCAGTAACCACCCAGTTCAAGGTCAGGAGACTTCACCAAGCAAACTCTTATCACCACCCATGTTCAGGAAAAATTAAACAGGTAGTGAGAAAGGCTATTAGGACAACCAGGGAGGCATGGATCATGAGGATCTTGTCTGGTTTAGCCCAGCAAAATGAAGCCAGAAGCAGACCATGATGGCAGCTACAGAATCGTTGGAGGAAAAGGAAGAATAAGTGTCATGGAGGAAAATTCTTTTTAATAACTGTTGGCAAAAGATATATAACAAGTGGTTAATTGGCTACAAATGGACATTAATTTTTTATTCAGGGTGTTAAACTGAACTATGATCTCTCAGACAAAGAAAAAAGCCTTCCAAAGCATTGACATCCAAATGAAGTCAATGACAAATTCCTGTCCTCCATCCCTGTGTCTGGCTGCCCGTGGATTCAAGCAGATGTTACTGAACTCCTTAGTTTCAACCCGTTGCCAAAGCCCTTTTTTTTTTTGCCTTTTTTCTTTCTTTCTTTTTTTTTTTTAAACTCTGAGGTCTAGAGATTTCGCTTTCTTCAGATGAGAGATTAGATTCTGTCAGTTCTGAGTACATATGTGGGCTGATCTGGCCTATGGGCCGTATGTTTGACACCTCTAGTATACTGTGTTATTGTACCCGGGGGAGGTGACGGGGACTTATTTATAGAGACAGTGTCTGTCAGGGGAAGTTATAAGTGCGATTTGTGTGGGTTAAAATAGGAAGAATATGTACTCTCTTAAGTGGACACTCCCTTGATTTTAGGCATGGGCAGGGTGAGTGCCCTTAACAAATGTTAACAGCTTTCAGTTTATTACTTTTTCGTGGGAAGAAGCAATATTTTTAGAATTCTCGGGTATATCTTTAAACTTGGAGAAATGACAAGTCCAGGGACTTCTGGGACACTTGAAGCAGATCTAACCTGTCATCTGTGCCGTGAGTAGCTGCAGACGCCACTGCAGTCAGTGCAAACACTGCCTCGCTGCCGGGAGGTGCTCAGCACCCCACAGCACCAGGGCAATGGAGCAGGGGCTACTCAGGCTTTGGCCTCTGGGCCCCCAGACTGCACCCAGCCAGGCCCTCTCCTGCCTGTCAGCTCCTCTCCCTTCCCACCACAGAGACATCAGAATACATGCAATGCTCTGCACAAGCCGGATGTTTTGGAGGATCACTTCTTCCAAAACACCTTAATATGAAAAAAAAACCACCCCACGTTAAGGAGGAAAACATCTCCTGTTGACTTCATGGCAGAGGCCTGAGGGTTTCACCCTGTCTCAGTGAATCTGTTTCTTCTCTAATGTAAATTACTTGAGAAAGAAAGTTTCCTGATATTAGCATTTCACACATCACCAAGCACATTGCTGGTGCTTGAGAAATGGCCAACAAAAATAACTTCCTTGCAGGGTTTAGGTACATAAGATTTAAAGTACCCGATGAAGTTTTCAGACTCCTAACACTTCAAACAGAAGAGCTCCAACAGTAAGCATACAGCTTAAAAACTTTAATCAAACACACCAGTTCACAGCAAGAGCCAGTAGATAAAACAGATGCAAAATTTCCAGACCAAGTTGTTCTCACATATGGTAACACCATCCTCTCTTAGGGGAAAGCAGTGATGGCAAACAATGAAAATACCCTTATTTAAAAAAATTCCTCAGTATGTCCAAACTGCCATCTCTGTTTAATCTCAAACTTACAAAAACCAATGCCCTTGGTTAGGAGCCTGCTGATACTTCAGGTTTAAAAAAAAAAAAAACATAACCAACACCCAAAACCTGACAACATTCCCCCTGCCCCCAAAGCCCCAGTTTCCTGGAGATGTTGCTATGTAAGTTTGAGTGAGGCAAGTTTATCGAGAAGGTTGTTTCATATTCTGGCTTCTAATACAGGGTACTGGGACAGTATCCTTAAAGGTAGGGTCCAAACTGTTAGCCCATTGTCGCAGGTCCCTAATGTTTCACCAGCAGCTGGCAACAGAACCAGGACCTCCCACAGCCTCTGCTTGGCAACCCCATGAGACAGAAATGACCTGTTTGTACTCAAATTTCCTTTAAGGCTCCTTGCATTTAATCAAAAAGGCTTTTTTTTTATTCTCCAGTCTGTATTGGCTGTGGCTCATAATTTCAATGATGAAAAAGCCAATAATTCACCTCACTAGTCAGCTGTACATTTTCTATGATCATTTATTAAATTAAATTCCAGCTATTACCAACTATTCATACGCTGTCTCTCATGTGTACACATCCACATACACCGAAACAGTACTATTCATTAAAAGGTAGTGCTGCTAAGGTTGCCAATCTAAGAGTCAGCTTATTAAGAACTGTTTTCTGACAACAGTGAAAGCTGTGAAATCCATACTGCCTAGTGCAAAATCAGAAAAATAACAGACTGGTTTCTTGGGTCCATATACCAGCACAGCACCATTGGGTGGAGTGAGGCTGCTCTCTCAGGTCTGGTGAAGGTCTGCCCTTTGGCTTTCTCATCAATCCCCTTTTTCTCAGGATTAAATGCGTGCAGCAGAGGATTTTGCAGCAAGGAAAAGCCATCAGATCAGAGGACGAGTCCAGGGCTGCAGCACCAGCGCTAGAGGTGAGAGCAGCATGTGCCTGTGCTCAGCAGCACTTGCTTCAGCTTTTGAACCCTCTCCTCATACACAGGCTGAGGAAGCAAATTTAAGGCTGCTTTACCTTGCAGACTTTGGAAGTGGGGACATGTAACTTCTCTTATCCCCTAGAAAACAGGGAGTCACTCAGTGGTGATGATGTCAGGGGGGAAAAAAGCCTGCTCCCTGATGTACTTTGGCTGTCTTATACCCCCCACTTTGGTCACTTCGAAATAAAATCAGGAACTTCTTTGTTTAACTTGCTGATGCCATTTGCAGGCAGGATCATACCCTGAGCTGCTGCAAACTGGCAGAGCCATACTGGTGCTGGGGAGGGTCAGTCTGGACATGCCAGCTGAGGATCTGGCCCCCACTACCATGGCTATGGGGCAGCAGGAACCCTCTGTGACAGTGCATACAACGGAGTTGCAGAACACATTATCTGGACGACCACACAGCTCTCCAGGCGGCAGATTAGTAACAACTAAACCCAGAGCTCCTCCTGAAACTGAAACAATATCATCTTTGAGCAAACAGTTGTCCTAAATGAAAATTCATCCCCTGCTAAATATAACCAGGTTGCATGACAGCACATATGTGTTGATTTCAGAGAGGTTTCTGAGGCATGAGGGAGATCATAAATAGGCCTTAACATCTAAGAAAATTAGACAGAAAACACAGATTCGCTTTCCGTTACACTTTTGTTTAGAATTCAGCTCAGTATCTGCTCTTCCTTAAATGTCGTGGTACACAGCTTAATTATTAGCACAGTTTCCTTCAGAGGAAAGGTTACTTTTATTTCAGTGTCCTACACAAATTAATTGGAAAAAATTATTTGCACAATGAGAGTTTTTAACTTCTGCAAACTGTGAAACTGGCTGCCAGCACCCCCAGGACTGTGAACTCTTGTGTTTGCTCTGCTCCATATCAGGCAGCCACCAGCACTGTCAGGTTAATCATCTTGTGGGCAAGCAATCACCCAAACAATGTGAAAGGTGAACTACACAAAGCCAAAGGCTTTTCTAACCATGGACTAGGCACATGAGACCAGGATAACTGGGCTATGGTGAGGCTGTAACATCTTCATGCAGCATTGCTGACCTGAGAGCAGAGCTTGCCCTCAGGTTGCAGGTTTCATCTCCAGGACTTAGATCAACCAGAAACAGAGTTGTAGGAAAATTATTATGAGAGTGGGACTGAACTGGCTTTTTAGCTATATCAAAATTACCTGAATGCATGCTCTGGTCTCTAAGCACTGAAAAACAAAGCTCACAGTGCAATATTCTGTGGTTTCAATGTGAGCTCCGCGAGACACAGATGGGATGTACCAACATCCCCTGCTGCCAATGGCAGGACATGCCCTGAGGAAATGGGAGCAAAGCTGAGAAGGTGCTGAGAGCAGAAGGAAGCTGCTGGCAGGTCTGTATCAAGACAGTGACATAAAGCAGTCAGGTCTATGTTCCGCAATGCAGTTCCCTTCCTGTTCCTTTCCCCTGCTTGCCATTTGGGTCTTGTACACACAACCAGAGGCATTTCCACAGGGAAGGTCCTGAAGTGCACAGCTCATGAGGAAGCTATCAGCACTCTCTGCCAGCTGAATAAAAGAAGCAAAGTTTCCAAAAACATTTAAAAAGTAAAAAACACATTCCTAATAAAGGACTAATTACCACAATTTGAAAACATGAGTCTGAATCACAAATTGTTCCCTTGCTTCTTGTCACGTTTCTTGAGGAAGTAATGATGCAGACAGGAAATGCTGTGCTGTGCTTCACCTCCCATTGCATGGCAGGTTTGAAGAAGCCAGGAGAAGGTGACACATTGGAAGCCAGCCCCTCTCATGGTGGAGCAGAGTGAAGGGGCAGTGCATCAGCACTAGCACACTACTTCCTCCTTACTCTTTGAGTCACTTAGCATTACCTATCCTTGGCAGGTGCTTAGCATTTTTCCTCTACCAAGGGTACAGAGAGCAAGCACTACTCAAGTAAATAGTGGTATTAAGTAAATGTTAATGTGAAATAACATCACTGACCTTATCACTGCATAAATCAAAGTTGAAACATATTTACCTTAATGTTGCCAAACGTTATTTGTAACTGACAAAACACCCTCTCATCCACTCCGCAGGAACAAGCAAAGGCTTATAAAGTTCTCTTATAGTGAGTGTAGGGAAGAGAGCGACTATAACTTTGTCAATATTATAGACTGCAGTTCCTAGTTGCAAATTCTTTCTTCTAAGGTTCTGAGAATTGAAGGCATTGTTCTCAACAAAGCAGTTGATTTGTTTACATATCATTAAATAAAGTTAAGTAGAAGACATAATTTTTCCTTTTGATTTTTGGCAACTTGACTTTTTTTTTCTGCAGCGTAGACACAAGTAACTTGTGTTTTATATTTTCCCCAGGACAGAAGTCATCACCAGTGGTACTCTGGGGCTCCTAAATGCCACGTGCCATGGTCAGGTGAACCCTCTGGATGCTCTGCGCAAGAGATTTTTTCATATTTTGAGACCACTGCCTGAAAAGTTTTGGTTTTTACATGAAAATATTACAAAACTGGAAGGGCTGAGGCTGAGTACAAGTACTCTGCTGTCCTGGGGATTTAGTTGTCTGTTTGACCCGCTGTCAGGTCTCTGGAAGAACATACAGGTCCTCCAGGTGCCGGAGACTGTGGCCAAAACCCAAGGCATGAGGGGTGTATAAGAAGGCCAGGGAGCCAGCGAGATTAAGAACAGTGTTGAAAAGAAATATGATCTGAGAAGAAAGGAGGGTCAGGGGTTGGCATGGAGGTCTGAGATGAGCAGAGGAAGAGGATCTGTGGAGCCTGCTGGTGCCATGCATGATGTCCTGCATGCTCTGTCCTGTTTTCTTCTGGACTTTGCAGAGTAACATGACAGTGATGGGCTACTCAAACTGTGGAAAAATATTTTCCTTTTACATGCTGTACTAGAACTGAAGTTCCTGGGCTTTAATATATGGATTTCTGGCTAGGTTTCTTAGGGTAGCAGGGTAGATTTGGTTGTTGGTTGTTGTTTTTTTTTTCCTTTTACATACAAAAATATTTGAAAGCATTTGCTTCTGTGGATAAACTACTTTTTTTTTTTCTTTTGTTTCCCCCATCAGCTCAAAGAAAGTTTCACCTGCCAGAGGAACACAAATACCTGTACTTACTATTATAACTGCTAAAATACTCAGAAAACTTTGCAAAAGGTGCATCTTAGAGGCTGTAGCTAGACTAACAACCTAACTCCATGCAGAAGTATGTTTGGATTATGCACAAATAGAGCACAAAGTCAAACTGAAGTAGAATGAAAATATTACTACTTGGGAATATGAAATCTCCCTATCTGTCTCTGTCCAACATGGCTGAGTGGATGTTTCAGTATCCTCAAAGGAATGTCTCTGTTAGCAGGACAATGTTTTCTACTCAAAGCTTCAGAATAGCCAGATTTTAAAATTTAATTGAATTTCATTTCTTAAGGAAAAGTCCAAGTCACACAAGGACCCACTAAAAAAAGCTGAAACTGTTTTGATGGGAAAAAAGTCAGAATCCCACAGATAAATTGGACTGTACAGGAATCATGCTGACTTGTGCTTCCAGACTTTCCTAGAAATGTCCAACTACTAATGAGAAAATTTGGCCATTCTCTTCTAGGATACTCAGGGTTTAAACTCTCCAATAACAGGCAAGGGATATTTACTCAATGCACTTCATCCCTTAACCAAGGTATAATGCTCTTGGCAAAGAAACATGTTTAAGTCTAAAGGGAGTGGTCTCCATCCCTTTAGACTTCTATATGAAGAAAGGAAAAGGGAATAAGAATTTACTTCTCCCCTGGGTCAAAATCTCAGTTTACCCCAAGAAAGCATATATGCCTTCCATGCAATGTAATTACAAGTCAGCTGAGAAACCTGGAATGAAGGAAAGCAGATCCATACATTGGCAAATACACATAGTCCCTCAGCTTTGAGGGATGCCAACAAATCCATTACCACAATAGTATTTTGCACTGAGAGAGCCCCACTTCAGGATTTACAGGCTTAATATAAGGAACTTAGACTGGAAAGGAAAAGACTTCCCCTCCCATTCACTATTTCCAATGGAAAAGGATTTCTCCCAAGTGAAAAGTAAATTGCCGAGAAAATGCAATTGAAATGATTAAAACTGCTGAAGGTTTTCCCCTTAATTTTGTTCCCATCCCTCTCTCCCCCAAATTCCCACGATAGTCAATGTCAGAAGATTTCGCTTACTCTTGAATTCCTCCTCCCAAATCATAAATATTTATCACGTGAATGGGGTTCTTACAAGTCTCTCACATTTGTGAAAGAAAGCAGTTTGCTGCAGGATTTGACCTTGAAAATCTTCCCCAGTCTCATTGACAGGAGCCAATGCTATTTTTCCTTTTTAATAGCCTTGGAAACTTGTGCCAGACAGACAGAACAGCCAGACAGACCACACGCAGATTATTAAAAACAGTTAAGGGTGTGTGATTTTGGTATAGGGACATAATGGCCACTACATTATGGGCAAATGGGAGGTGGTAGAGTAGGAAGGGGATTGTTCATTAATGAACATAAATAATGAAAGGACATTGGAACATGGTTCATTCAACACAAAAAGCCAACTTCTTCAGCTAGAAAATGGAATCAATCATCTGAAGTAACAGAGGAATTAGAAAATATCGTCAATCTTAATGTTTTGGATTCCTAAACAGCTACTAGACCTGGATTTCAGGAAATAAAAAAAATTACAGTACTGCCTAAAAAGAAGAGATTGTGTGACCTTTGCTATCTCTTCCACAAACCTCTGTACTAAAATAACTGAAGTGCCTGTAGCCCCCTCTTCCCCCCAGATATCTGCCATAAACACACACTGCATGCTGGACTGAAGAAGCAGCAAAGCCCAAAGCAGAGAACAGACCAGGAAGCAAAAGGCAATATTGCTTTGGTCAGCTCTGCTGTGAGAAGCAGGAGGAGGCTTTTTGTTTTCCTGCATCTGTGCTTTCCCCCTCCGTATCTTCTGTGGGACCCCTAAGAGTGCCAGGTCACGGTGCTTGCAGCAAGGACCTGACTCACATCCAGCCCTCAAGGCAGGTATGGAAGTGCAGAACTTGCACACACATCTTTGCTATGCCCTGAGCATTGTTACTTTGCAGTTGCTCCTTTGACTACCGCTGATCTTTTCTAAAAAAGCCTAAACTCAACATGAAAGTTGATGACTTTGAGGGCAGCCAGAAAGGGTGGGAATCTCAGCCAGCTGACTGAAGTGAGCTTGCTCTTGCTCTTACTGAGGAGCATAAACAATTTTCAGCAGTTTTGATAAGTGCTGGATTATCATCCAGAGGTGAATCTGATGCCCATGCTACATTAATGCTACATAGTACACAGCC
Source organism: Corapipo altera (assembly GCF_003945725.1). Classification (NCBI taxonomy): domain Eukaryota; kingdom Metazoa; phylum Chordata; class Aves; order Passeriformes; family Pipridae; genus Corapipo; species Corapipo altera. Next base: position 6,291,394 of record NW_020884877.1, read on the forward strand.
CCTATTTAAAGATATGGTCAGAGAAGCCTTCCTGAGAAACCTTCTTGCCAAGATCAGAAAAGAGCATGCACAAATACCTCAGGATATGCACTGAGGCACAGAAAGACTCCTGGGGTGCATATGATTGCTGTGGTCCACTGAATTCATCAACCAAGGAAAGGGAAAGTCAACAAGTCCTGCAGGACAGAGGACTTCCTGTCCTATAGGCAAGGAAGCTGACCTGGTCAGGAAACCCATTGCCTGCCCCTTCTTTCCCAGCATCTCCCCTCCTGCCTCTTTATCTTCCCATGGATGTTTTGATAAAAAAGAGAAAAAAAAATTAAAAAGATGCTTTTGTCAGAAATTTCCCTGTTTTCCCAATCCTGTATGGTGAAATGCAAAGATGCTTTGGCCAGGTTTCCTCCTTCATCTCAATTCTCTTATACACAATAGATTCCCATTCTGGTGGCAGGAACTGATTCCTCATGGTATCTCTGGCAAAAGAATATTTCCACTGAAAAATGGCTTTTGGAAAACTCACTTGTTTTCCACTGGCTTTAAAAAGACCATTGACTGAAAAGGTTTTTCCATCTGAAATCCTGGTTTAACATCAGGAGCCTTGTCTGAATTAGGCAGCATCTCAGTATCACTGAAGGAAGGGATAGTTGGATGATTTGGGCTCCTTATCACTTCTTCTATTTGCCTTTCCCAGCTTACCACTTTGTCTCAATCACACCCAGCCAACTAACTCAAATATAAGCTGATAAATCAGATCAGCAGCTGCCTGTGCATGAAAGTCCTATCCCAGGGAAAAAGAAAGTAAAAAAAAAAGGGCCTTAAATTTCCTTCAGGATGCAAAAAATGGGCTTGTATCACAAAGCAAAAGAAATATTTTCCATCACCACAATGAAATATTTATTAATAGCAGACACTAAATAATCTAGTACAGACTTGTTCACCAGAGTGCAGTTTTAGAAGAAGTCTCTGAGAACCAAAGCCCATTTAATTGTAATGAATAATAGCACAGATTTCCTATATTTGGGCTCCTATTTTGCAAAAAGCGTTAGCAAGTAAACATGGATATTCCCAAACTGTGAATATTTAGTTAAGTTTTATTCTGATGTTTCTTGTTCTGAATATTACTCTATGAATTATTAAATTGCAGCAAATTTTCATAAGGATGAATTTTTTTGTTTGCAAAAATTGCTACTTTCTTCTACCTGAAGCTAAATCCACTACACATGGAGACAACTAGAGGCAATATATTCTTGAAAAGGAATGTAAAATCTGAGCCAAAGTATATATCAGATGAAAACCAGAAATGTTACTTTCATTTGAGTGTCATACACCCCTAATGGCTTCAGCCAAATTAAGATTTTTACCAAATGTCTTACTAGTATTAAAAGTTCATGAGTAGAAATTGGTTTAGTTGAGTACATGCTACTGAATGAGCATTTTCACTTTATTTACACTTCGTGTCTCTGACAAGAAATACTCAGAAAACCCATATCCCAAATGCAGAGTGTAGGGGATAGAGAAGAGGGATCTGGGATAAGAGAAACCAAATGCTCTTTCTCCACACATGGGTCACTGCACTGGGATGGGAAGCCCAGTGCCTAGCTGCTGCATGAACCAAATTGCTCATCAACACTGGGTGGTGGAGGTGAGGCACAAACACTTGTCCAGATGGAAACCTGTGCCCTGCACTAAAACATGAACTTTCCCACATTGCTCTTGCTTAAAACTCTCCCACTCTTTCTTTCCTTTGAGATTGGACGCTGCTGGGGGCAGCAAGCGCTTCCTGTGCATTATCATGAGACTCAAAAAAACGATCAAGACCTCATAAGAACTTAATCTGTGCTCACCTACTCTGTGGAGATGAGGGGTGCTCATGTCACAGCAGTGTTGTTAGCAAGAGGCAGAGAGGGGAGACCTCCAGCAGCTGAATTCTCTGAGGGGAATGGAGGGGATACATTTAAACTTACATAACAGAAGTATCAGCTACAGTAAAGCATTAAATGGTGATCACAGCAGAGGTGTAAAAGTTCAGAGGAATAATTAACATCAACACCATTTCACAAAGTGAGAGTCAGCTACTTGCACTCCTATTCCCAGAACTGTCCCTACAATCGTCATACAGGCACAGTGCAAATACCTTTTACTCCTGTAGAAAATGTTTTTCTAATACTGACCCTATTTAAAGAAGGGAGAAAAAGATAACATGTGCCCATAGCTGCAATTTCCCCATGCCAGTGTTGTTGCTCAGGCCTGTGGGCACATACTGGTGCTGCCAAGTGGTCAGGCTTTGCTGCTGTCTGCACAGCAGGGCTCATGGCGTTTTGTGATTTATTTATTTCCAAAAATGACACTGTTTGACAAGTACCAAGTGACAGTGGCAAACCTATTTAACCACTCTACTGCTGGGTTGTGCTGGAAGCTTAGACTAGACTTACAGGTACCTTACAATTGTCCTGTCTATTTTATCGCCCCATACACAAAGCTGCAAATCAGCCTGACAGCATGGAAAAGCCTCTGATTAGACAGCAAACTTCACTTTCTGTCCTTTTTAAGTGTAACATTTCCAATTCTCGCACATGTGCATGCTCATTTGGGAAGCATCTGACTAGTTCTGGCATCAGATTTGGACACCTTAATGTGTGCATCTTCCTCACAGTCTCATAGCACTGAATAACACATGAAGTTACATTTGTCTAGAGGTCTGCTCAGTTCAGCCTGGGCGGGTAAAGAGGTAGATATCTATTTGCGCTGCTGCCACAGGGGTGAGATTCTGACTGCAAGCTGAGTCACAGGTTTGAGTGCAAGTCCTCAGAGAGCATGACTGCTCAACACAGCCGATGCTGGACCTTGACCCCAAGCCTTGTAGAGGACAGCGCTGCTGGGGGCACCCGGAGTGGCTGCCCTCTGCCAGCACTTCTCACCTGTGATCGGCGAAGCAGTTGTATTTAGAACAATAAACCAAAATGCCTGTGGTACGTTTGTCAGCAAATACCAGCTTTCAATAGCAAGTGCTAGTGATAAGCACAAATTCATTTGACAAATAATGTCCTGTCACAAAAAGAAAACCAAACCCTTCCTGCAGAGGAAATCAATCCTTTAATATTAAATAGCATAGGGTTAGGCCTGCATAGCCTTCTCTCTTCCTTATGGTGATATACTCCGCAAGCCAGTATGGGAGTAAAGTGATAGCTAGGTTATTCCTATAGCACAGAATAGATTTTGAATAGAAAATCCCAGCATTTTCTTGTAAAAACAAGTACAAAATGCATTTATAGGATAGGTTAGAGTTTTTTCAGCTTGCAAGAGGGTTTTAATTTTTTTTCCTTGCCACGTGAACTGCCAACTAAACTGAGAAACAGAAATCCTAAATAAAAGTTTAAAAGCAACCACCAACTGTTTAGAAACTGAAAAAGAAACTCTACTAGGAAATCAGTCCTTTTAAGACAGTGTTGCAGTAAGATGTCAGGGATAGGTCACTTGTCTCACTGGAATAACCACATTTAAGTTTTCAGAGTAAAATATATGAGGTTGGGCAGACATTAGGGTTAGCCCAGGCCTCAGATTTTAACACAAAGGGTAATCTGGTCTGGTGCAGTCTGGACACTGCTGCAGTGTATCTGAAGGTTAGGTTTTACGTTTATTAGCATCATCCAGATGGCGTTTTATGTCCTTAATAACTTTGTCCCTGACTAAGCCATGAACCTACTGTTTGACAAACACTGTAGGAAATACCCATCAGCAGAAAAGCCATTTTGTAACAAGGGACAGAGCTGGTATGTTTAAGATGCCTACAATTTACTTCTGTGTACCTGTCACCTTTTGGTGTGTACACTTAACACTGTAAAGTACTTTGAGCAGTTGTCCTTAAGCTAAGAGTCTGGACAAATGAGTTCAGAACAATTGCAGATGCCCAGGAGCCCTGCAGCTTCTTCCAGGGCACTGCTGAGTGACATGGGTTCCTCCTCAGCTGCTTATGCCCTGGCCTCTCCACATGCTCGGCCCTGCCAAGGAATGAGGGCTAAGGCTTTGGTAAGGTGCTTCCCATTCTCCCCACGTGCCTCTTGTGCCAGGTAATTCACACCAAGAATTTCGAACTCCGAGGTTACTTGCAAGTTAGGGCAAAACCCACCTTTTTCAAAAAGCTGTTTCAACAGTTCAACTATCTCCACTCACAGAGCACCTTGCAGTCCCTGAGGGAATATGTCCTGTACTTCATTAGCAGAGATATCTATCTGCAACATGTTGTCCCAAACACTGTATGCATAGCAGAGCCTCCAGGATTTACTGTATTTTGATGACAAGACAGGAAATCTCCACTTTTAATTAGTGGGACTTGCGACTCTGTATGAAAAACTATTTTAGCGTCTAATAGTTAAAACAAAAGGAATGTTGACATTTGTTTTAGTAAGACTGTCCTGTTCCTGTAGAACATCTCAGCAGCCCAGAAGCTTCTTTCAGCCCCTGAGGTGCACAAGTTTCTCCACTTTCAATCTAAACTGAAAATTGTTTGATTTCCTCCTAGGTGCAAAACACATGGCCAAGACATTCCTCCCAAATGAGCAAAAGTTACTGCACGTTTACAGAGAGCAAAGCCCAGAGCTCAGCTCGCACCAGGAGCTGGGATGCCTGCTGAGCACAGCCCCCACATGGCTCCCTCTCCATGCCAGCGTTTGCACACTCACGGTGGCTTGTACAGTCCCAGGATTTCATACCCAGGCAACCTTGTGCACAAATGCCTCCATGACATTTAAAACCCAAGCTGTGGCCAGCTATCACATACCAATCAAATGTATGGGCTAAAAGATAATGAGTTTACACAATCCAAGAGATTCTGCATACTTGTCCTGCTGGTTTACTGAACTAATTTGAGTTAAATTGGTTCAGCCTCATGAATCAGACAAGATCAGAATGAATGTTAGCAGCATTTTTGGTGTTTCATGACACAATTTACTTTGAACTAAAGCAACTGGAAAAAACCTTGTGCTCAGGAAAGTATGTATGTATTGCTGTTGAAGCAGACACTGGCAGTAGTGACATCAGCATGTTTTTTTAAGCATACGTTCGTCTTTTGCAGAGATATTTTGAGACCCTAAAAATGTCACTACAGAACTGTCCCAGTTTTTGATTTTGAAAATGTCACCTGTGTCATCATTGGAACTGGGCTGTTATTTCCAGAACTAACCATTTGGGGAACAGTTTACGTGAAAACGAAACCTTAGCACCAGCTCTGCAGCGAAAGAGAGAAGGTAAAAGTGCTGGCGCTCACACTGGCGCTGGAGTCATCCAGGAATTGGCTGGCTTACCTCAGGCCAGCCTTTCACTTGCCAGAATTCAGAAACTCATATTTCTTTTCAAATTTGCTATTTTCTTTAGGCATTCATTTTGAACGTGACCAGCTGTTCTCAGAACAGGGATCTGGAGCCATATTCTATATTTTTAGAGCAGGCATCTTTCTTGTTAAACAGAAAGATGAAAAAACTCCAAATTAGAATATGGTTAGGAGGAACAGAAGAAAATTCACAAGTGCAAAACTGCTGCTGTTCACCCAAAAGGCTTGCAACAAAGATGCTGAGCGACTTTCCTGGTAAGTCACAATGGGACTGATAAGTCACTTGAAATAGGAGCAGAAAATAATGCAAGGCAACTACACAACAAACAAATAGCTCATTGGGAGCCCCAGTGTTCACTGTCATGATCAGCTGAAAATACCAAAAGGGGTAGCCCCACCCTTGCACAGGATCCTGCTCATCCCTTGGGCCTGCATCAACACTGACACAACTGTCTCAGGGACTAGATCAAGAATCTCACCAACATACAGAATAACTTGGTCAAAAAAAAAAATCCCTTTTTGGACGGAGTGGGTCACTCAGTTGCTTCAAACAATTTGGCTGAGGTCTTTACTGCTTCAAACAATTTGGCTGAGGACAGCCAACAGTTTCCATTGCCTCTGAATGTGGCAAGAAATACACAAAACAACATTACCAAGTAATACCCTATCCCTAACAAATCATGCAACAGAAGAACTGAAACAACACAGGAAAAAAAAAAAGGAAGCAACACCAAGCTAAAGGGAAATGTGTTTGAAGACCATTCATAGGGCACTGTCTCCAAAATGCCTTTGTCTTCAGTGGTCACTTTTCTTAAAAGGTCCCCAGCTTCTTTGGAGCAATTTTTAAAGAAATTTGGGGGAAAAAAACCCCACATCATAAACCCAAAATATTGGAATATTAGCTCATTCCTATAACCAAGCTTTAAAATATCATCTATAGTTGTTCATGTTGTTCCTAATTCTCACCAAGTTAACCAAAATTTCAAAATGTTTCATTTTTATAGAGCCCTATATTTATGAGGTGACTGTGCACGTATCTGCTGTTATTTGACCAGTGTTTAGTATTTCCCTTTTAGAAGAAAGCTTTGGTTTATTCCACATGGCCACATTTCTGAAACTAATTAAATATGTGGCAAGGTAAGTTAAAAAGTTTCACTTGTCCACTCTCTGCTCTCAGGATATACAAATCCAGATTAAATGCTCTGTGGGGGACTTTACCCCTAATTATTATTAACGGAGGCTGTTAATTCCTCCTCAGTGGAGGTAGAACCCTTCCTTGTTCTGCTCCAGAATGAATTGCACTAGTCAGGACAACTCAGAGGAGATGCTTTAAATGAACCCAGCTCTGCTCCCTTCTTGAGTGGGTCACTGTCAGCACCCAGACAACCTGTCCCACCTTCCACTTGAATCCAAGGGCTCCTGCAACCACAGTGTGTAAAATCCCCCTTTTTACAGGAACTTGAAGAAAAAGGACTTCTTCAAAGGTACTTTCCTTCAAGAAGAAAGAACCTAAAACTTCAAGGTCAACAAGACATCATCACATATTTTCCCAAACTCCTCCAACTCTTGGCTGTAGAGGAATATTTAAGATGAAGGTGAGAGAAGATCTCCAAGTGGATCCCTATTGTTTCCCTGTGTGATTCAGAAGAGGTGGCCACTTGCAGCAGTGAGGGATTCTCACTCAACATACACTACTCTCAGTCCCAAAGAAAAACATCGGTTCCAGTGAGTCATCCTGTGATAAGACAGAGTACATTTACTTTACATTTGTAATTTTAGAGATGAAAGGGTATGAAACACCCTTGGCTTGTTATTAACAAATGCCTTGTTATCCACTTTCTTTTGAATTCACTCAGTGCCATTTGTAGAAAAGCCATTTCTCCCCAGGAACCATTTCTTTCCAGATTGCTTTTTCCCCTGCTTCCCAGCAATTTCTGTTTTCAGAGTAATGAAGACCAATGTGGTTCTCGTCTACACCATTTCACTACATTTACATTTTTTTAAATAATTGATCATATCTCTGTAATTTTATACTTTTATTCTAAAACATAGGATGCATACAGTCACTACTCAGCATGGCCAGTGAATTATGGCTTATTTGAGATTTTAAATACAAAGATTATAAAAGTATTGGTTAAAGTGCTGCCAAGTGAACTAAACTTAGTGTTCATGGTATCTGGCTAAATATATGTTTTTTAAGTAATAAGAAGGAGTTGTTATTGAAACTGCAATCATCTTTCACAATAAATACTGTTTTATTTCTATACAGTAAAATTATATCAGTGCTCGGGTATGGTGTACTTATAATTAACACAAATATAGGAAAAACATACTAATGTTTCTTAAGTAGCATTTCTTTTGTTTATGCTAATGCAAAGAATAATTTGGTGTGCCACATGCTTCGACAACTGATAAAGGCATGGCTGAATATCACACAAAGATTTCTACCCAGAGGTTATCGGTTTCGACAGTTGTTAAGCAGGAGCATTATCAAATGTAATCATGCATTAAAGAGGAGTTAAGGCTTATGGACCTTAGGAAAAGGTTTGGGGGCTGAATGATGATGACACTGTTTAGACTGAGACTTCCTAGGTATGTTCAAAACTATATACAAATACAGCCTAGGTGAACACTCCTGAGACCTGCTGAACTCATCCAAACTTTGCCAGGATGAAAGTTCTGCAAAATTAGCAACTTCAGACACAGGTACTCAGATGGAAAAATAAGCTTTATTGTGAGATCTGAAAGCATGGCTTATAAACATTTAAAAATTAAATCTTTGTTTTCTCTCTGCTGTAACTAAAGACAGTTGAAAAAATAGCATATTTTTACTTTTAAATATGTATATACACATTTAAATAATATATAAAAATATAAAAATTATGTATTTAAGTATATACTTCTTTCCTAAGCAAATAACAGTGACAAAGTACATATGGTACACGCAGTATTAGAAATGTAAAAGAAAAGTAAAAAGTGGTCTGTTTATATGGGGGGGAAGATTGAGCAGAACTTGAGACTGAGAGAGGTTAAGGTGGTTTTTTTCCTCTTGCATACAAAAAACATTCTAGCTGTGGCTTCTGTCACCAAATGTGGAATTTTGCTTTTATAAAGCATCCTGCAAGTTGCACTCACATATTTTACTAAAATCACATCATTCATCTTGATGAGATCAATGAGGGATTAGACACATAGATAACTAAAGGATCGAGAGCCTACATGCCTATTTACTGTACCACCTCTTGTGTCTTTAAACCCTATCCTTCTCTTGTACAGGTTTTGCTTTCCTTATGACATATCTGTCTTTCAGGGAGGTGCGTTGCATACATGCACACACTTTAAAAGATTTGAAGGAATGAGCCTTTCTGGTGAAAGCAATCTAAGGTGTCCTGTTGTCACCACCAGAGTACCCCTTCAGACCCCCAAATACAGCTGGCACCCCAGAGAAGCATGGGGCAGTTGTCCCCATAGGGAGGACTGATGCCCTTTCTCATGGGTGCAGCCAGGCTGGGGACCATGCAGGGGTGCCAGCCTTCCCACTGGGAAGGAAGTTGCAGTGTCTGTCCCGAGGCTTCTCTGCCTGCCCTGGCTCTGCCAGAAGTGCCTACAACATGGTGAGGAGAGAGAGCCCTGCTGCGTGTGCGGCTGTGGGCAGGCAAGGACAGAGGGAGCAAGGGAGAACCCAAAGATCTGTTCTTCATCCCTGACTATGCCATGGCTGAAACATACGAAAGTGTCAAACCCAAAAGCATCAGCACAGTGCCTGACATTTCAGACATAGAAGTCTGTGAGAAACTCTCTGATCAACTGCATCCTGGGAATCTTCAGTCCTGGATGCCTCTCAGATGGGATGGTTTGTGGACACAAGATGGAGCACACTGGCACATTAAGTCTTGCTTGCCCATTGTCTTTGGGTGGGCCTGATGAAGGGGATGTCTTGGGGCCATATGCCTTCCCATGCCCCACTCTCTCTCCTTGCCTGCATCCTCCTTCAAAACGCTGCAGGGCCCCATTGCCACCTGACGTTGCCTGACACCCACCCAAAGCCAGATGGTCCCTTCAAATCACCGGCTCCTTTGGGAGACTGCCCTGGCTGAGAAGCGGAGCCGGCTGGGATAGCCAGCAGAGCCTCCCCAAAACCCACATGTGAGTCCTGGACAGCTGTTGGTTACAGTTCAGCATCGCAGGAGAGCTGGTCCAGCTGCCTCAGTCAACAAGATTTCTCACCGGAAAAAGGTAATTTTTAAAACTTGAAACTTTTTCATGTGAAATTGGCAGTTTTGACAAAGGCCTTTCATCCTGTGATGGAGATAATCAAAATGAAAAATCTCATCTTGAATCAAAATGAAAAGAAATGGAAAACTGAAACAGTTACACTTTCTGTTTTGACATTTCCCATTCAAAACTCCTCAGAATCCTTTCCCTGCTGTGTGAAAATGTTCCTTTTCTGTTTTTTTGGTTGTTTTTTTTTTTAATTTGTTTTGCTGGGAGAAAAGAATTTGGAAATGCTGACATTTCTTGCATGAGATATTTCAAGCTGTATCTAAAGAAGTTGTGCCTACAAGTACACTGAATTCCTTGCACCCCACCCCACAAGTATTTTGGAAGACTTGTTGGAAAATATCAAATTTAAATAATAACCTTCCAATATTAAAAGCAAAGCTAATCGGTTATAATTTTCTCCTTGAATCCAGACACTTTTCTGGGATTTCAAATGTTAAAAGGTAACCAGATCTAAACCCAATTTCACTGCAGAAATCCTTCCATAGAAAATTACAGACCAGCTGATGCAACTGGCAAAATTCACACTTTTAATTAAAATGATTAAACACGAGAGACCCCATTGCCTGTTTTATGTATAAAACAACAACAAAGTAGGGATTTATGAAAGAAATATCATGTTTCTGTGTATCTTAAAGGAAAATATGATAACTGAATTTAAATTGAGGATTTTTGAGGTGTTGATGCTCTTTCCTTCTCCAAAGTACTACTACAAATCTGAGACTATCACAATGTTCGAATTTTATACAATCAAAGGCAATCTGCTGTTACACATTTTTTCTACATATATCTATGTATATATACTGGAAGTCTGTGCTACTTTGAGAGATATTCCAGCAGTAAATACAGCATGAAATGAGTGTTTTCCTCAATGGTCAAAGGTATTTCTATTGCAAAACAAGTCTTCTTTGAAACACTACATATTTGTACTGTGCTCTTTTACAACAAGTGTTACCCAACAATCATATGTCATATTTTATAATGTAGAACTGCTCTGAAAAGAGTAAACAGCTTTCATGAGGACATCAAGAGCAATATATAATTTTGGTAATATTAAATGTACTTACAGTTTATTTTATATTCTGATTCCCTGCAAAAAAATAATACCATACTCTGTATATACATCTTCCTCTTAATAAGCTCAGTATAGATGTCTTATTCATTTCCTGGGAAGCAATGCTCTTTACCAGAGTTATTTGTAAATGCAGTTAAATTAACATCTTCAACTGCTTTTACTCCGCATGAAAATAACTACATCGAAAATCATTTCACTTTAAAAAAGTCATTTTAGTCTAAAGTTTGGCAAAAAAATAAACTGAAATGCTTAGAAATTTACATTTTTGTCACTCCATAAATCAAAACTTACTTTACATATTAGAACAATTTTTGTGAGAATTTTGGATCTGAGCTGATAACCTTTTGCCAAGTTTTAACGAAATGCAAATTGAAACATCTGAGATATTAAACAGACAATCGAGGTTTATGGTTACATCATAAGATTATTGCCCAGTAACACTGCATACTATGGCCCCAATTCTGAAACACTGACAGGCTTTATGTATGCAAGCAACCCTTGTGAACACAAATATAAGTGCTAATACAACCTCATGGCATCGAGAACACAATGTTGTATCAGCAATTGACATGCAAACTGTTTTGCTAAGGGAACATTCCTCCAAAAGATGTAGGAGGGTGTATGTGTAGAAAAGGGCAGCAAACGATGGCAGAAGCTTAATTATAGTACCACTAATGGCAGGGGGAGAATACAGCGTTGAAGACAGCCAGCAGCGTTAGCTCAGAGAAGCCAGAGAGTGCACAGGCCCAGCTCCCCAGCTTGTGCAAGCTGGAATAGGTCCACTGGAGTCAGGCTACATGGATTTTTACCAGATCAGGATGTGAACCAAATCTGTAGTGGCTGTATAAAGCAAAAAAGCCCACTGGCTGACAAAGAACGAAGACTAGGTACCCTCCCTGCAGGTCACCAAAGAACATCCTGGCACTAATGTCTTCTCCCTCAGAAGCCCGCGCTGTAGATGCACACCATAATGCAGACCTTATGTAGTGCTGAGGGAAGTGTTAATTAATATCTTTAATTGTTACATACTACAGCAAGAAAAGAATAAGTGGCTTGCTGGACATAAAATCTTCCCAGACACAGCACATAGACTCGTTTGCAGCCATTGCTCACTCCCACACCTCACAGAGGCAAATGTGTTCCTGTTCGGTCTGGGATTGGCTTTCACAATAGCTTCCAGGAAGAGCTAAGCCTGCAAACCTTAGTGCATTTATGGCTCATATTAATTCATCTCTGGCCCCTGTGAAAACCACAAACAAATTTAAGACAATGGAGAAATGGTTATTTTAAATGGGCCATTGTTAATAATGAAGGGTATGAAATACTTAAATAGTAAGAAAGGTCAGATTTTAAGAGAAGGGATACACCTGGTACTCAGGTACCAAACTGATACCAAACCGATACCAAACCCAGGTCCCTGGAGGGAATGACCAGCATGGGCTTGTGGGGTGAGGCCAGTGGCAGTTTCATAAACAGGGTTCCTTCTCCCTTAATGTTCAAAGCAGAGGAGGCAACAACAAGTCCTTGAGGGGGTCCATAGTGTATTTACAAGAGGGGTGCCAAGTGCTAAAAAAATAGATGTACTGCAGACAGTTCACTGTGAGGTTACTAACCAGTGGATGCCCCCGAAGCCTTGTTGTTCAGCTCTTCTAACCAAATAAATTGAGACTAAATTGTAGGCTAAGCTTTTCTCTGGTAGAAAAATGTTCCCACTCAAATTTCACTGTTCTAATTGCAGAAGCTAGAAATAAAAATACTTTCATTCAAATAACCAGCATTCAAAATGCTTTCAGCTGGACTTTGCCTCCCAAAAGAAGCAAAGATCCATGAAAGATGTTCTGTATTACCATTTTTATTGGTGTTATGGGCCAGGACCCCATAGGTGCTGTCCTACCACAAAATGAAGATGATTATCCCTATTTTAAATCATGATCTTTTATTAAAAGAGTTTACAGTCCTTATTTAATCATCTCAGCATGTACTGCATGGAGTCTGCAGTGGAATCAATTCATTTCTAGCAAGTATTGGGCCAAATTGTGCTTTTACTCCCTGGAGGAGGGGTGGGGGTAAAATATACAGAACAGCTGGGGCCACCCAGTAGTTCAGCGAGGCACTCTGACAGCAGCAATGGCAGATACAAGCAGAAAACATCTTTAAAGAGCCCTCAATTCTTCAGAAAAGCCATAATTATATTCTGAACATTTTTCCCATAATCATTTTCATCCAAAAATTTGCCAAAAAAATTCATCGTGAAAGGCGTAGAAATCTACATTTTTGACACTCCATAAATCAAAAGCTTATTTTACATAGCAGAACAAAATTGCTGTATATTTTACCTCAACCATACTGTCTTTTAGCATTACCTGCTGCATTTCCAGACTTGAGGATTTTTACATACTTTTCCACTGCTCCTCCTCAGATTTTTTTTAACATTCACCACCCTCTTCATTAAAACACATAATTTCTCAAAATCTATTCCCCTGAAGCACAGTGTGGCCCTAGGACTTAACTAGCTTAGTTTCTGCTATGATGATGTAGGGCAGCCCAGGATACTCTCCCACCACTTCCCATCCCTCCAGGTGCCCACTGAGCTATTCCCAACAGGTTACCAATACTCCCTTCTCAGGCCAAAGTAAACCTCTACAAACACACCCAAGCTGCAAATGAGTGCAGACTTGACTTCCAGCACAGTCACTTCACCCTGGAGTGCAGAAAGGTTTCCCCTGGGGAGGATTCATTTAGGAGCATTCATTTCAAGACGAGGGTGAGCAAGCCCTCATTTTGTGTTAGTATCTAAAAAAATGTTTGCTCTTCAGTTTCAACTCTGATTTTTTTTTTAAATCAGAATGAGTCACCTTTTTATTTGAGAAACTGGATCATATATTCATATAGCCAAACCACAACCAAAACAAAACAAAATACAAATAGATCTGAGAATAATAGTGACTTTCAGACATGATCAAGCTGGGTTTGATTTGTGCTGTTTATCAAGAGTTAAGAAACCTTGTTTCCCTTCACCAGTCCCCTGAGCCATTAACATTCACATTGCACCACATTCTTATAAGATTATGGGAATTTTCAGTTTAGAAAATCCAAAGCTATCTGCAGCTGAGCATATTTAGTTGCATTTTACATTTCTATTTTAAAATAATACCACTACATATGATACCCCATAGTTGTCTGTGACAAATGTAATATGCAAACATCTTCCATTGCATAAATGGCATAGGAATGGCAATAACAATACGCTGAATGTCTAACTCCCATTGTCTGGAGAGCAGTCTTAATGTTGCTGAGTTAATGAGTGAAATGAGCATTGTGGTCTAAGTGTCACATAAATAATGGTTTCCATTACAAAAAAAACTCTGCCACCACACCCCAGCCATCTCAAAAAGCAAAGCTCTAGAGGTTTCCCACAGACAAATACATAAACCAGTGCTGAATTTCTCCCCTTTCTTCCTCTCTGAGGCAGCTAGTTTAGTTGCCTCTTGCTTTTTTGCAACCTATTTTTGTGACAAAACGCAGCTAAAACATTATGTGGTTTTTCTACGAACAGGAGTAAAATGCACACAGCGTAGACCAGACTCTTCCCTGGTGTGAAGGTCATCCACCAAAGCTGCTGAGTGGCAACCCAAGCCATTTGCACAGAGATGTAAATCTCTCTCTGTCTGTCTGTGCCTTTTTACACATAGAAAGCAGCGAGGCCTGAGTGCTCCCTGCCTAGTCCTGAGCTCTACTGTCACACCCTTGACAGAAATGAGGAGTACGTGTGCAGAAGGGCATGCAGATAGCACCAACAAATGCTTGGATGCAATTCCATGCAGCCATGGTGCTGCTGCCAGGGACATACTAAGGACAGCTTTTAAGCAGCTTTTGGAAAGGAAACAAAGCGTAGACAACCGAGTTACAAGATATAATAACAGCAGTCAGAGGGATATAAAAGGCTAAGCATTTCACAACTCTGCTAAGTGTAAGCACACAGCCTTTCTACAGGCACTGAAGCCAACATGGAGAAGAGCTGACCAAACCAACCCGGGAATTCAGCCTCGCACGAGGCTCCCAAATTACCATACCACAGTCTGTTCTCCTACTGCCACAAGCACAGAAGTAGACGTTTCTTTCCCCCAAAACTAAAGAAGTGTGACAATTACACTAAGAATCTTTGGAGAAAATTATCTGCAATCCATCAGAGACTTTCTACCTGACATTTGGCAAGATGCACAGTCAACCACAGAGTGTTTAATAAGCATTGAGGGGATAGCCTACAAAATAGTCAATAGTTTCAGTTGTTTATTTGGGCTTTTGTCAATTTTCTGTAATTTCCTGGTGTGTTTTTTGTCATTCAGGATCCACAAAACAATTTATATAGAGTCAGTTGTTCTAACCCCACTGAAACCAAAGAGGAGGTAGGTACCCAAATGCCCTGAGCACAACAGAAGGTATGAAGCTTGCTGCCTGCTGCTCACAGTGATTGCAGCCTGAGTGGTGTTGACTGCAGGCAGTCCTACTCTGCTACATTCACAGTGTCCATCTCAAACCAGGATGAACTTGCACAGAACCTGAGTCACTGCTTTCATTCCATAACAAATATTTACCTTTTGGTTTTGCTACCACCAGTGACTTCTGGGTTTACAGAAAGCTCAGATGAAAATCGAGTAATCCATTCCATCAAAATGGGAAAGGTTCAAGTAAATGAAAGTGACAATTTAGATTATGGATAAAAGGAGTAAACTTTTCCTTAATAGGACACTCCACATTTTATCATGATGTT
Organism: Corapipo altera; assembly: GCF_003945725.1. Classification (NCBI taxonomy): domain Eukaryota; kingdom Metazoa; phylum Chordata; class Aves; order Passeriformes; family Pipridae; genus Corapipo; species Corapipo altera. The sequence goes on from NW_020884877.1 coordinate 6,306,847, forward strand.
CCAGAACTATTTTTGGAGCACCTGGAATTAATAGCCCTCGTTTAAACTGCAGTAGCAGTTCTAGGAGCTTCAGCTGCAAGTCAAGACCCAGGTCAGTTTGCTGGTGTCAGTACCAGGAAACATCACAGCAACTTGTCCTTGCCTTGCTCTGTTTGCAGTGTAAATCTTGAGTGAAAGACAGAAACAAATCCAGAGAGAGGGAGCACAGAAAATGATGAGTGAAGATTGGTGTGTACAGTACTGAACCGTTCTCTTTCTTTCTTTTCATCAACTGAAACATCTGGAGCTTTTTAAATGTTATTTGCTTTTTAGCTGTACAGCATACTGATCTGCAGGGTAGGATTCACTTTGTGCACATGGTTAGCTGGAGCAGTGCGATAAAGGTTGTTTGAAAAGTCTTAGACATGCAGACTCCATCAAAGCTGACTTCCCTCTCAAAGTGAAAAGTAAATGCTGGGTCTTTTCCAAGGTGAACTTATTCAGCACACAAGTTATTTGAAAAGGTCCTTTACTCTGAGAAATAATTTTGCGACCCTGACGGTAAACCTGAGAGCAGAAACATCAGATTCTCCAAAGAGAAAGATGGACTTCTGTCTTCTCTAATTTAAAGGTAAGATTATTTAATAAAGGACAACATTTAAAATTTTTAGGACAGGGCTTATCTATTTAAGTAAAAATGTGTCATTTCTAGGTACTATGTGTGCCATATTGTTTAATACAAAATGAAAAAACTCAAGTTTTTAGATAAGCATTCCTAGAAAAGATTTGAAGCAGATAAAAGGTATTCCAACAGCAAAACTAAAATTATCTTTGTTTTGAAATAGTGTGGTTTCTTTTGCTCCATCTTCAATTTCTGTAGCTGATTTTTGTGAGGCAGACTGCAGTATTAGACTCAACAATAAAGACTTTAAGATCCATTATGGAACCACAATGCATGTCCAGAACTTACTGGGATATGACTCACCTATGGCCGTGCTGTAACTCCAGCTATGGTGCCATGTATGGTGACATGACAGAAGTTACACTAATCAACACCAACAGGCAAAACCTGAAACAACCATCATATTACTGCCAATATCACAGCTAGTGTGGCATCTATGTGACTTTGCTATGTAAAATGCAGCATTTTCTGAGGCAGTGCCAAACCTGTTTGGTTTAAAGGTAGTGCAGACACCTTGAAAAGATGGGAAGCGCTTTGCATTCACCAAGTCCTGTCCCATGGGTATGATTAGGTGGCATGATGAGTCAGACTCTGAATACAGGTTATAAAACCATGCTGACTATGAGTCATTAGCTCTTCACTTTATTTCTGGGCACATTTAATCACTTCTTTTGCCCATGCACCCATTTCCTGCTTTGCTGTGTTTTGGATGCACATCTCTGGGCTGAGATACTTTTAGTATGTCTTGGTATTGCACTGATTTTCAAGAATTTCAACTGGCCAATACTTAAACAAGTTCAATAGAGAAGATGCAGGCTTGTTTACTACTGACTTATGCAGATTAAAAATGGATTTTTTGATCTGCATAAGTCCATGACTCTCAGAAAAGATCACAGAACTCCAGGTTCCACCCAACACAGGCTGTAGGACAATATCTTCATTTCAGCTGGAGCTATCAAGCACACCACCAATGCCAATGCAATATTTTCAGTTGGGTTTAAAACATGCAACATGTTTTTCTGATATGAAGTCTCTTCCCACTAGTGACTAACAGATTATCAGAAACTGATAAATACATGAAAACATGGAGAAGACAAATCACTCAAGGAAACCAGTGGCTCAGTGTTCCTTCCAAGCCAAGAACTGAAGGTGGGAAGAGTACCAGACAAGTCAAATGGGTGGCACAGTCCAAGAAGGCAAACCAGCAACAGTATGTTGGCACACAAAGCATAGCTAACCCAGAAACTTCTCACTGTGGGACGCTGTGAAAATAAAAAGTTAAACGGGTTCTGTTGACTAGTAAGACCCTCTTCATTCATGAAGTCTTTGAGGCACTCCCATTTTTAGCAGGAGGAACATTAGCAAAGAGGAGAGGATTTACTGTAATTAAATCCAGCCTGATGCACATCTCCAAATGTGAACTTTGTGATTTACACAAAGGTGTCGTGATTTACATTTGGAGGGCCTCACAGGGCTGGTGGTTTCTCTGACCCTGTATAATGAGTATCAGCCCCCTTCTCCCAGCCAGCATTTCCTGCCTGCTGTTCTGAAAGTCTGCATGGGCTCCATTACCAGGAGACCTGATGTTTCAACAGTCCATGCAGCTGGATTCTCTCCCTCTCTCCCATCTGTCTCTCACTCTTGGGATCCTCAGTCTCCTTCCTCCCATGTGCCATGCCACACATGCCAGCTCCCATGTTCTTGCTCTCTGGGCATCAGAGAAATGCTCTTGCCTTCCCCTGCCTTTCTACCATCCTGTCCTCAGTTCAGGAGGAGTCAGGGACAAGGATAATTTCCAAACGGATCTTGGTACAAAGAAATAAGCTAGTACTGCACAGGAATGCCTCAATGGTCATTAGTCAAGGCAACAAGAAGCTTGGTGTGGGCAAGCAGGAGGGGTACAAATGTCACAGCGAGGGGTTGTGGTGAAGAGGACAGGTTCTCTTCATGGTATCTTTCTGGAGCTTGCAGGTCTGGCAGCAGTCACTGCCTGGGATTTGGGCTTCGCATTCACACAAGATTTCTGACAATTCAGCACTCTGCTCACCACATCCACCTCAGCTAATGCAGGCGTTTCACTGGAGACATACAGCCTGACCTTAAACAGGTTCCACCACACATTGACCTTCTTGTTACAAAGCCCATTCAGTAGCTTTTTCTAGACGCTACACCTTTCTGAATGCCTTTCCATTAGCTGAGAATTACAGTGTGCAAGTTAGATATTTCACATTCACCTCATAAACTGCTGGTGTTGCTGGTAAAGTCTTTTTCTCTGATCCTAGGATCTAGGTAATACAGACTGCAGAATACTGTAGTTTGTTAGTAGGCATGGAAGATAATTTTAACGCCAGTTTTTATACCTGAGATACTGTAAATGAGTATCTTCAACTTATATTGCCCATCGTAAACTTTTTTAACCTGTGAGTCATTTTCAAAATAATAAACGTAACTATTCCATAAAAATATCTCAACACAGAAGAGCCAGAAAAGTGAAGGACATGAACAGATGGCACATCAATCTTCTGCATTTATACAATTTGTTTTTTAATGCAAATAGTGTGGGTTGCCTGCTCTTGCCTTGGATATTGTTCCAAAGACGAGCACATTTTCTTATCTTTCTGGATCAATGTGACATTTGCAGTTATCATAAAGTGGGAGCCCATTTAATGATGTTAATGCTTCCTTAATGTAAAAATAAAATCACCTCCTTTATAAAAGCAAACAGATTAAAAGTCCCAAAGAGACCATTGAAATCTGTGACATTTGCAGTTACTGGTGGCTAGATGGCTTGATTATACACAGGTAAAAAATATCTTAAAAGCATTGCTTATGCTCATTAATCAGAACATTAAATAGGAATGCTGGAGTCTCCCCACCTAGAATCAGTTTTAAAAATGTATTAATAAAAAAATGGAGGCAACATTTCATTCAGCCTGTTTAGATAGTTCAAAAAAACAAAAACTGCAAACAACCAAACTTATGGCCTTATGGCAGCCTGGTAAATCTTCAGACCCCAGATGTAATATGTGGTCTGCATTTTTATTTGCACATATTGGAAAGTGACTCTGCCAGCAGTCCCTGATTCATGCCTGTACCATTCCCTCCACAGTGCCACCAAGCAAGTGGCACATCACTAATATTTCTGTTCGTGCCCCTGAGGAAAATTTGAATCTTTAATATTTTTTTTACAAGCTTTTGGAGAAAAAAAAAAACCAACAAACAAAACACCATCAACTGAAACAACCTTCTTTTCTGTTCTGAATTCTTAGAAAAAGAGGAATTAAAAATTATTGAAATATGTCACTTGAAACTATTCTGAGTACAGTATATCTTACAAATCACAGATTCGCAGACTCCCAGATTTGGCTGGGGCTATGCTGCATGTCTCTAGCTCTAACAGGAAAGAAGCAAGTAAGTGGTATGAAGAACATAGTATATTTTTCATCAAAAACTATTTTAGGAAAAAAATAGATTTTTAAACAGCCCAGCATTTTTAGATTTGTGATTGTTTGAAAGTCAAACTGTGCTGACAGCTTTTGTGGAAACATCATTTTGAGCAAAAAACCCAAAACCCAAAGGATCCCTTTGAACTCCGCCCATGATTTTGCTCAGGAAGAAGGTCACCACTCAGTGAAAACAAGAAATCTCCATGTGCACTGGGAAGGCAGCAGCAATCTTCCACCAGCTCCATTATGCTGGAGGCAACCACTGCACCCAGCTGACCCCCAACACAGTCTGTGACAAATGAACTCTAAGCATTACTTCTTTTTTAAGATTTTTACAGTGAAGAATGAATGAATGGCATAATCAGGATGGGGTGGAGGAAATAATCACAGAATAAGTAAGAGTAAGTGGTTAATTCAGGCATTCCCCTGTGCAAGCTGCTTTCTATCACCTCTCAGGCTTTCTTTCAGACCTGCAGCTTTTGTAACCACCCCTTTCCCTTTGCTGCCCAAAGTCCTTCCCAAAAGAGCCCAGGTGCAGGGGCACGGGAACAAATCAGAGACGCAGCCACTGCTTGTGCAGATGCACACACAGGGTAGATCCTCACAGCCACTGCCTGTACAGTACCTGCAAGGCAGGTTAGAGGAAGAGGCAAGGTGGTAGAAAGCCAAATTTACCGTACATTTTGCAGTTCAAAGCTTCTTTATTACTGTTTTAGAGATGCTGCCCTCAGACACAAACACACAATATCAGGTCAGGTTGTCATCAGGAACAAATCCCCTTTTGAAACACCCCACTAACGAAAAATAATGAAAAAATTGTCATTTAATTCCCTATCCCTCTCCTCCTGAATGAGCTGTTAAAAGACCAAGAAAAACTGTTATAGCGATACCATAAAAAGAAAAAAAGCCCAAAAAAACAAAGAGCTCTCAGCTCCAGGCATGTCCGAGGGGCTGGCAGGGAGAGACAGCGCCCACATGGGAAAGTTCTGTCACCCCATCTGAGATATCACTTAGCGGTGGCAGCTCTCCAGAGGCAGAACGGGTCCCACCTGTTTGCAATGTGTTTAGCTATTAATATTTATATAGTAGTTCAAGTGGGTATAAAAAAAAAAGGGATGAAATTCATCAAATTTTATGTCATCTCTTGGTGGTGTAAAATAAAAACCGTTGCAGCAGGGGAAAGGGGAATGGCTTGTTTTCTTGCCTTTCTGCAGAGTGAAATGTCGTTGCTCTCAAAATGTCTCAGCACAAAGCATTTGGCAATCACCTCAGTGTGATCCGCACCTTGACATCCAGGCTAAATACCATGGTCATGGCCTGGCCCCAGAATCACAGGGCTTTGAATAGCGCCACACAAATAACACACTTATCAGCTCTGCGGCTCGACTTACAACATCAGAAAAAAAATAAAAAGGCAGAAAAGATTCACATTGATGTGGAAGTACTTTTCTTAAGCTTCATTTACTGTGCCGAAAATAGCCCCCCAAAACATTTTATTTTCAATTTTTCTAAGGTACTGACTCATGGATTGCTGTGAGGGTCAGCAACGTCCAAGGGAAGGCCATCTTCCTACCCCCAGGTGAAGAAACATCCAAGGGGATGTTACTTAACTGAGACAATATGGGTGTTCAAGACAAAATGCTGGCACTCAATCCTTTTGGACTCATTCTGCTTTCCATAAAATACTTCAATAATCATTAGAACAAGGGAGGGGAGAATGACTGACATCAGAATGTCTGACCACCCAGTAACAACTTTGCCATCATCCCTGATATGTATTTGAGGTGAAAGTAAATATTATATATCAAGAGAAAAAATTCAGCATGGGAAAGACAGAAAGATCCACCCTAGGTGTCCTGTACCACAGAGCATGGAACGCTTTCCAGGTAACCAAGGCTGAGGATGCTGCTCCAATAATTTAAATCTTGCACATTCGACATTAATGTGCATGACATAATTAAGATTTAAACCACAGAAAAATGAAAGGGTTTTAATAGGACAAAATCTAAAATCCATTCATGCCAAAATGAACACCCATCTTTGGGCAGTGGCCCAAGTATTCACATTTTCTTTGCATAAATGGAAGGTTGCCTCTCCCTAAGCGGTGTCCCCTAAAGAAGGAGCAAGCAAGGGAGGTAGTTATCCAAACTGGATTTTTCTGATCAATCTTATGAACATTATCCCATCATTTTTTAAAACTATCCATTCAGAAAATTCAAGTGAAATCTGTCAGCAATTTTGGGCCTTCTGAAATGTCTTTTGTGAATTAAGTATTTGTCAAAGCGAAAGCAGAAATTGCCCAGCATCTGCACTGAGTATGAACAGCACTCAAGAGCCTCCTGAACCGTAGTGATGGTGATGGGATGTGCCATGACCACTGAGGGCAGGACATGTGCACCCAACCAGCAACAAAGGGAAGGGAAAGAAAATTTAGTTTTCCAGGCGCTGAGAGTGTTTTAGTCAGAAGTGATTTCCACACCTTCCCACCCCTTCTCCTTCCTGCTCCGTGATGGTTCCCATCAGTCAAAATAGTTTGGATGAGGAAGCTGGGAAAAGCCCTGGGCAGGTGACAGGGGTTGGGCTGCTCTCCTTCCACCAGATATTTTTTACACACTCAATACGGACTGAAGAGGAGAACAGTTTCCTTCTCCTTGTCCACACTCATCCAAGCCTCCTGTAAGCTGATCCAATTCCCACACCTCTCTCACCTACACAGAGAATTTGTACCCAATTAAAGGAGCTGGGTAGAAAAGCTGAACTACTGGAATATCACAACCCCAGCCAATGCCTCAGACCATCCCTGTAGCACAGCTGTGTCTAAGCATTGGAGCTTAGTGCATGGCAGAGGTAGGACCCAAATCAGCCACTGTTACACTTCTCTCTTCCCTCTCACTCACACATGTACAAAACCCAAACCCACATAGCCTTCTTTGCACAATATCACACAGTCCAGAGGGGGAAAATAAGATGAAGAAGCATTAGAAAGAAGGAAATAATAAACTAGAATGACATACAGCAACTGTAAAATATTTAGGTCTAACTATGCCTGGAAACCTTGTCAAGGCAACTTAAACTACCATGTGTTTTGCTTACCTAGCTCAAGTAACCAACAAGCCACATGTGAAAAAGTCACCACGAGCCCTGAATCATGATATTTATTTCAGCTCTCTCTAGCAGGTACTGCTAATTTCCATTTAATCTTAATCCAATCTCTCCAAGAACTTTTATTCTCATCAGCCTAATGAAAGCCTTGTTATTTGCTATCATAAATTTTCAGCATTAGATTTCATGAAGTCTCTACAAAAGTTTTGTACACTCTTGTAGTAAATTCATTTTAATGCCATGAGAGTCATTGTATTACAGGTGTTTTGAAACCTGACTTCCTTCCTTTCAGAAATAAAACCAAACACTTTTCCTCTGTCTTCAGCTTCTATCCACTTAAGCAATTTCAGAGTGTGAAGTTGTAAAAGAGATTTTCTATTACTGTTTTTCACGTGCTATTCAGCAAATGCTTTTAAAGATCGGGCTTTTTTAAAATTTCACCCTTTTTAAGGTCCTCTTTTTGGTAGAGAGGGCTAAGTAAATTTCTTTGTGTATAAGTAATAGAGCACCTTGCTCTGGAAGCAGGGAGGGTGGGGGCATACGGATAAGCCAGTCTGCCATTGTAGTGCTGCATCAAGTAATATGCAACACGCAGAAGATCCGAGAAATTGGATTAGTCTGCATGGAAATCCACTAGCAACTTAGCCAGCACAGAGACTGGACTACTGAAGGAACCCTTTTCTCTGCCTTGTCCAACCATGAGCTCCAAATTCATCAGAACTTTGGTTTATACAAGGAAAAAGTAGTTTAGCTTTCTCTTTACTTGATAAGTATGTTTGGATGAAGATGCAGACAACTGAAAGGCTCATCTCTACAGGCTTTTGACTTAACTCAGGAGTATAAAAAACTAAAAGAGTCACAGGAGGTATATTTTCTTTTAATGCTCCTACACAGAGGAGCATTTTGGGGGTCTGTAGGAGCACAGCACTGTCAGTTGATTGTGTTTACATTGACTCTTCCTAACAATTGTGCCATTGATAAAGATGCTCTCTGTGGACAGTAGTCTTCAACAAAAGTTTACTGCAAAGAAATAAGCAAGTTTAAGAGAGGCAACCCCATGAAAGCACAGATTCCAGTCCTTCTGCATTTCAGACACCGTGTTTACAAACTCTAACCAACTCAGATAGACAAAAGAGGAAGGGGTGGCTTGCTCCTCTACAAATGCACCTTGGTTGATTTCCTCAGTACAAAGCTACAGCAGACCAAGGTAGACACCATTCCTCCTCCTTCCCGTACTTGGAGCCTAGTGGCAAGTCCGAAGGAAAATGGGAACCTGAGGAAATCTCCAAACTGTACAGAAGGCAGCAGTCTCATTCCTTTCTTGTTCCTGCATGCACTCAAGCTTGGGGGACCAAGTATGTTTCTTTGGTTTTAACCCTAAAAGGAAAAAAAATCCTTAATTTTGTGGTCTACACATATTGATAAATAGCCTTTCATATCTTCAGGTTTTAGTCATATCTTCAGGTTTTAGTTTTTATCTCCAGGTACTCTTTACAGTTTTGATTTTGGATCAAATCTAGAGCAAAAGAACCCATTTCTGGTACATGGGTAACAAAATTCCTCTCTAGATCTCAGGACAACTTGACCGTGAACACATTGTTGCTACTGGCCAGTCAAGGTCTGAGTGTCACCTTGATTTACCCCACCTCTAAAGTATGAATCTCTGGCTGAACCAAACGCAGACAAAGATTTTACATGCCTCCTCATTTAGTTTTAGCTTGTTATTTGTCCCTGTCAGAGAGATCAAGGAGACTGACTGCTGTTGGCATGTTTATCAGACAAAAGGAATAAGCTTTACCTTCATGGGCAGCTCTCATGCTTCATGAGACACTTTTATACCGATCTGAAATGATTTTTCATGAGACAAAAGGGAAAGAAGTCATTGTCATCATAGCAGAGGACAGACATAAGGAAAGCTGACTATATGAGAAATATTTTTAATGCTCATGCTAATTTTCAGTTAAAGTAATCTCCATTCCAAACATATCGAATTGTGTAGGAAACAATCTCAGTAAGGAGCATCAGACTCAAACCCCTATGACCTTATCCCTGCCCACCTTAAGTTCAAGGAAAATCAGGTCTGAACGTGGATTCAATTTATTATTTAAAAAACCAAAACACTCTGAGCTTTTCATAAAACAGAAACTGGAAAAAGGAATACATCCAAAATGAGAGATCAAAGACACAAGAATGCAAAAGTGACACTGTAGGTCAAATCAAGGTCCATCTACTTTGTCACTTCATCTCCCAGGGGAACTGGTAGTGGATACCAAGCCAAGTTTGTACCATATCTGTTTGAAGAATGTGAGAATTCTTCTGAGTGAACAAAAAGGACTCAATTTGTACCACTGCCTGGCCACTAAGACACCATCAATTCTAACTCATTCCAGCAAAATGCCAAATAGGCCTCAAATTTGTCGCAATAAATTTTTTTACTAAACTGGTCACCACCGTAAGGAATCAAGAAATCAAATAAGTGGAAGGAACCATGTCTCCACTGCACCCCTCCAACAAGACTACAGCATGCATATCTGACACTGAGACAGGAAAGTCCAGGCGCTTCCCAATTGTGCCGTCCACTCTGCTACCACCAGCACTGACTGCACGTCTCCTCCCCCTCCCTTGGAGGACATACAGAGGAGAAGGGCTGAGAGGAGGGAGCAGGATCATGGGCTTGGGAAGTCTCTACTTCTGCCCTCTGCCTCACCAGCTCTCAGAGACGAGGGCACTCATACCCTGAGAGACAGTGATGCTGCCTGTTCTTCTGGGCTGACAGAGATGCTCCAGCAGCCATGCCTGGAAGCACTCAGCGCCTGTTTTGCTTGCCTTCTCTGTCTGCTCTGTGGTGCAGAAGAGACACCATTAAACAGCCACATATACAACCATTTTAACATGTTTAAATCAATTCCACCTCCATTCAGTTAAGTGTTGAAACCCCCGTGTGGCTGGCAATTCCTAGAAGAGGACGGATCTTTTCCAAAAGCTAGGTTGAACTTAAAGTAGATACAAAATAATACTATAGATTTTCTTTCTCTCTCTCGTTCATCACAGCCCTAAGATTAGCATAAAAATGTGCTATCCTAACTAAGCAGTCTGTTAACTGATAAGCTATCAAAAAATCATCTGTTATTTTTATAGCTCAAAGGCAGATGCCATTTCAAGAACCAGAGTTGATTGAGTAGGATTTTTAGTGCTTCGTAGATTTATCATTGTAAACTTGAGGTATTTTAAAACGGAATGATTCAAGTCTTGAAATATTACCTCAAGAGCAATCAAGCATTAGGATTTTTGCCGGTCTTAAGTTTTATCGGGGATGAAATAATTTAATCTCATATCATAAAGAATTTGAGTTGTTTCTTAATATGTGCACTAAAAAAATCTTTCCTGCACTACAGTCCAAACCGATGTAATTACTCAAAAGCATGGATGTCAAAGCTTCCCAGCTCGTCCTGCAGGGCCCCCTCCTGCACATTCTGTTCATATCCCCCTTCTCGGGAGCATATTTGGTGAGGACCTCAGACAGCCAGTTGCAATCAAGCTTACTGTATCAGGTTTAATGGTTTAATTGGCTTGGCACTGATGTGATGCCCTGCCAATATCTGTCCCATTATCCTGCTGTGTGTTGTACAGACCCTTCATTATAGAGCTGAAGCCTACGTGACGCTGCAGGAAAGGAAAGACACAACCAACAAGCACGGTGCACACAGTAAATCAAGTGTGCTGAGTTTTTCAATAGTAGGCAGAGTGGAACGGGGCCAACGTGTATCTCATAGGAAGAGAGAGGAAAATGTGGAACGACGCTAACCCCACGTTACGTGTGATGTGGCCGCTTCATCGGGAAAGTATGTATCACTGTGGAGAAGCAATCAACAATACCAGAGGATTAAAAAGCTCCAGTGAAGGGGCTTCTCCTTTCGTAATGAGAGACAGGTGCCAACAGGAATTAAAAGTCTGCAACCAGTTATTGCGATTAATATTGAACTTTTGTGAGTTCTACAGGCTTTCACATCAAGGCGTGGGCAGAGTGGCTTTCCAGGGCAGCTCTTCCACATTTTATACCAGTCAAAACAATTAGACATACCTCCAAGCTGATGTCCTCTGAAAAAGAGGCATGACATTACCCCCAAAAGAGAAATAACAGGAGTGTCAAAACACGCATATCACCCACTTTCAGAGGAACTTGCCTCTGAAATACTTCAATGCCTACGACAGCACAAGCTTGCATAGTTGGCTCAATAGCTTTTACTCAGTTCAGGGTTCTCCACACAAGAAAATAAATCACTTCAGTCAGAAGACAGACTGGAAGATTTTTTTTTTTTTTGAGCAAGAAATAGTCAACCAGCCCAAAGAGACAGCAGAGAACCATGAAGATATAGCCTGACAGACAAGAATACTTTGTGTGTTGGTTCTATGCAACTGACATTTCAAAATGCCTCATAATTGCACTTATCACTGGTTAATCCCAGTGCATGGTCTATTGCACTAATGCTCTGCATAGTGACATGTATGCACGTGGCTGGAGTATACTGCTGGGAGCCTTCTGCAAGTTTCCTGAAGGATTCCTGGTTCCACGTGCTCCTGACTCCTCCTGCAGGCAACTGAACTCCTCATTACACAATAAATATGCACCTTTCCCAAAGCATATTATGCTTTACTCCATTACTCCCTTCAGGGTAGAAGGTCCAGCAAAAAGACTTAACGAGTACAGATTTATCTCACTTAGTCTATGGAGCATCCAACTTGCAGTACCTTCCCTCAGTCCAGGTGCTGCCCCTGCTCACATTATCACAGGGGGATCATGCAGCCTTTAGCAGACAGCAAGGGCAGCGTGGTAAGTGGCTTTTCTAACTGACTGATGCACAGGTGCCCTGCCTCCTTCTCCATCACACAGTGGGGGATCTTGTGTATTTGAGGAATATCCATAGCTTTGGAAAGAGCCAAAACCACCCTGATATTCATTCTCTCCCAGGAAAAGATGCATTTTAGCATGTAGAATCTCTGACTGCCTTTTGAGCAGGCATAAGCTCACTCCGTCCTTGCTCCAGTCCAACCACCTGTGTTGGTATGGTCACTATCTCTTCCAGAAGCATGCTAGATAAATTGGTTTGGAAATGACATCACATACTTTGATATGTGCTACCAAAGCTCTGAGTGAGCTACAGTGCCATCCTAGGGATTCATAAGCCTCAAATAAATGAATTTTTAAAGCCAAGCACAGCAAGGCACTGGAGCAGGTTAAAAGCTGCTATGTCAAAGCTGAAAAAGCATTAATAGTCCAGGGACACCTCATTTTGTGCATGAATTTGCCCTACTGATTTTTAGCAGCCACTTCCCTAACATACCTCAGCTTTTGCCAGCTATCTCCCAATGACACGGGCAGAGATGTTTTTCTTGCCCAAAAGAGTTAAGTCATCAAACAGCTCTGTACGTACAAGGCCAACCTTTCCTGACCTTTCTGGCTAGACCAACTCCTGTTACATTAACCTCTGACCTCAAGTCTCCTTAATAGCAATATTCCTGGGCACTGTGATTTCCCTCCCACTGTGTTGGCTCAGGGATATATTTACTATCTTGGCTTCAGAATTTATTTTTCAACAGAAGTGGCAGGGACCACCCTATTCCACCCCCTTCTCATGCAGTACAAGTCAAGTAATTCTCAAGATATTATTTTACCCGAACAAATGTGCTTCAGACTCTCCTTAGCTTTTTACAAAGCCCTGACTTCCTATCAAAATCAAACAGGGACCTGGTCAGATTTGAGGTGGATATAAACAAGAAATGGGAGCCTATAATTGGTGATGGAAATCAGATAAGCCCCTTTTAAATACAACCATTGATAGAGCAATGGGAACTCAAATTACCTTTGATTAAGTCTCTTAAGAAAATAAAGTGAGGGGGAGGGAAAGGAGGGTCTGGCTTAGTAAAACCACCCTTGTGGATAAAATCACTGGGAGAAGAGTGGAAGGAGATGGGTGTAGCTTGTCAAATTCCCCAGCACTGGATGAAGCAGGACTGCAACCAAGGAGAAATTCCTCATCCACCACAGCCAAGTCAGTAGTTGTGACAGAGGGTCCCACAGAAAGAGCCACGATAAGCATTTCATCTCCAATGCTGTCACTGCTTTGGCCTCTGTAGCCAGAGACAGTGCAGAGATTATGCACAGAAAGTCTCCTCTTCTCCAGGCAGAACAGACCAAATGCCCTCAGCTGCTACTCATACAGCTTCTCCTCAAGGCCTTTCACTGTCTTCATTGCCCTCCTTTGGCTTAATATCTTTCTTATACTGTGGTGCCCAAAACTGCCACAATATTCAAGGTGAGGCAGCCTCACTGCAGAGCAGAGCAGGACAATCCCCTCCCTCGCCTGGCTGGCGATGCTTTGCCTGAAGCCCCCCAGGACACAATTGGCCCTCCTGGCTGCCAGGGCACTGCTGACTCATATTCAGCTTACTGTGGACCGGGACCACCAGGTCCCTTTCCCGGCACTGCTTTCCAGCCTCTCATTCCCCAGTCTGTACACACATCCAGGGTTGCCCCATCCCAGGTGCTGAATCCAGCACTTCCCCTTGTTGAACTTCCTATGGTTGGTGACTGCCCAGCCCTCTAATTTGTCAAGGTCTCCCCACAGGGCCTCCCTGCCTTCAAGGGAATCAACAGCTCCTTTGAGTTTTGTGCCATCTGCCAACTTGCTTAATATCCCTTCCAGTCCTGCATCCAAGTCATTTATGGAGATGTTCAAGAGCACAGGGCCCAGTGGAGCCCTGTGGAACCCCACTAGTGACAGGTCCCCAGTCTGATGTCACCCCATTCACTATCACCCTCTGTGCTCGACCTGTGAGCCAACTGCTCACCCACCACATGATGTGTTTATCCAGCTGTGTGCTGGATGTCTTGTCCAGAAGGATCATGGGAGAGATAGAATCAAAAGCTTTACTGAAATTCAAAGATATTACATCAGCTGGTTTCCCTTGATCAACTAGACGGGTCATAAAAGGGAACCATGTTGGAAACCATAAGCAGGACTTTCCTCATGAAACCATGCTGGTTGTGACTGATGACAGCACTGTCTTTCAGGTGTTTTTCAATACTTCCCAGAATAATCTTCTTCATAACTTTACCAGACCCTGAAGTGAGACTGACAGGCCTGTACTTTCCGGGGTCCTGCTTCTTGCCCTTCTTGAAAACTGAGAGAATGCTCGCCAGCTTTCAGTCAGCTGGGACCTTTCTGGATTCCCAAGACTGCTCAAAAATCATCGAGAGAGGTTTTGTGATGACATCAAGAGCTCTTTGAGGATTCTGTGATGAATCCCATCAGGCCCCATAGATTTGTAGGGATCTAGCTGGAGCAGCTGATCCTGCACAAATTCAGAGTCAACTGGGAGTTGATCATTCTCACAGTCACGGTCCTCCAGCTCAGGGCACTGAGGCCCCCTTGGTCTGTCATCCATGTTGAAGACAGAGGCAAAGAAAGCATTAAACACCTCTGCCTTGTCTCTATCCCTGTTTCAGAGGTGACCATCCTCATCCTGTAACGGGCTAATGATATTTCTATACTGCCTATTGCCATCATTTTCAAATATGATATATTTGAAAAAACTCTTTTTATTGTCATCATTTCTGTCCAGCTTCAACTGTAGTTGAGCTTTGGCCACATCAGTTTTCTCCCTACAGTGGTAAGCAGCATGTCTGAATTCTTTCCACATCACTTGACCTTGCTTCCACTGGGCGTACACCTTCCTTTTTTGCCTTATTTCCAAGAGAAGATTCCTGTTCAGCCAAACTGGCCTTCTGCCTCACCTGCTTGACTTCCGACATTTGGGAATTGCTGTTCCTGTGCCCTTAAGGAGGCGATGTTTGAAAAGTAACCAGCACTGATGGACCCCAGCACCTGCAAAAACATTTTCCCAGAAGACCTTACTTATTAATTCCCTGAACAGCCTGAAGTCTGCTCTCCTCATGTCTGGAGTTGAGGCTTTGCTGGAACTTTTCTTCCTGTCAACAGAGATTTTAAACTCAATCACTTCACGGTCGCCGTGGCCAAGATGACCACTAATCCCCACTTTGCTCGTAAGATCCACTCTGTTGACAAGCAGCAGATCAAGGAAAGCATCTTTCCTAGTTGGCTCTCTTAGGACCTGTTCCATAAAGCTGTCAGCTAGTTCTTTTAGGAGTCTTCTGGACCAGATTGTACCAGCTGTGTGATGTTCCCAGTTGATTTCTGTCAAGTTGAAGTCCCCCATAAGGACAAGGGCAGCTGACTTGGAAGTGTCCCTTGGTTCCTCAAAGAATAGTTTCTCAGCATCATTGTCCTGGCTGGGAGGTCTATAGCAGACTCCCATGATGACATCTGTATTATTTGTTTGCCCCTTGATTCTTACCCGGAGGTTCTCAACTGTGCCAGCGCCGATTATGAGCTCCATACATTCTACACCTTTTGTTACATACAGTGCCAGCCCTTCACCTCTTCTGCCCTGCCTATCCCTCCTAAACAACCTGTGACTGGAACGCCCTGTTGAACAGTTAAAGGTCTCATCCCACCAGTTTCACTTATGCCAATGACATCAAATCTCTGGGACTGGGCCAAAGCTTCAAGCTCCTGACTTGCTCCCTTTTCCTGCCTCTCCCCAGCGTGGCTTTTTACATACTTCAAAAAGCTTATCCTAATTCAAAAGCTAACCTCGAGCTCAAAATATAAATATACTCCAAGGAGGACAAGGAAGGACAAGGCAGGTTTACTAGCATCTCCCAAGTAAGCAGCTCTGTCCAGCCAATGACCAGTTGACGCTGAGCCCTGGTCACAGTCCTGTCTGGAAGCTGCAGCCTGCACAGGACCACTGGCACAGGTGCTCAGCACCTTGCCAGGAGAGCAGCGACTGCCTCTATCACACCAGCAAATGGGGATGGACTCACTCCTTAAAAATCTTCTCCCAAAACTGTTTTAGTGCCCTGCTAATGCTGAGCCTGTGAAAACCTGCAGCAGCCATGATGCAATCACCACATGCATATTAATTCCTCCACTCTCCACTGGACTGGGAAGGGCTTTGAAAAAACAGTAGGTGTTCTACCTGTTGCCACGCAGAGCACAGCTGATGGCTCCCACTAGACAGCACAAGACTGAGCTGTGTGTATGAGGCCAAGTGTTCTTACCTGAGGATGTGTGGTGCCACGTGCTGTTTCTCCTCACAGGATGAAGGGAGAACAGCACACCCAAGAGAGCCTCCTCTGGCCCAAGCACAGACAGGCACTGCAGGGAAGCAGCTGGAGAAGGGAAAGGCTGAGCACAAACAGTGTGACAGCAGTAGACATCCCTCTGGGCAGTGCTAGGAGCTGTGCAGGGGAGGACCAGGCAGCAAAATGCTGGGCTTGTGTTTATTTTCATTTAGGGACGCCAAACAACACTGGGTCTCACTTCAGCTAAGCACCTTCTACTCATGTTCAGACAGGCAGACTCTCCCCAGAGCTCCCTGGGGTACCTGGCCACCCAAGCGAAAGCCATGGCAAGGTGCTCCCTGAACCCAGGCAGCCTCAGGTAGATGTTCCCAGGGTGCCTGGATGGCGACACAGCACAGAGACACAATTAAGGGGACACGCACTGTGTTAGATGTCAAGAGCTTGTTTTCACACAGTACTTCTGGCTCTAAACACAACCCAAAATCATGTCCTCTGTGCAACCCTGCTGAAGTCAAGGTCATCTCCCAGCCTGTCACTGAGGCACCTCACTCCAAACCACAGGCCAGTTTGCTCCTGCACTCCTGAGTTTCGGATCAGGCAGCCACAGCTCAGGACAGGTACAATTACCACGCTACTGTAAGTAATACCTTCAGCTTAATTACAGACCAAAACCCTATTTGCGGGTCAGTACTCTGTCAGGATAAATAAGCATTTTCACACAGTATTACATTTCTCTATTTCTTTTGGCTGATAATATTGGATACTGCCCAAGTCTGTCCCTAATGACCACAATAATCGTTATTATCTGGACTCTAATCAGTGTCATATGTAACCTTATCACACACACCTCTTTGTAAACATGCAATATTTAAACAAGTGTAAGGTCATAAGGAACCCTAATATTTTGAGCAAGTTTGAGAAACAAACTATTTATTTTTTTAAGAATGTTTAAAATTAAAACTTCTGATTCTGGAAAACTGAGTATTTGGGGGCTATTGGATTGAAATACAGCTGCATGCAAAACTGATCTTTATAGGGATGGATGGGTCCCTCTGTGCAGATAAAACCCAGATTTAAAATATTTCTTTTAATTGTTATTGTCTTTGTGCTCAAGGACTGACTGTGGGAAAAATGCCATTCTCTGACCATAAAAATAAAAAGAAAATATAATAAAGCAGTAATTGGTCAATGATGATTGAACTAACGACTTTACAGTGCCAGTCAAACACATATAATAATTGCTCTTTGGACTCTTTATGAAGGTACACCACTGTTTCATAAGACTAATCCAGCATTATAAATTCTTCATTTTATATCAGTTTCCACCATTATCACATAAGCCTTATGATAAATTGCATACCTTATTAAAGTTTCCTAATTTAGACAACATAAAGCATGATAAAAATGAAGGGTTATCTCCACTGAAAGCAAGTCAGATGCAAGTTGTCACCAAGATGGCAATTACTTCCCTTCATTTAAAAAGCTGAATGACGCGGCATTGCAACTATTGGGTGCTATGACCTGCCCCTTCTCCTGAGGCAGGAAGCAGAGAGATCATATGAATCTCCAGGGACCTGTAAAAGGGAGGGGAGGAGGGAGGAAGCTCACCTGTGGCCCCTGTGCAGCCTCCCACCAGCACAAAAGCTGAATGCATCCATAGCCAGCTTCCTGGGATGCAGACATGGGCACACCATGGCTCAGCCACCTCAGCTACTCAGAGTGTGGTGTGCCAGTCCTCCCCCTTTGCTGTGGCAGCTGTGTTCTGTAACTTTGAAACCTGTAACTGCTCTCATGACAGCCAGCACCTCAGAGAGGAAAGGCACACCACCCGCCAGCAAGTGGGAGTGCCTGGCGACAGCCAAGGGCTTCAGGGCCCAAGTATTCTTGATCCAGCTGTCACATGCTGCTGTAGCAGACTGCTCAGCTGTCCGACTTCTTCCACTCCAAGGAAGTGCAGAGGGTAGCCTTGCGGAACAAATAATAGGGAGCATTTCTAGGTATCGTTACCTGTTGGTGTCGTACTTGTGCCACGTGGTGCCCACTAAGATCAGGGCTTGCTTGTGGTGCCATTCAGGTAAGTCCTCATCCTTAAGTACTCCCAAAAGACACAACAGAGCAGAGGGAAGAGAGCACCAAGTCTATCAGTGTCTGTGCAGAGAGCCAGTGTGGCCGAGAAAAGGTAACAGACTGCTGAGATCCCTTTATTGCAGAAGGGGAAAGGAAGTCCCTCTTTTGCCTCAACATCCCATTAAAGGCTTACGAGCATGGGGTTGTTAAATGAAGCTGGAAAACCTTTCTGCTTTCCTTAATGCATATCTGGAGCCTAACAGTGCTCCCAGAACACATATTTTACTTTTTCGTTTTCTTTTTCTTAAATGTAGTGTTGGAAATGTATTAGAAGACCACAATTTAATTTGCATAAGGAGAAGCTCCTCTAGCAATTCTCCATTCTGGTTGCACCCTCACCCCCAGTCCCAGTTCTGCTCTGTGGGATGTGCCAAGGAAGCCAGTACCCCAGTCCAGTGAAGTTGCACAGGGTCCTTTCCCTGAGTAGTCAATTTTGAGACTTCACAGTGTCTGTCAAGCATGCTAATAAAGTTCTCAGTAGCTGACTGTGTGATTGTCTATTAAACAACACCACAAAGGAAAGCATTTGCTCTCCATAGCAGCACTCAGTCACTGCTACCTAGCAGGGGCTGTCTCTGCCCTCCAACTGGACAGCCTTTTTGGCCCCTGATGGAAACAACTGGCCAAAGCACAGAGTGACAAAGACTCTGCAAAAAATGCTGTGTGGTGGCACAGGCCACCCACAACCCACTCCACAACATTAGTGGGACCCTTGGCATTCTGGTATTACCCAGAAAGCGATGCCAGCTTCCCCCAGCATAGGCTCTGTTATGGTAAGAAGTCATGGCACAAAGTGCCAGGAGGTGAGAAAGAAGTAAGCATTGAACAAGGGGTGCACAGGGACCCAAGCAGGCCCCTTGTATGCTCCAAACTGTACACAAAAATTAATGAGAAATATCAAATATCTCCTCCTATCGAGGAGATATAATATGCTTGTATGTCAGTGAAATCTCTACAGCACCAAATTCCACCATACACTTTGCATAGCCACATAAAAATACATAAGGGAAGAAATTAACACAATTCCTTGGGTCACAAGTAAAATACTGAAACAATATTGTTCCATCATATACTGTTAACATGCATTGGCACTGCAGGACTTAGAGCCCAGGTTGCAATCACATCTCCAGTGGAAAGGATGAAGAGACAAGCTAAGAGAACAAGGAAAAATTTGTGGTATAAAGAAATTGAGAGAGGAATTGTCACATTAGAACCACTGCTGCATGCTAGGCAGTGAGGACCCCCACTGTAGGATGCTGAATGGGACTGTGCTTCCTTGTCTGCCACAGTCTGAGTCAGGGAGGCCGAGATTGTGGGGAGGGAGGATCTCAGTTCCTGAGTGCGCTGGAGAGTGGGTGTCCACAACCTGCTTCTCCTTGGCACATGGTGCTGTTGTTGCAGGCAGTCCTGCTGGCTCAGGGCAGAGGCAGGACAGCTGGCATATGCAGGCTGTCTCCCAGAGAGCCATGGCAGGGAGCCGGAGGTGAGTCTTTGTAATTAAGCTTTTGTCCACTGTATGTTACCTTGAAGAATGCACCAAGATTACCAAGTAAAAAATATGTCTTAGCCACGGAGCTCTGAAAGGATGAAATTTTGGCTTTCCTCTGCATCAGAGACTTATCTACATACATTATCCAAATGAGATCTGGGTACATGTTAAAGCACTAGAATCAGCCCAGACTGTAGAAGACAAAGCCCTCCTTGTACTGCAACAGACTTGAAGCACACTTGAATGACAGCATTAAGAGTTGCAGCTTTGACTCATGGGTCACAGCCCAAAGTTCCTCTCACCTGACCTTGACCCACAGCTTCTGGAGAGGACAGCTTTGTAATCCTCTGCAAGACTAAGAATAACTGCCCAGTAGGAGTTTAGAAATTTAGAAATAGTAATTTCATCCTGAATTGCCATCAGACAACAATGCTATTTCGACACAGGAGATGTGGGCTGGGGCTGAGGCAGCACCCAGGAACGCACTGCAGCCTTTAACCATCCTGTGCCTGTGGCCCAGGCACACCACACAGCCCAGCAGCTCTGGGGCCAGGGGATTGTTAGAGGATGGCCACTGGCGTTTTAAATGGCAAACACTTACTATACTGATCAAAATTTATATTTGCTCTGTGCAGCCAGCAGTCTCAAGCATCAAAGCTTCTGTTTCAACACTGTGCCAAAACCCATAAAGTTTAAAGCTTGACCAAGCATTGATTCAGCACTAAAGCAGTAGCCTGGACTCTAGAGATTACTGAATAGCTGGATTAAATAAACACTTTAAAAATACCTCTAGCGCTGCTAATAAAAACTGGGACTAAAGAAATGCATAGATGAACCTTTGTTTCCTGAGTAGAGCTTTTATTTTCATATATATAATAACTATATTTACAATGGGAGCATTCACAGTGAGATCAAGGTCCTAAATACAGGTATTTTAAGACACACGAAAAATTAATTCTATTTGATGCTCATTAACAGGGTTCAAGGGTCCTGCCAACACTTCCTGTCTCTTCTACAGAGAAGGAAAACAGGGAAAGATCAGATGGAGTAAAAGAGCAGGGACAGGGGGAAGAGTATGAGTTACAGCAGCATCTGTGGCAAAAAGCACAGCTTCAATATTTCAAAGCTTCAAAAGACCAAACAAAAAGCAGACATACAAATTCATCTGAGCTTTCTGTCAGGCAGACACATACATTAGCTATGTGGTGCAATGGCACATCTACGAGCTTGAGCTGACCGGGGCACATAGGGCACACAGCCTCCACCTGCTCCTTATCTAAGCACACCCCAATTAGCAGTACATCTCCATGAGCAGAAAGACCAGAAACAGAGCTGGAAGTGCTCTCAACTTCATCTATGGTTTCACTGTACCATCCGTTTCTCTTAAACCTGCTATTCTGGAGTCATGTGATTCCCCGGAAATAAAAATTAGTTAATGGATAGCATTTAAAGCTCTGGAACCAATTCTACTGGGAGTAAAAGCACAGCAGAGAAGACAGCGTTTGTGCTTCCAGACTCACAGTGAGGTTTAAAAAATTTCCTTGAGGCTAACAAAGAAAATCCCAACGTTGTACATGTGGGATTGTGCAGGTGGTGGAGGAATGTGAAGACCCTTGCCGAAGTCCCAGTGCTTGGACCAGGGTAATACAGAGACAGCACCCAGGGGATCTCCTCTGAGAGGGTAGCTTGGATTGGGAGGGGGAGGGCAGCTGTATGCTGTACTGCTTGGGATCATCTGGCTGAGTAGCACAGTCTAGTCCATCTGGAAGGAATAACTAATTATACCCCACCTCTATTTATGTCTAATTTTAACAGCAAATTTCCTAGGATATAAAACATGATCTGCTACCAGTCAGACTCAGTGCTAACGAATGTCAATGAGCACTATGTTACCCTAGTGCTAAATGGTTTTGAACGTCTCCATTCAGTGCTTTGGACTTAAAGAACAAATCAAATAGGATCTTCTTGACTAGGCCATTTTACAAAGAGAGATTTCAAAATATGGCTTTCTCAAGATTTTTCTCATCCTTCTAAAAAACCACCACCATTAAACACCAACAGACTGAAAAAAAAAACCCTCAAAGATCTGATTAAAGCAAGTTATAGTCTGACTAGAATGAAAACCAAGTTTGAGACTGGGTCACAGAGGCTCTCTCATGGCTCCAGAAAAAAAGGGTAATCAGAAGTGTATACTAATAACACAGCTCAACAGAGCTATCTAAAAAACTGTAACAAAGTTTCTTTTTTAAGTTTCTCCACCTAATAAAGTAATTAACTTCATCTTTCTATCCACAGTACTTATTTATTGACAAAAACCACTCGGTATCCCCTCAGTTAATATTTCCCAGAGATTCCCTGTGATGCCCTCCCAGTGCCAACTTGGGATGCGTATCATATGTGTTATCTATGATAAAGGTAGATTTGGTTTCATTTTTCTGTCAGCTGAGTACTGACAGAATCTACCTAAAATGTTTCCACTCCAATGTTACTTATTTTCCTACTGTCTTCAAGCTGAAAAATCCATTTAAACTCTTTCCTACTTTCTTTTATCATTGGGTTTGACAATTTACAGTGTTTGAACAAGTGATCTGCAAAGAAAGTCAATGGAAAACATGCCTGAGGAAAATACATGTAAGGCCACAAAGTGATGGAATATAGTTAAAAAATGCCCTTATTGGTAAACAACTGGGTTACTTACAGTCCAAACAAACTGCAAGCTGGGGAGGTGCTGCACTAAGCACCCTGCATATTGTAAATTTCAGTGATCAAGTCTCTTTACCAAATTTCCAGAGCTGCTCTTAGTAGTTCACTGTGGGATACAAAAGGGCTCACCACAGTCTAAGCAAACTTCACAAAAAAAAACCCCAACAAAACAACAAAAAACACCCAAACCCTTTGATATCACATCAACACATAGTAAATTTCCAGAAAAAGTGTAAGATCAAAAGCCTTGTAAAGGCTGCCAGAACAGTGAACTACCTCCAAGCTTCCCTTCTCAATAGGAAAGGGAACAGTGGAAGAAGTGGCTTGCTTCTACAATACTCCTACTCCATGCAGAATTCCTTTGGCTGAAGAGAAACATGCTCCAACATTTCTTGTGCTTAAAACTTCCAGAGTATGTTTATATTGCCTACAGTTAAAAGAATACTGATGTGGAACAGTCTAGAATCACAAAATCCATCTTCTGCTTCTAAGAGACAGACCCACCTAGCTTCTCACATACTGTGAACACTGGGACTTGTGTGACTTCTTCCTAGGTGCTGCATACCAGACCCTTTAATGGCACACATGGATATCCTGAGACCCCTTATCTTCTAAACAGGAGGAGCCAGGGATACATCAGCTGGGTCTGCTAGTCATCAGTACAGCCCTTGGTAGCATGTGCTGCTGGGCAGTCAAAGAAGGTACCTGATAGTCTTATATAAAAGCAGTGAGTGGCGTTTTCTAGGATGAAATCCTTACATCAAGGAACCCCTGGTACCTAGGCAGGCCTAAGGTAGCAGAATAATGTGATTTTGGTCAAGTAAGCAAATAAGGAAACATCTTTGAAAGGAGAAAGCTTGGGGTCAGCCATTAGCAGAAAACCCTTTTCATACATTAAACTTTAAGAATATTCTTGGGCAGAAATATCCCAGAGAAAACACTTCTTGTCTAGTATGTCTGTCCTTTATCTCTCTCAGGTGCCATGTAAGACTTCTCCTAATACACCTTTTAAATCCTGCAAACCAGTAAAACCTGAGTACCTCATTGTTGAAGCCTACCATAAAATCATTTCTGTTCTCCAAATATATTTTCCTGTTTCTGTAAAGTTCTAAGATACTGAAGGTAGCCTGGTGCCAGTGAGCTGCTGACTTTGGTATCTGGAGATATATATACATATATATCTCATATATATATATATACACCAGCCTTTGTTTTTCAGAGGACTGATCTTTCAGAATCTGCAAACCTGCAGCTTGGATTTGACTTCTTCTGTAGTCATTTGAGTGATGAAAGATGTCATATCCTTTTAATCTCAGAATTAAAGTGCCAAACTGCAAGGAAGTCACTTATTCAAACTGGAGGAACTACCTTTCTGTAAAAGAGACAGGACAGTAAGGTGAGAGGCCTTCCTGAAGCAGCAGTTATGTGTTATGTGAGTAGGGTTGCAGGTGGAGATTTAACCCCAGTCACAGGCATGAAGGTGTGATCCTTCTGCTGCAGAAACTTAATGCTGTGTTTCATATATATCACCAAACTCGTGAACTTCACTGCCTGTCACACACAGCAGAAGGTTCTGATCAAGAACAATTTCTGATCAAGACCAATTTCCTTCATGTCTACAAGAGCAGTACAGCTGCATAGAGATACGCTGTTTTATAAAGCTGTGCAAGAAAAGAGTTAACTACACAAAGAATAAAGTCAACACTCCATGAGGTTAACACTCCATGAGAATTACTGCAGCTTGGACCACAAGGCTAGCAAACACACACAGGAGCCTTGAAAAGAAGAAAGATCAAAATTAGCCCTCTGGGGCATGTGGCTTGCTATGCTGTCTATTTAAATAAGCCTTAATTTTTTAATTCAGTAAAAGGAGACACCTTCTGCCAGCACTTAAAAGCATTTCGTTCTAAGGGTTGAATTTCTCAGGCCCTGAAAGCTGTAACACAAGCATGCAGTGCCTCAAAAAGACAATCAGGGAGTTTGCTTCTCTGCTCCAGCCTCTCCAGCCCCAAGCTCACAGCAGCCACATCCCCATGCAGATACAGAGCTGCACTGAAGTCATGCTTTATAAGAGAAGACAGTTAGAGAACATCTGAAACTGTTGTCCATTAAACTTGTTCTCATATATCTGTTGTGCATCTTTTCATAGCTGAGCTGCTCTTTCTTTATCATGGGTTTTATTACTCTAGAAATATTTGGGGGTGGTTGTATTTTGTCAGTGAATCATCTGGGGGCTCCGTTCCTCTAAAACATAGACTGGTATTAAACCAAATTTTCTTTTCTGGTATAAAACTGCCCTGTAGTGCTGACACATTTGGGCACTTTTAAATCTGTTCATTTCTGATCTATGAAACATCTCCTTGCACAAGGACCAAGCACCTCCATGCTTCGGGGACTTCTCCCTCACTCCCATGGCACAGTGAGGTCCATGGCCCTTCATCCAGTCCCTGACCTTCCTTTTCTCCATGAATCCCTCTCCCTGCCCACTACCAACCTGAGCAGTGAAAGGGCCCACCAGAGCTATTCCAGAGCCACATGCCCACACAGGGCACTTCAGTGGCTCCTCATTTCCATCTTCTTTCCCCATTTGGATTACACTCCACTGTTTTGAACAACTTGAAGGCATCTCATTTACCCACACCTTGAAGCAGTGCAGACAAGGCCCCTTTCCCTGTCTGCCCCTGGAACAGAGCCTAGAATCCAATTTCTGCAGGACTCAAGCACGGCTGGGGGATGATGCTGTCCTGCATCAAGAAGCATGCTACAGCAGGGGAAAAACCCGTATGAAATGAGCTAATAAACCTTTGTGGCAATAGTCTCTGGGTGTTATCCGAGTGCCAAAGGCCTCAGGAAGCTCTCAGCTCTACCAACACCAGGCTGCAGGCAGCACAGGTCACATCTCTGACGGTGGAAGATGACAGCAAAAGCAAGGGAAGGTCTCTGCACTCGCCTTGCTGCCCCCAGCATCCACCTCCAAAATACTTCAAAATCTATTCAGTTTCCATTGGCTTACCGAAACTCTTTAACACAACTTCTCAGAGCAGGGAGAAACAAGTTTCTTTTTAAAATGGAAACGTCATAATACTTCTGACGTGCAGAAAAAACAAAAAATTACCATCAGATATGTTTGTGCAGCAAGCTCATTCTTCCCTTTCTATAAAGCCACAGAAGATATAAAATATAGAACATCCAAAGACCACATGAAAAGGATGTCTGGATCTGTTAAAGTATAAAGAAGGCCCTACCAGCCAAGGGCAAAAGTTTAGCAACAATAAAAGTGTCTTTAGGGTTTTGTTTTTTAAATGCATAGAGAGAGGAAAAGAGTTTGTGGTCATGTTTTCCAGCTTTATGTATATTTGTCTATCATTTTAATATAAACAGGGTGTATTTATAAAGCCTGAAGAAATGGGAAACAGATTCACTGGTTTCTAAATGCCAAGAAGTCTCTTCAAAGATGATAAGCAATTAAAGAGGAAAGTCAATCAAACTTTTATGACACTTCTGACCAAGGGTTTTATTTTTATTGCACAAAATCCAATGTGACAACAGATACATACAGTAGCTGCACCCACCCGTCCTTCTGTTGTGAGGGGCCTGCCAGCATTCCCAGTAAAATCCCACTTCTGAAAGGAAAACAATTCTTGAATTCACGTACCCTTTGACAGAAGAGTTCTCAGCACTTCTGAATATACTAATACACATAGGAAAGCGTATAGAAATGGATACACATGTACAATTTCCGTATGCATCCACAAATACTCTCTTAGAGCAATTCTCCACACAGCCCCCAAGGAAACACGATCTGTTTTCTACAGCAAATGCTCAGGGGAGTCCAGAAATCCTTCAGTAGCCCTGAAAAAATTAAGCAGAAACGGAATAAAGTAGGAAAACAGACAATGCAGCTGGTGCGCTATTTTACACCAGCCCCAAATATTCAGCTTGCATAGTGGTACAGACAATTTTATATTGACAAGGCAGAACTTCAGTTGTCAGGTTTTGACAGGCCATTTTGGTAGTGAAGAAGGTTTGGCTTTTTTCTGGGAGAGGGGGAAGGGGGAGAGGAATGAAGGTGCTAATTAAAGACATAGAGCATATTATGTGCTCATGGAAAGAGAATCGTAAAGTCTCATTAATGGCTCTTTTGATAAAGAGTGACTAAAATACAATGCAGTGGACAGAACTGTGTATTTCACAGAAGAGGGATGCTGCATACTTCAAAATGTATGGTTCCTAACTAAAATAAGCAGTTATAGAAATTTTGAGTGCAATTCATGAAAATGTTTTATGAGTTATACGTCATTAAGCAACTGTAACTTATACATCAAGTAGCCTGAAAAGAAAAAGCAGGATAGGGCATGAGAAAATGAGTAACAAGCTTTTTGAGACAAAAATGTCTTTTTTTCTTATTTTATTTTACTTTTTTTTAAAAAAAATAAAATCTTGTGATAAAAGTTGCTGATACTGACCTTGAGACCAGGATCGGCCCTATTGTACTATCTGTAGTTGTGACACAAACACACCCTCCCTGGATTTATCCCTTTACTTTGAGCATAGTTCTTTAGCTAGAAATCGGCTCAAGCCACAGAAGACCAGAATACCAGAGTACACAGGACTAGGGGAAAGTTAGGAAAAGGCTGCTTTCAGCTAGAATATATTATACTACACAAAGGAGAATGTCTCTGTGTGACGAGTAAGAGCTGACTGTTAAGATCTTCATTCTTGTGGCATTTCTCATGCTTGCTACAAACTAGATCAGAAAAGGTTGTAAAACACTTACTGGGGTGTTACTCAAGTGAGGCTCCAGAGGCATGGCACCTGGACCATCCCACACTGCAGCTCACCTTCCAGCTGACTGAGCACTGCTTGTCCTGCCTACTCCTACAGCACACAAGCACCACCACATCTTACTGCCTCCTGGCTTTGCAGGGAAAGCGAGGTCTGAGTTTTCTGACTTTTTTTAAAAAAACATTTAAAATGGGTCAGTTCTAAAGTACTCATAATGGCTTCGTTCACTTGTGCACTTATTTTTTTTCTCATCTCCTTCAGCTTATTAGGTCTTGAGAGTTACCTGCCAGAATGCAAAGCTCCTTTTTTTTTTCCATCATCAGTTGGGGTGAGCGTCCTTGAGGGACTAAGTGTTTACATTTTTTTTCAGTTTTGGCACAGATGCTCTGAGCTACATTTTATCCATCAGATGAAATTCATCCCGGTGTAAATCCTGAGTAAATCCCAAGCAACTCTAGTAAATCCCTGAAATTTCTACAAAATTATAACACATGTAGGATTTGACCTTGAAATCGCAACAGGCTTTCCTTGCAGACAAGCTAAGTCCCAGTCCCTTCTCAGCCCATCAGTTAGAGCAGCCACCTGTGTGTACCCACACAAACCCAGCAACTCATAGGCAGCAGAGCACTGAGCCCCTCTGGCACAGTTTGCTAGAATGATCACAGCAAAAAGGCAACAAATAATTATACCTGAGGAACACAGGGCAGGGGGTGTCTTTTGTTGTCTTGGTTTTATTGTAAGTCGCTTTATACAAGCGATTTTTGTTTGTTGGGGTTTTTTATGCAGCCTCAGAGATTCCACTGCCATAGAAGGGACATGTTCATGTGTGTTTGTGGACTAAAGGGCCCTCATGAACAGTAAAGTTATCAAATAGCTCATGTCTCATAGAGCTGTTCAAGCCAGAGTACTTCTACTCCCTCAGTGCTAAGTTTGATTCAGGAAAGGAGAATAAGTTAAATACAATGTGACGTGAAAAATACAGGGAGGTAGCAGCAATGAACTGATAAAGCAGACTGCCTTTCCTCTTAAACACCAGGAGACTGCTCAACATTAGTCAAGCAGAATTAATAATTCACATTGAGTAATCTGGAAAATTAGATCTCCTTCTGACTATGCCTGCAAGCAGCTTACAATTTGGTTTTATTCATTATTCTTGGAAACATCCATGAATAATTCTTGGTCCACTAGAATTTCTGTGGGAAGCAAATTCAAAAAGGGGAATGAGTGCAGCTTTGGCCAATACAGTCCATTTTCGGTTCAGATGCATGTAGTGGTCAGCTGACTCTACTGTCAGTGCCGGAGTATTTGCTCGGCTCCCCAGCAACTGCTCCCTTTTGTTCACTGAGAAGGTAAAACATGTTACATTTTCATACTCGGTCTGAGGTACCACAACAATATATCGTTGTTTTCTATGCTTGTTTCAAGTTGCATTTAGCAACAAGAAGAAGGTGGAAGAAGATGAAGGGAAAGTAATTTATTTTGTAGCAACCAAATCTGATATCATCTGACCTTTCTTAGTATCCCTCTCCCAGGAGGGGTTTGCACAGGCCAGAGCCGATTCCTGCTGCTTCCCAGTTCCACAGGCTGGAGCAGTCTACAGCAGCTGAAAGGAAGAGGAGGGAGCCTGACAGCTCTTTCAGAGCACAAGGATGAGCATCTAAATGAATGGTCATACATGAAACTTCACTCTCTGCCTGAAGCACAGCCTAGAAACAGTATTCCAGCTGGCCTGGTGGGAATGACAGCATCTCCAACCTTTGCTCAGTTGGGCTGCCACTGCAGTCTTACCTCTCTTCTCTGAGGACTTGGTTCTCCCTCGCATACCAGAGGCACAGTGTTTTAATGTTGAAAATGAGACTGTGTTCAAAACCAGCCTGAAGGTCCAGGGACCAACCTAGCAAGCAAGAAGAATGAACCTCCTCAAGTGTAAATGTGATTCAAGTTGGGTTTCTGGCCACAGATTAAGAAATACAAAAGGGGGAAAAACTTCTCCAGAAGTTTTTGTAAAAACCTCAACAAGCATATGCCAGTGATGGGGTCACACATTCGATTCCACATTCTTGCAGAGGATGAGAAGACCTCTCAAGGTCCTTCATGCCTTAAGTTTCAAGGACTTTAAAGCCCATCAGCATAAATGTTCTAGGTGATACAAAGCTGGTGGCACATTGCATCATCTGATATTCTGATCACAGTAATGAATACCAGCATAATCAGCACTACAGATGGAATCAGCTGAATTCTGATCTTCCTTGCTTTTCTGGGATTAGTGAGACCCATAATGGTCCTTTATACATTTTTTTTCTTAGTGGTTAAATTTTTTATATCATGCTTATCATCAGGGAGCTCCTAGAAATAATAGCAAATATGCATGCATGAGGGTCACACAACTGCTAAAATGTTAATGTAGTTTATTCTCTCTGGATTCTGCAGTTCTCCTGACCTCAGAAGTTTGTACTTCTGCAAACAACAATGGAGAAAGTTTTTTAGAACTCTACTAATTATTCTAAAATAAGGAGATTTTATATTTTTTTTATTAGCTGCAAAGATACAAAACTCTGGAGACACTGAAAGACAAGACAACTGCCAATATGGAAATTCAAGTACAAACTAAACGTTTCCTTAAAATATTTTGCATTTCTACTGCTGAGCAGCTTTTGGGTTCATGTCATCTGAAGGCCACAGCTTCCCGTCAAGGTATGTTTCTGTTTGCAAGCAATGTCACACAGATCAACAAACTGGAGCTTTCTGTTGGCTATGAAGAACTTAGCTGACCATACAAGTGTGTTACCTGAGCACAGACTGCCTGAGCAGTCAAATACAACCCTCAGTGATAAGGCCCCTCACCCTCTCCAATCCTTTCCTGAGTGACAGCAATTAACCAGAAGTTCTGAGGAAGTCACTGAAAGTTTTTCCACTAGGGATCTTCCCTTCCACGCCTCTCCCTGTCCCATGCTCTCTTTCTCTTCTCTTCTTTCAAATTCACAGTCTCATTTTTAGTCTCTGCAATGTCCTCCTTTTCTGCAGAAATCCCTGCACCACCTCTCTCTCAGCACCACGTCCTGATGGTCCTATTTGCTCCTAATGCTCCCAACCAAACATATGCACACCAAGCTAAACTTCTTGGACTACTGAGTACTCCTTATTCAGACTGCAATGGCCCCACCTCCGGAATTACTGAGGCTTGCAAACTCTTCCTCAGGGACTGCCCTTTCTGCTTCCCTGCAACACAACCCCAGTTAAACTCTCTGAAAGATGCAAGGGTGCAGTCCCAGGAAGAACATGGCTGGACAGAGATGTGGCTCTGCCAGGGCAGAGCTTTCTGCTACCATTCTGCTTTCTGCTAGGCACAGTGAAAATGCCCAGCGCTGATTTCAGCTGAAGTCACGCTGGGTGGGAAATTGCAAACATAGCACAAGCGCACAGCTCCTGTCTCAACCTCCTGACTTCATGCAGCAAGGATCAAGTTAAGTTTGTCAGATGAGCAGGTGGGCTAGACATGAGCAAGTAGGAGCTGCCACAGGGGACAGCTGGGGGCTGTCTGAATGCAGCATCCAGCCTCCAAAGTCTGCCAGTGCCCATCCCATGCCGCTCTCAGGGCAGCCATGGAGCACACAAAGCAACACCCGCTGCTCTGAGGACCTGTGACCAGTGAGAAAGGAGGAGGGGGGTGAAACACAAAAAGCGGGGGAAAATAGCATAAGTGCATAAGTCACTCGCTGTGCTCAGAGAAGCAGAAGACAAGCTGCCCACTGTCCCATGTTCCTGCTCACCACCCACGGTCACCTCAAAAGTGCTTCTCTGCTCAGTGTCCAAACAGGCAGCCAAGCAGCTGCCAATGGCACCATACAAGGGGAAGGGAGCACACTGAGGTACTGCACATCATGGGAGCAAATACAACCTTCATATGTTGTCCTCCAGCCCTTACAACAGAAGTAAAACCCAATGCACAAGCAGTCCATATCCACCCTCCCAGTGCCAGTCATAACTTTATAGACATCACGTCCTCAGGACCTTTATCACAGCTTTTTATTAATTTCTCTCATTTTAACATTTATTAACAGTCAGGATCAAAACTCACCTCTAGTCATGTTTCTGTGAATACAACTAAGACATGAACTTGAAATTCCTCAATTATTCACAGTCATACAAAGGCACACAAAATGAACAAAATGAACATTTGGCAATGTTTGTGCTGCCCAAATTGAAATTAGGCACCAGTCTGCCCAGGCTGCACCTTCAGGCAATGGGGAAGGCTGGGATCCACTGGGTGGAAACACAAAGCGCTTAAACCAGGCTCTTACTCTGAAACATCCTTGGGGAAGGATGCTTTCCTTCAGCCTCCTAAGAAATGTTTGAAGTCAGTCACTGTGAAGCTCCCTAAACTCACACACAGACTCCCAAGGCTTTGTTTTTAATTTCTTACTTGTATCTTTACTAAACAAATGGAAATGGAGGGGTCAGTTTCTGAAGCCAAACAGTACAAAGATCACTATTCTCTTTCTATCCACATCCTTCCAACCCCTTGCCTTTTTTTTTTTCTGCTGATAAAAGTGAAATTATTTTGGTTTTCTAACAGAAGGAAAACAGAGAAATTAAACCAAAGCAGAAGCTCACCACATAATTTTTTCCAGCAAATCAAAGCCATTTTTTTCAATTAAAAAAACGTTTTGATGAAAAATTACAACCACTTTTCAGTGAAGTGGCTTTATAGCTTCCCTTAATCTTCCAGAGACACCCACATAGAGGCTGCATTGTTTAACCAGCTGTAGCATCTCCTATGCAGTCCCACTCTGCAGAGCGCCTTGCTGAGCAGTGAAGATATTTATAGCCTGGATTCCCAGAAGGGAAATCTCCAAGGTGCCGCTAATTAGTTCTCCTAATGCACTGTTAATAAAAAGGGGAAACACATCTTATCGTGTGAACAACAGCTTTGCTGCCATTTGTCATAAGAGGTAGGATATTCCATGAGCGTTACTTAGAGAATAAATTCCATGGCCAAAACGTGGATCTTCTCCAGGGGTTTCCCTTCAGCAGGAGGATCCAATTGCCACTGTTTGTGGAGAGCAGCAATGACCACGTGCAGCCTGGAGCTGTGTTCCTGGCCACATTTGCCTCCACCCCAGGGTGAGGACTCATTATTGCACCAGTGCCCTACATCTGGTTTCCACAAAGAGAAAATCTAAGATTTGGTCTAGACAGGAGCCCTGCTGCACCCAGGGTGGGTGCTCAGACACACTAACAAACAGTTCTCAGGAGAGAGTTGCAATAAGTCCCCCTATGATCCCCTTTGGACTGGATACTTTCACAGGTATTTGCTGCTCTGAGGAATTTATCATTGGACCGAAATCCTATCTTTATCTCTAATAGCAGGTGACTTGTGACAGTCCCACAGTAACCAAAATTACATACACTTCCACTGAGAAACAACTAGCAAACCAGAGTTACAACAAAATGTGTAGAAAACATTATCAAATAAACACAACTTATGTGCTCAGGGGTGTTTCACAGAGTAAGTGGTTACCTGCTGGAGAAACAGAGAATAAACAGTAAATAAATTCTTACACCTCAAATGCCACTACCTTCTGGGTAAAGGTAGGGAACAGATTGAAGTCTTTTACTACCCTGATCCATAAAGACAGGAGCCCTTGCAAATTTTCCAGTTCCTACACTCAACTATTTTAGTACCAAACAGCCCCATTAAAACGCCCACCACAAATCAGCTTTGCTCGCCACATTCTCTCAGCCCCTCACAGAATAAGTGGCTGTTATCCAGTTGACCCCGCCCCCGCAGATACTATATATCTCACTCTCTAAAAGATGTTATGCCTCCTTGTTGCCATGAAGGCAGTCATTAGCATGCTGCCACGGCTCAAACTGCTAGCCTGTGCTCATCTTTTTACATCAAGTACAAATTCACGTGGGTGAGCATCTGGACAAGTATGTTCACAAGAGCTATGGAATAAGGAGTGAAAATTTCAAAAGAAAGCAAGATGTTGGCTAAACTCTTACAATCCTGTAATGTTATCGCTAAGAGCCATTAAAGAAGGGTTTGAAAAGCTTACCTGTGTCTACATGTACCTACAACCTTGTCCAAGTTAACTAGCTGCTAGCTAACAGTACTGGAAGCCTGATGGAATAGTAAAATTTGAAACAACAGGCAACAGTACTAGAGAAGAGTCTTCATGAAGGAAAAACATTTCAGGGGAAAAAAAATCTGGAATAGCTTTTAAAAAAATTAACATCGGGATGTCTCAGTACAATGGTTTTCACCTGCCACATTTTTAGAGTGGGGAGAGGAAGTTACTTGCACCACACAAATATAGGATGGTGAATAAAAGTAATAATGATTCGTGATAAATTCAAGCCAAATTCATGTTTGGCAGCTTTTTCATCATGCCAAGAATTTATCCAATGGTCCTTTTATTTACGATGAAACAAAAGTGACATAACGCTTTGTCATGAAAGAATGCTGTAAATGAAGATTTTTTAATTATATACACTGTTGTTCTTTAAACAACTCTCCAATGATTTATGTTTATAGTCCTACACATGCTGCAGAATAAAATGCAGTTGTGGTCAACAACCATGTGATTTCAGTCTGACACTAGCTCAACATTAAGCCTGGAAGAAGAAAGAGGAACCAAACTCTCCAACAAGTGCTTTTCCTCCTTCTCAATTTTTGCAATGTTATTGAAGCACTGGCCTACCAAAAGCTAGATGTTTACCGTCAGTCAGGCTACAAAAAAAGGAGAACATCCTGGGAGCCAAATGTGAACACTGATGGATATCTCCAGGAGATGAAGAACAAGAGCAGAAAATTCTGATTTCTACTGAGAATTTGGAGAATACTTGTATGTTATATTGTCTTTCCAGTATCTCAGAGCATCATTAGCACTGACTGATCCCTCTTACCCAGAGAGGGGCTTTCGGGTTGTCTCAAGAGACTGAGGTGTCAATAACAGCAGCTAGGTTTCTCTATGCTTTCCATCTCATACTCATGTTTCCTAGCTCCTCAAATATCGTTAAAGCTAATATTCATACTTTCAAAAATTACTACTCTTACACTTCACTGTAGTCAGCATAGGCAAGAACACAGTCAGAGAATTTTTTTCTCATCTGGGACCCTCAGAAATTATTTGGGTTTGCAGTGCTAAGAAGAATGAATTCTGCCCCCCCTCCTTTCTCTGAGTCATCCTTTCCAATAGAGCCACTGAACTTTATTCACTATGAATATGTGTGTCAAAGCAATGAATTGCCAAGCCCCCAAGTTTTGGAAATAAAGGTATCAAGGATGTGATAATTCAGACATGCAAGATCTGTGAGATACCAGCATACCTTTCTACTGACCCCAGCCAACTGATATAATTAACAGAGACAGTTAACTATACAGCCCAGAAGCCAATGAAGGATCAGGGTAGCTGTGAACTGTGTCCATTTATCAATTACAAGGTAAGATATTAAGCAGATACATAAATAGAGACATAAACAGAAACGGATGTGTTACTTCAGAGAATGGTGATGACAGAACCACTGAGAACTGTTTGTACTTATATATGCTTAAAATGACATAAAATACAAAGAAGATGATCAAAGAAGAAATAGACTTGTCCAAAAAAGAACAAATACATATTCTGCTCTTTGTTTTAAAAGGTACTTAATATACACATATTTTTCATTTTCTGGTTGTTTTTTTACCCCTCCTGCAATCTACTTTTCACATTTATAAGCTTAATACCTCCATTCTCCCTGAAATTCAAAACCCTGCAGTGTCCAAAGTCCCCAGAGCTACAGGACAAATTCAGTTCTGGTCAAACACAGGCTGAGGATCAAGGATGAATCCTCTGTGTCTCTCTAACAAAGCATGCATCCCATGTATGATGAACTTCTCTTTCCTCTGGGTTTCTTTCAACACACAAGTTTAGTCCACTCCTTAAGATTTCTGACTTTCAAATAAAATCATCCTTTGAGTTCAGATGATTAGGAGAGCCAAAAGGCATTGTTTTAGTTTTTGCTACATTTAAAACCAGTTTGTTTTCCTTGAACCAGTCTGTCAAAGTCTTTTTGCAGTTCAGGCGTTATGTGAGAAACAGATTTGCCATTAAAATGCACAGTCGTGCCATCTGTATAAAAACGTATAGCACAGTAATGACATAGCCTTGCAAAATCATTAATAAAAAGAAAAAAACAGGAATGACTGACACTACTCAACTCAGGGAGGGGGGAGGATAGAGGGGAGAGACATTGACACCTTTGACTGACAAAGGGGGGAAGAGACAGCCCTGTGAAGAGAAACAGATTGATGCTTCTCCCGGATTCTTTGTCTTCCTGACAGAGTATGGGCAGCAGCACAGGCCACCTACTTGCTGTGTGCAGCACGTTAGGCCAAAAGCTTTGGTGAAGCTAACTAAGAAAGATTTCCCCTACGTTTTCATTTATTTGGGGTATCCTTGCATGAACTCGTTAATAAATGCCTGCTCAGAGATCCCATTTCACCAGGAGCTGTTCCCCTGCACAGGGAAGTGGCCCCACATTTGGTCCCTCTGCAGCTCTCCCCAGCCAGGATGTCACTGCCTCCTGCTGACCCGGGAGCCTCCCACTGACAACACACCTGCTTTCAACATCTGATTCTGAACCTTTATATTGTCTGGGCCAAGCCCTGACGGTACTGACAGCCCCCCAGCCTCACTGCTTCCTAACTGGATTGCTACCCCTACTTCTCCAGAGTCATCCTGCTTGCACTGGAGCTCTTAGTTTAAATGCTGGCACGCACACAGCTTTTTTAACTTCCAGACAGAGGAATCACTATAATGGCCACATCCTTTAGGTTCCCCCTTACAGAGACTGTACCACGAGCTGAGGGAACAAGCACCAGCACTTGCAACAGTAATGCAGAGTTCCTTCAGTGGCCTGGTAAAGGAGCACTGGCTGCTGGCAGGCCTCACGTTACACCTATTAGATATGATTTAGGTTCAGGGTTGACGTGTGTTGGTCCCACCTCACTCTGACAAGCCAGCAGGATACTGTGATTCACAGAGGGAGACGTGCAACTCTTCCAAAAATATGCCCGGAAGGAAAGAACTGATGAGGGCATCTGAAAAAGATGCACATATGGTTTTTTTGATGGCTAAATAGCAACCAGTTCTCTAGACTTTAACTCAGGTCACACAGGTGAATGTTTTCCTTAGGCTGAAGCCTTCTAAAAATATCACGAAAAAGATTCATTTTTGGCTATGTGGAGTTTAACAAGTGTCCCTTAAGCTTTGTTTACCCGTCATCTTGTCAACGTGGCATATGCATCTCTTCGCTATCAGCTACGTGCTCCACCCTTTGCGTCTGGCTGAGTGCTGAGAGCTGACTGCAACCCACAGCCTCTAAACAGTCCTGGGTTGCAGCCCAGGTCTCTTGATGAATCCAGTAACATGTGCTGAAATTGCAAAAGCATCAAAATAATAAAAGCCATAAGAACATCTTTACAAGGTATTTGCTAGCATTCACCCCAGGGACTTCACTATCATTTGACAGAAAACATTGTAATTGTGGTAGGATTATAGATTACAGTTTTACTCGGACTTCCTAAAGTTAACCTCTACCATTACAGACCTAAATTTGGAGCAGTCCATTGTGCCACTTGGAGGAAAGCCGCTAGTTCAGCACTAGCAACTTCAGCTGTATAAAAAGCACTTTTTTAATGATGATTCCTGTTTCATAAGCATGGCACTATTTTTAGCAATATGAGAAAGTAAAGTATGCCTCCTTTTAAATCTGGCTTTTACTGCACCCTGTAATTTATGGTGATATAATAAGTAATTTTAAAATAAAGATTTGAGACAACATTTTAGCATTAGTGTTTTTAAGACAAAACAAACCTTTAAAATAAAACCTAAACCACAGCAATGAAATCTATCATTAAATGCCTACTTTCTGCTAAATTTGTAGCTATGGCAGTTTAAATCTCAAACATTTGTTGTGACCTCTTGCAAAGTAAAAATAATCATATTATTCATTGTGGTTCAAGACCAATATAGGGTATTATTTCATCCTAGCCTTAAATATTCATGAATTATATAGTGTATCTTTTAAAATTGTATTAATTACTCTTTGTTGAGTCCAAGTGATTGCTGGTTTTCAAAAAGAAATGTATTTGCTTTATTTGTGAAGACTAGCACTTTTTAGGCTCATTTATGCATAATACATCAGATGTGACCTGTTTAATCAATGCCAAAGTTCTTCTGAATTAGTATCTCTGTAAGAGTTTCAGACAAAAAGGCTTTTGACTGTTGATGGAAAAATTCAGACACACTTTTTCTCTTGTTCGCTGTGTAAAGCTGCTACTGTACTGTGGAGCCAAGACTCAAAGTTAGACTGCAGTGAATAATATATGCCAACAGTTCAACCCAGCCCATTAATTCTCTCAGCATTTATGTCCCACCAAATAGCAAATCACATGTCCCCATTTATCGCACTGGTATTATTCTGAGATAAGGTGAGTCCTCTCTGCGTGGGAACCAGCCATGGGTTGGGACATAGGCATATGGCAGTTCTTCCTATCAACACACTTAAACAAAAGCCACTTCTCTGCCACCGCTTCTATTTTCATCCAGCATTAACATCAATTGGGAATTGAATGACTTGATCATTAAAAGAAGTGTTCTCTTATCTTGACTTTAAGGAATTGAAATGTGATACAGTAAAGGTTTCCACTACATAAGACTTCCAACTGCTATGTCTTTTCAAGGTTAAGCACCATAGGAGATTGCCTGAACATTAAAAACCTTCTTTGGGCAAAGAAGGAAATTTGTAGATAGTGAAGTCTACCAATTTTTTTCCTCCTATGATTTCTGAAAAGGGTAACATTTAGAGAAGAAGAAATAGAGGAGATTTTGCTTTAAAGTCTTCATATCTTTTAAGCTTCAGACTCAGACATCTAAGTATTTCTCCCTTCATTCTTCAAATCCATCACAGGTCTGTACTATGAACCATCCAAGTGTGGTACCATGTCTGTAGCCATGCATGAACTCCAACTTTAATTTGCATGTGTATCTCAACGGTAGAAGAAGATTTTTGCTGTTAGGAAGGCAAACTACTCGATTTTGAGAAGCCTGAGACAGCTGATCGTGTATTTTGGAGGGTAGCTAGAGTCTGATCTACTGAGCAGATCCAAAACCAGCACACAAACTTAAATTTTAGAAGGGGTCAACAAAATAAAAGTGGTTATCTAACCACTGATACAACCACATTTTATGCAAGTAGAGGATCACTTTAGGCTCAAAAATAATATTTAGCCATTGAAATCCTTCTCTAAATTCCGAAATGTTCTGGGGCTCTTGTCAAACTCAGAGCTGCCAAGTGCTTGCCCAATTTGACAGGACAGAGTATCTAGACCTAGAAAACAGGATTCAGACTTTTGTGGCTCTCTCAAGCAGCAAGTGTGAGCTCTACAGCAGAAAACCTGAAGATTGACATTCTCTTTGGGTTTACACCCATACCAGCTTGCTGACTTCTGTGTGGCTTGGCAGGTGCAAACAAGAAGAGAGTTTAGCTCTTGCTCTTTATTTCTTGAGTTCCTAAAGCTTTTTGTTGTTATTTTAGACCAAGCAAAACATGCACATTTAGATAAAGAAGAAATTTTAATAATCTTTGCTCTCTCTTCAAACATTGTGCAAATGACTCATGTAAATAATAAGCTGAAACTTTGCAATAGATAACTTATCTTTAGTATGGCTTTTCGTGCCACACAGAATAAAATTTGTACCCACTCGTAACATTTTGTCTGATTTTTAGTTGATATCACTGATACTGAGTCTGGGTAGTTTTTTCCTGGTGACAATTTTTCCATAATATAAATTTAAATTTGTGAGAATAAAAAGGAGAAGTAAAAAAGGCAAAGAAAGAGAGAGAAAATCCATGTTAATGGCACCTGGCAACTCCAAGCAAGATAAAACACAAATGTTGTTGTCTGCTCATTTGAATATGAAATTCTCTGCTTGTGATGGTTTTTCTCTGGAGAGCTGAACCCAGAAGGTGGGCAATTTGTGGATGGTAACTTAGGCAAATGCACAAATGGCACCTGCTGCATTTCTTCTTACCCTTGAGATGAGGTAAATTCATTCTCAAAGGACAATTAGAGCTTCAAGTTTGTCCCCACTGAAGCCAAGCTAGTGCTCTCTATCTCCCTGGAAGAGCCATGCTCAGGACAGAGTAGGTGCAATAAATGCTACACACAGACTGGCACCACTTATGGAGATGACAGTGCTCGAGATTGCCAACCTGAACAAGCAGCCTCAACTGAGAGAGGAGCAGAAGCAGCACAGCATTTCTCATTGAGGTAGCTGCACAAAAATTTACAGGTACCAGGCTGAAGTTAACCCAGTGGCAGAGCACCTGTTCTCCCCTTTTCCAGGTGGTGTTAACATCTATGGAACATTTAAAGTTTGGAAGCAAGAGTTCAAGAGTCTCTATTCCTTCTAGCTTTTCCCCATCCCTCTTCTTGAAATCTGTGGCACTCTTCATATTTATAGATGTTTTTTCCTTTTACTAAATACAGCCTTTGGGGGAAAAAAAGCTTTTGCAGAAAATGGTAATGAACTTCACCAAAATATGGGTTTCATGGGGAAAATAAATGTTTCCTTTCATAAGTCAAAAACCCTATTTAAACTGTCATTGTAGTAGTACTTGTTGAACTGGGAGAAGATACAGAAAATTCTCAAACATATTGATATCATTTAAAAACAAATAGGGTGAACAGACAGGGAACTGATTCATTTTTAACTTTCATTAAAAAAACAACTTCAGAAACACTGTAGATGTTCATGAAAATAGATTTTCGTTTACTATCAGCTCTGGAGGCTAAAACCATACTTATTCTCTTCTGAGTCTCACGTAATCTACCAATCCACATTTCAAACAAAAAGAAACAGTAAAATGCATTCATAAACACAAGTGCCAATATGTATGTGTCTGAAAAAAGCTAGTAATTTCAGACTCTTAAGACTCTTAAGTGTTCCCCAAAGAATGTTATTAAAAACTGTTGCAAGGAAAATAATGTTAGTAAACACCTTTATGATGAAATAATTGTGTGGAAGGCACTGTCACATAAGAACATGGACCTGCAGCCAAGGACAATTGCTCTACTTTGCTTAATTCACTTATGAAACATGAGGTGTCAGTTTTATGTGGTTTGGCTGGGATTGGTGTGGATTTCTTTTTAAATCATTCCTACAAGACTAATGAATTATATTTTTCCAGAGCCTGCATTCCATAACACATATTTTATACAGAGGATGTATGATGTATTCAAGGCTTGCTTTCCCCATGAATCAATGAATCAACAAACATCCCCCTATTGTGTAAGATACTATTGTTTGGTTGTATTTAAGAAAAGATTATTTGCTCAGAGCATTGTGAAGTTATGGGAGGAGGAGGTGCACTAGCCAAGGAATCCTTTTGTGATGATTCATGAAAACAGACAATCAGCAGACCAAAGACTTGCCACGGCACGGACAAGTTCGCAGGTCGTTGGTTCAGACCCTGCAGTGCACTTCAAGCCATCTCCCACACAGTGCAGTGCAGAACAGGAGCATTTTCAAACCACAGAGCAGTTTGAAGGATAGAAGAGGCCTTTTCTACTTTTTTGGATCAAACTCTGCCTAGGAACATAAGCCCTTGAATTAATATTGTTTAATGGCTGCAACGTGCTGTACTTGCCTTGGATGAGTAGGGAGACCCAAAAACAGCTCTTGTAGCTCTTGTCCAAAATTCCTTATGCTGTGCTGTTCTCAAGCCTCAGGGTGCTCTATCACACTAATCAAAGCTGAACCACACATCATGCCAGGCTCCCAGCCCTTCCACTGCCGTGGCACAGATACTGGAAGCTTCTGTGGTACCTGGTTCTGTTCTGAAGTGTAAAGCAGGGTTGACACCCCAGAAACCCAGCAGCCCCCAGGTGAGAGAGCAGTGCCTAGGAGAAAATGCACTGTCAAGCATTCATCCAAACCCGATCTGTACATCCCCAAGCAAATCACCACAACTGACTCCTTCCACACATGAATTTGGTACCTGCCAGGTGATGTGCATTGCCTGTGATCATGCACTTCATTCACCCTGCAGCTGCCAGTCACACAGGGTACAGATCAAAGTGACCACTGGAGGCTCAAGAACCCATTTCCCAATGCAGCCTCACCTCTGAACGAGGCACCCTTCATGACCTAACCACTCACTTCTACTCTGGTAGCACACTGCCCCTCCCTCCTTCCAGTGGCCTCTGTCTGCACTTGCTCCCTTAAGACAGCCAAGGGACTGCATTGTCTTGAACTAGACGTGAGGGGAAAATACTGCAGCAGACTCATCCAGTTACATTTGCCGTAAGCTTCTTAGCCCTCCCTATTTCAGCACTGCCCTATTTTATTCTTCAGCTCTTGGCTCAAAGGGAGCAGTGGAAGGAAGTGCAGGTCGTATGATCTCATGGGGCAGGGATACAGAAAACATATGTGTAAGTGAACAGTAACAAGCACAGATTGCCTGCAAAAGGGACCATGCCATGGCAGCAAGGTGCCCAGCAATAAGACTCCTGTCTACAGGAGGGCAGACTTTTCGGGCAAAGAGAAATACACAGACCTGCAAGCCTGGTCATGCACAAGGAAACACAGAGTCCTGCTGACCCCAGGGAGCCCTTCTGCCAGCTGTGGGCACCCCCTACTTCTGTACCAGCAAAGCTCCACGTGGATATCAGAGCAGGGAAAAGTACTCCATCCTGGAGACTGGGATAGTCTTTTAAAACTGTAAATCACTTTGCTCTCTCAGAGTAATTTCAGTGCTATTGTGTAATACAGAGGGAGAAAAAGAAACCCTTTTCTTTTCCCCTAAACAGGCTTTCGCACCACCTACAACCCAGGATTAAACTTCAGAGACAGTTACACAAAGAAAAGGATTTCTGTAAAGAAATCAATCAATCATTCGTC
Organism: Corapipo altera; assembly: GCF_003945725.1. Lineage (NCBI taxonomy): Eukaryota > Metazoa > Chordata > Aves > Passeriformes > Pipridae > Corapipo > Corapipo altera. Next base: position 6,349,286 of record NW_020884877.1, read on the forward strand.
AAGTGTGGGTTCAGCACCTCTAAAAACCAGGCCGTTTCTCAGGTACATGAAGATATGAGATCTTTATTTAAACCACCCTCAAACTGCTTCACTCAAGTCTTAGAAAACTGTGACCTAAATGCCTTAAAAGAGCTTAGATTTCAATACTAGCCTCTCTGGGGCTGAGACTACCATTCCTCAGCATCGCCAACTCACCTTTCCTTTCAAAGTCCGTGTGAAAAGGGAGAAACCACCATCCCTGCATGAGCCAGCCAGCTTTCATTGCATCAACTGCACCAGGGGCTATGGGGGTTGCTGTTACTTACAGCCATTTTACAGCTCCGATATGGGAAGTTACAGCTTTCAGAAATCTGAACGCTCAGAAAGAGAGCCTTTGGCATACTACCCTCTCCCTCACTGTCATCAACCTTCTCCCTCTTTTACATACTTTAAAGCCCTTTGTTATAATAAACTGCCTATAACAAAGTGTTCCAAAGTAAGGCTGGTATTTATAAACTTTTAGGACTTCACTGTTTTATAGGCACAGTCAGAGCTCCTGAACAGTCAGATCTCACTTTTATCTATATTTTGTTAATTTTTTATTGTATGTACATAGGCAGAATAGGTGGGACTGATCCATCAACGCCTGCAGTACACTGAGTAACTGAAGAGAATATTACCTTACCTGAAATGACTTCAGTCCTTTGTAATAAAGACATTCAAACTCTTAAATGCTAAATGGTACACAGAGGCCAACAATTCATGTAAATAATTTTATGATTCAGACCAAAGGATCAAATCAAAGTAATTCATCAATTTCAGTACATGTTATTTAGAAGTCTCTGCTGCACCAGATAGTCCCAAGGCAGAGAACGAGTTATAAACTGAGGGGAGACACTAGTGCCACTGTAGGTACTTTATTAAAATAAAGTGTAGTTCCAGCTCCCGGAGCTACACAGGGCCAGGCCAGGAGCCCGGGCATGGGAAGCAGCATCAGGCTGCTGCCAGGGAGGGGAAGGTGCTCCGCAGCTGCCCTCATAGGGTTTGCCCCCATTTGCCTAACAGTGCAAAGCAACAGCAAGTTAGCTGCAAAAGCAGGTCTGGAAAACACCTGCAAGTCCTCTCCCCATGGAAGCACAGCCCCTTCAGGTGGCTCATCTGCTCTCCCAGCAACAACCAACTTCTGTATGTGAATTCTGCCTCAAACCTCCATGCAAACACATGTGGGAAAGCCCACACTGAGGGAGGGCACTGTCCTGCCCTCTGGCTCTGTACCTGTTGTTTGACTGGGGGCTGCATGCAGGAGAGACAGCCTTTCAGCAAGTTCATGAGCTGCCCAACATCAGAGAGGTCTGAGCAGATGGTGATTTGCTCTGCTTCATCCCCATGCAGAAAAAACATTTTTATTATCAGGCACGAAGTGTTTGGAGGCTCAATATCTGCTGCTCTTTGCTCAGGCCTGCTGACAGAGGTATCACTGGAGGGCTATGTTTTACCACCTTCATATTTATTTACATTTGTGTCTCAAGAAGAGTGGCAATTTGCCAGATTTGAAAGTGCTTAATCAGATCTGATGGGCAGATTAATTAGCGCAGGTCACAGCACTAGTTTCCTTCCAGAAACATTACCATTTTAATTCATTTTTTTGTCAAGGTAAAGCAGGAGGAGGTCAATGCCACCAGCATGTTTTACATTTTGCTAGTTTAAGTCTTCATGGGTTTATTTCATTTCCTCTGAGTAAATGAACTTTGCTTTTATTTCTGCCATGACAGTATGCTCCAAGTAAAATGGTGCAGGCACACACAAGGACTAGAATGCAGACAGACAAAAACCTTATTTATCTCCCTCTTTCATCCATACTGCTCATAATAATACAGTTCTTCTCCCTCTCTCCCCCTGCCATGGTTACTGCCCCTCCAGTATGACCTTGGTATCTCTCCATCTTTGAAAAAAAGGTGTTTTTGGGGTATGGAGCATTTTCATTACACATACATATAAACAGATATACAGACATTTATACAGACATATATTTTTATATATACATAATATATAAGTACAGAGAGAGGAAGGCAGACACTTTATTTGGCTAAACATTATACCAGATTGAGCAATTATAAACTCAGTTGGATTATTCTTAATTTTCACCGACCTGACCGAAATTTGAACGTGGCCAATTATGTACAGACTGACAAACCAGAGAACATAGAGATTAATTTTTTATGGCTACAGAACCATTTGCACTCCATAACCTTGGGAGTGACACACTGCTGATAATCAGGGACACGCATTGTTGTCATGCCACCATGGTAAACGTGAAAGGACCTTTTGCATCTGTCATGCCACAGAAGGCAGGAGTGGCATATGGAGAGCCAAACCTCCCCAGGACACCACTGGGACCACATTACTTTTTGGACAAATGAGAAAGTATTTCCCCAATTTTTCCCTTCACAAGAAGGTGTTATTTTGGACTTCAAAGAGCAAAGGAGGGCCCAATTAGTAAAGGAATCAGGCACTGTCACAGCTTCAGGGCTCCAGCACCCAGCCCAAGAAAAGTCCTCACCACCTACTGTGGTGTTGCAGAAGACAGGACTTGACCCTTGTCATTTCCCTAGTACAGAGTATACAGAACACTACCACACATAAAACATTCCTTCACAGCTTCTGGGGACTATTAGCACCGAACAGGCCCAAGATGCCTCCACACAACCAATCAAGATACTGTGAGGTGAGCAGATCCAGCAGTTTCCTATGAAGATTTTCTAACTTTCTCCATTCTAAGTTTTTCTTAACTAGGCTTATGTTCCTATCCTCTGGCACTCAGATTTATGACAGCACTGAGGGGAGAGAGATGTCTCCAACATTGTCAAGTATCCGAGCCCATGTGTCTGCACAGGGGTTTGCAGGTAGATGTGACCCACATTCTCCTGCACTCATAGCCTTCTAGAAGTTGCACTGCAGTGAGGGGAAAAAACATTTACAAACTCTTGCCCAGTGAAGAGAGAGACTAGGTAGAACACAAGGCAATACAGTTAGGCTGTTTAGGAAGGATATAAATGGATTGAGTTTCTTTCCGTTCCTTTTTTTTTTTTTTTAATGTATCCTCACTCTCACACACATATCCTGAGAAAAAGAGGGGGAAAAAAAGCCTTCCACAAAAACAATGACCATAGCTCTAAAGCCAAACCCCTATTCAATAAAACAAGTAGAGAATGTGTTTTTACATTTCCCTATTTGCTCTGAGTCATTTTATTAAGTAAGTTGAAGATGATAATTTTTATGCCCATTTATGACCACGTTTCCAACACACGTGGCAGCCTATAAAACCTACCACTGCTGCACCCCGCCCAGGGCTGCCTTCCAGCTTCCCATGCTTTCTGCGATTACTGTAATGAGGCACTGCACTACCACTGCAGGTCAGGCAATGTCAATGTTTCCATTCAAACCCTGCTCTGGATGGGTGTCCTAGAGCATGGCTTTGGATTTAACTGGGCTTTGTTTCACGCACTGGGGCAAATTCACTTCCCTCCACATTATTAAAGGAAACAAACCCTTACAAAAACATACTGCCTGATTTTGATTAAATGAAGATGAAGGAGTAGAGAGGGAGAAGCCCTGCCTTTTGTTTGAATGTATATTTGTCTTTAATTATCTCCAAGGATCCCACTGCAGTGGGACAGGTGGTTACAAGATGCTAACTTTTCTCCAGCAACATCCCTCATGCATGTTCAGTTTCCCACTGCTAAAGTGGATGGCACAGTTTTTTCCAGGGCCAGTTCCCCTTTTTGCAACTGTAATTTATAACCACAAAACTTGCACCTGTAATTTTAAACCCACGTTTGAACTGTGGGCAAAAGTCAAGTAACCTCTGTCTGTCATTGCCTTTGTGTGCAGCCAAGTCACAGAATAGGCCGCCACATCCTCTCAACAGAGGGGAAAAAATATTGCAGTTACAGCTGGCAAGATGTGCCCTGCCCCATACAAAAGAACGCAAGTTCTCAGCTATTTTCAGTGACAGTGAAGTTTCTTAGTTCTCTGGTTAGGAGGGAAACCTTCCAAGAAGGGATGTAAGGACAGGCTGCTGGCTCAAGCCGCTGGAATGCTCCAACAATAGTGAGGAGAGATTTAAGATGCTGCCTTTAATCAAAAGGGAGTGTTTAGGCTGCAGCCTAATGGTGACAATGTCAATGTCAACATTGTTAACAGTTTCACTGCTGATCTGATTAGCAGGAAAACCCAGCTAGTCCAGGGCTGTGGGCAATTTGAGTACTTTCCCACCCCTTCACACCCACTCCATCACTTGACTCTAACTTAAAAGAACTGTTAACTTTTATATAAGCCAGATATTTCATAGCTCATTCCTTCCCCTGGAATAGCAGCAGCTGTTATGTATTTATTTTCAAATAATGAAAAAAAAAATAGCTTAAGCAGTCACATCCATATTAAGTTTTTCTGGGCAGGGCCCGTCTTTATGTTCTGTGCTTGTACAGCATCTAATTCAATCTGGAAAATAATAACAAGTAACAACTGTGTAAAAGATTGTTCTAGCATGAACTGACACAATGGTCTACTTAAGATGAGCCTAAATACATTTCCAGTCCCAAGCACTGGCTTCTTACCACTGTGTGGGCACACCTCATGGCTCCTTGTCACTATCACTATCCTTGTCACTGTCACTATCACAGATCTGACTCCACAAGGCATAATCTTATGTGAATTTTTATTTAAAGAATGAATAACTCAATTCCTGGCACAACTCATACTTCCAGACTAGGCTTCTGCCTACCAGAGGTTGCTCTTTACCTTTACCAGGCCAAGCTGCCATTTTGAAATTCACTCTCCACAAACTCATACCTACAACTTTCTAAATCAACAGTTGGGGTTATATTGCTACGTTACACTGGACAAACCTTGCATCTCAAAGAGATCACTGTAACACAGTTTCAGAAGCTAGGTCTCTGCCTCAGCTGTCAGAAGAAGCTGGGCTTGCAGTTGAGCAAACAATTTTTTTGTGGTCCACATCAAATCTAACTAGCGTTTATATTTTGACCACCATGAAATAAGGCAAGAACAGCCCTTCTGACTGATGTCTTGCACAGGACAAACCATTTTCCTTCTTCAGGGTCTATGGTTTTGGTTTTCATTGTTCTATGATAGCAATTCCGACTGACTTCAGCACAAATCATGCATGAAAACAGAAGAATTAATCCCAAGAGGCAGTATTTTAAAAGCTACACTTTATTTTGGAGGCAATTCCTTGGTACAAGAAAATCACCAGTGCCTGATCAACAAGTGCCTTAAATGCTTCAAGACATCATACATACGTATATATGATAAGCTGAAAATGAAGAATGAAAGTACATGTCAGTACTTTACAGAAAAAAACCTTTACAAGGATGTTACAAACTTCAGTCCAGAAAATACAGTAGAGATCAGCAACTACAGCCTCCTATTCCATCAGCTGTTCTTTATATTGCTATTACAAGGGGTTCTCCAACATCTCCACCTGCTGTTAGCTGTTTGGTTGATCCCAAACCAGAAATTATTGTAGTACTCTGAGCATGTGAACATTAGTTGAACACATGGTACTGCTTTCAGGAGTACACAGAATCAGCAACTACAGGGTTAAAAAGTCAAATGAAAGTAAACCAGGTCTCCAAAAGCTCTGGGTATATCCTGCTGTATATACCTAGAACTGTAAAGTTGTACAGTCCTCATGCCAGCCAATAACCACATGATTACTCGTTGTGATCTCTCAGTTATGAATATTGATTTTAAAGATCTATTACCTTAGTGTTCATTGGGGGTTTATTGCTTGATCCCATCCTCCCCTTCATTTTTTGCCCTGAAGCAACCAGATTTGTATCATTTGCATGCCCCTGTGTCTCAGAAAACATTTCTGAATCGTACACAGAAAAGATGGCAAAGATTTTAAATAGGGGGAGGGAAATGCCCAAAAGAGGACACTCACCTCACATGAAGTCTTCCATGTATAACTAATCTCCAAACAAATTTTCTGAAAACCTTATCAACTGGACAGACTTTCCTTAATAACTGTCTTGGAACCAAGAGCTTCATTCCAGACCCAAAAGAGTCAAAAAAAGGTAACCATCAGCACAGCCAGGCTTCCAGAAGGGACAACCATCCCCAGTTCATTGCTGTGGATGATGCCTCGTTTTACCAGTGTGCCTTGGGTCATGGGCTTAATCACCCTAATGCACAGCACACTGCATATCTAAGTACTCTTTTGCCAGAGTAGCTTTGCCTTGTGAGCAAAGGCCAAAGGACACGCTCAAAAAGCCATGACTTGTCTAGAGCAGATATGCCCCCTCTTTTTCTGCTGTTGACAAGTTGCATTAGCAAGGCTGGCATTGCCTGAGTTGAGAACACCAGCCAAAACCCCTACATACAGTAGCTTTAGGGCTACCCCACTTCTTCCCACAATACTTTGCCATACCCTGTGTCAAGGAAGCAAGCAGCATCCCTGCAAACCTTCCAGGTACTGGCAGCCACAAGCCACAAAGTATTTCAAGAACAAGAGGGTAAAAATCTCCCAACATAACCCTTCGCAGACGTACGATGTCCCTCTGTCCCTCTGTCTCAGTGCCAATCCTATACTGAGGTGGAGCACTAGCTCCTGCAGTCCCAGTACCAAAGCTCCTTTGTGCAACAGCTGAAGGGTTTGGAGGGCACTATTTTCCTCAACAATTTCATAGCAGGAATTAGGTAACAGTCATCAATATACCATAGTCATGAGAGTTTCTTCAATATAGCCAACACTGACCATCTGACAATATAGACAGTTGAAGTGTTTGCTCTGGTCCACTAATGTCAGAACAGAATGATGATCTGTGATTTAGCAAGGAACCTGGTTTTGATTGGTTTTATCAAACTAATAGATTCACTTGTACAACTCATAAAATTCATCCCATATCCCAAGAAAAACAGCACATTTAGAAGAAGCCTCTATTTTCATCGAAAAAGTAAACTGATGCAGGAAAGGGCTTACGCTGTGCCAGGAGTTAGTCTGCAGCCACTGCAGGCCCTTTAGCACCCATTGCAGCAGGTACCCCATAAAAAGACTGCAACAGAGAACTGAAATAATGAAGGAAGACAAGGACAGCTTCCACTGGTGTTAGAAAGTGCGTGTCCATTATCCATGTTACACTAACAGATATAGGAGGTGAACTCAGGAAAACCTGTCTAGCAAGCAACTCAGATAAACTTACCATGTTCCACATGCATGGGACATTAATTTAATAGGTAATAAACTACAGTAAATTGAATACATAGTTTCCTTATTACTAGGTTTGCACTAAAGCATTACCCTCCCCATCACTAGTAGGACATCTATCATTATTTATTAGTAGCACAGCCTGCCTCAGTGAAAAGGCAAACAGAAGCCAAAAGGTACATCTCTCATTTAATGGGAAGAGTGACTGCTGTGGGAGGAATAAGACACTGCAGAAGTGATTAGACTGCCGATAAGGTACCAATGGGGATGGAAACAGCACTGGTAGGCAGGCACTGCTCCCACTGCCAATGGATGCTGTTTATGGAATAGAACTTCCTCTCAGGGAGTTCTGATAAAATGGTTTTCCACTGGGAAATGGGATGAGAGAACTTGTTCATCTTAAATACACTGAATAGTCATTAAATGGTGCAATTGTTTCTGGTGACCTAAACCAGACTGAAACCAGTGTCCTGTATATAAACTGATCTGTGCCACTTCACCAACCTCCAGAAATATCAATCATTCCTTAAAAAGATATCACAAAATAAGGAGGAATTTAAGTGATATAATAGTGAGAAATTAACAGCACAGCAATTCAGACATTAGATGGAACAAAACAATACAGACCCTCAGGCTTTTCCAAATAGCTCTGCAAATGAAATTAATTTTTATCTAGGGTACATTTGCGATGAACTTGAGCAGCCACTTGCTGTTCTGCCTTGTTTGACTGCAATGTTCAACCAGACATCCAAATCTGCCCAGGGACTACAGTGAACTGGCTCCATACCTGTGATCTTCCAGAGGACCGGGTAGAAAATACACACACATACACACTGAGTCACACACAGAGGTTCTGTGCATTGTAATGAAGATCAAGGACACCCTGATTACAGCAGCAAAGTGATACTGAACATCTGTTAATGCTAGAGAAGGTACTTCAAAGAATGAGGACAGCTGGACTTAACATAAAATGAAATCGCTAAGTGCTTATGCATGAGGCTGCAAGTGGGGCACACGGGCTCCCAATAGCTGGACCAGAAATGGATCCACCCTGCCATGGACAAGGTGACTCCGCAGGGGGAGTGGCACAAGCCCCTCTCCCACCAGACCTGCAAACCCCCAGCTGCTCCGCTCTACCCAGGGGAGCACTCCCTGGGGCATCAGAGCCCACCTGGATGGTGCTTAAATTTTCTGTGGTGTAAACTTGGTGTCCTCCCCTCCTTCTTCCCCACTCATGAAAAACTGTTCAGCCTGGGGATCAGCTGCATTTCTGTATTTGACACTGTATGTAGCTGGAAACTGGAATTCACACCTTCCTCTATGCCCTTGCAAGCCTGAAAAAGATCTGGATTTTCTGATAGATTAAAAACTATTTTCACTTCATCTTAACACTAATGGAATCATTCATAACTGTACTGCTAAATCCTTTTCCTTCAGAAATATAGGGGGAAAAAAACCAAAAACCCTAAGGCAGACCAGACCTCAACATTTACATTTCATAAAAAAATCCAATCTGATTTTGGAATTTGGCTTTGTTGTCAGTCAGAAAATAAAATATAAAAATAAAAACAATTTATGTGTCTAACATTGCTGCTGATAATGTTTTCAAAATATTTTGTCTTAGAAGGGGCAAAACAAATACCAAATTTTCAGTGTTTCCTGTAAAATAAATCTAAAATCTATGTGCTTTTATGATTCAACCTTATTGAGGATGAACAGGTAGAGGAAGGGAGTTGTGAGATGAAAAAACAGTGTGGGGAATTGCAAAAAACCATTGGAAATCAGACAAAATTACTCAGAATTAAACACCCCCATTTAACTCTACTTTTTCTAGCAACTTTAGATCAAATATTTAATGAAGTGACAATTTCACACTGAAAAAATGGCTTTGTCAAAATCACTTTTTTGAGTTTTCTAAACAATTCTCTGGAAGCCTGTTATTCTGATGTTGTCAAAACAAAATTGTTTTCTCAAGCATGAGAGAAAAAATATCAGCATTTTTTCACCTCACAAATATCAACGATTTACCTGCTTTCATGAAATGTTTTGATTTCAATGAAAATATACTACGGAAAAATGTAGGCCACCTTTAGTTGAAACTCTAAAATGTGCTGTTTTGCCTATACTACCCAGCTAGAACAGTGCAGCCAGCTTCCACCCCGGCCATCCTCCCTAACACTGTGGAAAGGAAGTGTAACACTGCACAACTGAGCTAGTTCTCCAGCTTCTCTGGGGCTGCTCATAGCACTGCTGTTGAGGCCAGCTGTTACTCGTGCACAAAACAGTGCTGGTTTCTCTAAAATCTTCCCCTTTTGTCTTCTTAAATATTCATCCTTGGGGGGAGGGGGAATATCAAACCAATCCTTATTCCACAGAAGATACAATGCTTCCTTATTTAAGCCATTTTTTGTCAAACTGCAAGATCTTGTGTACGTGGCAGTTGTCTATGCATTCCAATACAGAAAAAAAATTGAAGTGGACATACAATGAGGGAAGAACGAAAAAGAATTACACGTCCTGAAAATAAGCCGTCGATAAGAAGCCCGGAGCACTCGCAATTTTAAAGCAGGAGGGAGTCAGATGGAAAAAAAAAAAAAAAAACCTGGCAAAGTTTATTCTGCAAAAGGGCAACCCCCAGCACGCTTGCTGAGGCTGTCAGCGTTGCCTGGCCTGTGCACTCCGGCACAGCCGGCAGCTTGGGCTGGAGCGCGTGGCTGAGCCGTCGTGTTTGCCAGGAAGTTGCAGGGAGCTACGCTGCTACTCGGAGCCTTCCCTCGCACCGACATACAGCTACAGGGACGTGCTACAAACTGCGCTACGAAGTCTTTTGTCTGGTTGCTCTCCTTCAGAGCAACTGTGGCTGCCTCCTCATTCCAGCTCGGGAGCTTGAAGTGATTATAACTTCCTCTAGAAACTTAACTCTCCGACTTTCTGATTTTTAACACCCAAATGGAACACAAATTCATATTATAAGAGTAGCAGAGATTAAATAAGGCAGAATTCATTAATGTGCCAAAAATATGTGCCAATGTGTCTCCAACTAGTTAAAAGACAAATACACAGATTGATTTTTTTTCCTCCCAGTACATCCCACATTGCCTATTTCCTAAAACCTTCTGTCAAATGCATAATCGACTGCTATGTCTTCAAAAATAGCACTTTTTATAATCATTCATCTAGATATTTGTGAGTAGATGTTGCACTGTCTGTCATGCCCATGCAAGACTGGGGCATGGAAAGCATGGGCATCTCTGCTGACAGCCTGGGCAGGCACCTTGTGCTATCTACACCCTGAGTGGGACAGGGCAGCAGGTGGGAAACGCCTGCTGAGGGGACACAGCAGAAAGGGCAATGCAAGGCTGCCAAAGGCTATGCTGGCTGCAGAGTCGGCATCTGCAGCTTCCAGTTCCTCACTTCTTGGCAGGTGGGGAACCAACTCACACGTCTTCTCAGGTCTATGCACCTATAAGCAATTCCCCAGAAGTCCTGGAGGGTGGTAGGGCAGATACAAAGGAAAAGCATTCCCCGTAGAATGACTTCATTCCCAGAGGAAAAACCAAACAGAAGCAACTTTTCTTTATAGCTGCCAAAAGAGCATACTAACTTTCCTGCCGAATATTTTAACACACTATTTCACAAATCCAGTCAGGTTGTCATTACCAGACAAGGTTTCTCTGAATTGACAATCAGTACCGTACTATCTATCTTATAGTCAGTAAAACAATCCCATCTCTAAGGAAAAAAGAGTTTTCAATTTTGCGCAGAAAAAAAACCCAACCCACACTAGCCTGTTTTACTTGTGAGTTCAGTAAAACAGAAATTCCCCCTGCACAAGGGGAGCCATATGAAGGCAGACCTAGAACAGGACCTCCCAGTACTGTTTTTACAGCATTTGGCCAGGTTTACTCTTGTCCTCCCCTGGGTGCCACTGCTTCCCAAAACTATCACCGCAGGTTATCACTGAGATGGCAGACTTTGCTGATGCCTAAGCTGAGAGGTGACTTCCTACTCTGCTCTGTTGCACAGCATCCCCCCGCTTTCTGGCAAGAAGACCTGACTCCAGCTCTTCAGAAAAAACACACTTCTGGACTATGCATTTTTACGCAAAACTGGCAAAGCTGTGTTTAACAACTACCTACAAAGCAGAAGGACCAGAAACACAGAGAGACAACCCCAAGTAAAGTGAGCAGGAAACTCCTCCTAGTACAGTAGCTAGCAACTAGCAGTGATTTCTCTTCTGCAGTGCTGTAAGAATTTACTGTAGATTTTATACTGCTACCTCGGGGGAGCTGCTTATTGTATCTCATTTTTATTTTTACATTGAAAATGTAGATTGTAAAATTTACTGCATCATACGTGGAGTTTAAACTCACAGCCATTAGACTCTTACAACTCTACTAATGCCACTTTTATAGGCGTTGGCCACAATCCTAGTTTACCATTTCATCAAAGAAACAGATGCAGCTCCCATAGTGACCAAGATTTGTGATTTAAATAAACAGGGCTTGGGAAATCTCCCAATGAGTTTTTTTCTCAAAAAAAAAAAAAAATAATGACAGTTAACAAAAAGAGATCTTTCCAAAAACGATTGGTAGGAACAATGCTGCTAAAGTGTAAATTACAAGGTGGTAGGAAGTAGAAAAAAATTGTTCCCACATGTTTTAAGCAGCATCAAAGAAACACTTAACTGAAAACAAAATAAATACGTTGAAGGACAGAAAGAGGACCTCATGATTTCTTGAGTTTGGCTTACTAACACTGAGAGCAACTATAGAGCACTATTAAGGAGGTTTTGCATGTCTATACTCAGAGATGAGTGTATATATAATCATGTGTATATATGTATATATAATCAGTATATAATAATCATGACCCAGAGTCTGCTGCTCCTTTGGCATAGGTCAGGTTGGTTTAATCCCTTTCCAAACTATAATCGGGCTAAGCCAGCTGGGGCCTGTGCGCTTGCCTCTTGGTTTCACCCGGTTCACCTGCTGTTGGACACATGAGAGAAAGGAGACATGTCAACACATGGCAACCCGCCTTTGCTGGAGCTGGCTGCAAGGATTGCTGCAGGCCCTGCCTTGAGGTGCAGAGAATAACCATCAAAAATGTCTCTTTTGGCAGCATTTTACTGCAAAAGGGGAGGTGTGAAATGAAATTCAGAGGCAGCTGTGTTACCATGGTCCAGCTGTATGTTCTGGCCCTCCTGCGGTCCACACCAAGCTTTCCCTGCAAATCCTCATCCCTGAAGCACCAAGGTCCTTTCCATTCCCACAGCGCTTCCTCTGTGCCCAGTGTCCCAGTGTCAGCTTGCTTATATTTGGAGGCATTTCTGTTTATTTTTCTCTCCTAAGTAGCCTCCCTGCCATCAGCTAGGATTGACTGTCTGGGGGAATGGGCAGGCAGTATTAATGAGCTCTAGACTGCAAATTCTCATTATTTGTAGCAATGGTGAAAAGAAGAAATTCGTTTCAAGGAGAAATTCTAAAGCACAAAAGAGAGCATATTTGAATCACCAAATCCGTCAAAATAGATAGAAGGATAAGTTGTCAGATCTACCAGTGGAGATGAAAATGTCTCACAAGTTAGCTTTACAGGCAGGAAGAGTGCAGAGGTGCCAAGAGATAATTAAGCTTGCTTGATCTTTAAATGAATGAGTGTAGGAAGTAAGACCATGAGCATACTCTTGAAAACCATATAGGCATATACTGTTAAGTGATGCCGTATAACCCCGCACGGCCCTAAAATGCAAATACTGTCATCAGAAAAGAGCAGAAGCTAGTGCCACTCTGGAGCACAACTCTACTTCCACTGTGAATGAACAGGTCTGAACCATGCTGCTTGTAGCACCCCTGCCTAAGAAAAAGAGCAATGAAGCAGCCTGCAGGCTCCTGAAAGAAGAGATACAGAAAGGAAAATCGTAAATGTTTGGGCAGAATCAAAGCCCAAGGCACAGTTTCAAATGCCACGTACAATCAGGTAGCTGTGGCTGAGCTGGAGCAGAGTGAGCTCAGCATGGCCACCACTTTCCAGGCAGCCAAATTTGGGCAAGCACACCCATTTCCTACTAGGGCTGCACCCACGCAAAATCTATTCACATTCTGCATCCAGGACCATATGGCAAGCTAGATTTCAAGATCATGGACCTCTTTCCTCTCTCCTCTGTGCCCATTTACGAGAGCAGGGCTTACCCAACTCTTTAATTTTTATTATGTTGGATTGTTTTTGCAGTGCCCCGCTTCTCCCCTAATTAAAAATAATAATTTAAGCAAGGTTTATTTAAATAGAGCCATTTTTTCTTCATATGAAAGGGGAGCTCTGAAAGGGGAGCAGGTTCAATGCCACTAGAAGATTTTACCTTCTGACCAGGGGCAGCAGAGGCTGTTGCATTTAATTGCTGGACTGATCCTTGCAAGTGCCCCAGTGGTGAGTGCCTCTGCCCCAATGAGACAATATACTTCACTTGAAGCTGTAACTGGTAAAGGGAAGGGTTATGGCTGGCCTGTCATTGCAATCTGCCAACAAGGAGAGCATCACATTCCCATGTTTACTTAAGTGCATCTGAAGGTTGCCCTGGGCCTCTTTCTTTCTGTTCTTTCACTGGAAATGCTGCAAAAGTCTTTTTCATTTTACTTATTTACTTTTTTTCATTTTACTTATTCTATTTCCCTTCTCTAGTTAATCTGTTCAATGGAAAATATTGACATTCCCTAAAATAATACCTGATATGGTCATATATGCAAATATGGACTGTAAACAGATAGCTTCCTCAGATTTGTTTAACTTTGCAGTTTATCATTTAGACTCAGGGGTCTGAGATTGCTCCCTCCCATGGGAGGAACCCAGTGGCCTTGACAGAAGTCTGTGCCACTGCCAGGCTACTGGCAAGCAGAGGCAATTGCAGGATCAGCCTGTTGGGGCTGCATCTCCCTTTCCCTTGCATAGGGAATAGGAAAAGAGCTGAACATCTTTTCCTTTCCTTCATCCTTACAACAGAGGTCGACATCCAATCCCTTGCACAGCCACCTCCTTTCCAGGAGGATTTTGGTAGAAAGAGCACAACCTCTCAACCTGGCCACGGTGGGCTGGGTTTGGGCAGTGTGTCATAGGCTTCTCCTGAGTGAATCTTGCTGCCTCACAACTCAGAGAACAACAAGCTCCTGTAGGGAACACCACTATAGACTGGGCTTTTCTAGCCACCAAGCACAGCACAGCCTTTTGGCTCCCCTCAGAGTTGACCTGGACACATTTTACCTTGCCTGTAGGCAAAAATGAAGGATAACACTATGCAGCTATAGGAAAGAGTGATAAAAATGAATAAGCCATTGTTTCCACCACTGTTACTTTCTCTGGAGCTGCACCAGCACTAGAACAAAGATGAAAAACTGTCCAAATCTTAAACAAAAGCCTGAGAAGCAACTGGGGCCAGCAGTCCAGGAGCAGCTGCCAGTAGAGGCAAACGCTTGGCTTGGAGCTGAGAGCTGTGACCCTTCAGTTAAGGTGAGCTCATGATGCAGTACAAGGCCACTGCTCCTCTGGACACTGGGCAGGGAAGGTAGCACCATGAGAGGGAAACAGATGAAGAAGAAAGAAGATGCCTTGTGCTGAGAGAAGAGAGATTTGATGCTCAGAGAGTGAGAGAGGTCTTTCTGCCAATCCTTCATTGTCCGTTTCCCAGCTGAAATTGGGAATCCGCTTTCAATAGCCAGCACACAAGCAACCTATCACTCTGTTCAAAGCCCTTCCTTCCTAAGGGTGAGAGACACATAGTAGAAAGGCAGGAGATCTCTGCCCCAGCAAGGGCTGCTCCAGGCCTGGCTCACCCATCCCAGCAGCATCAGGCTTCATCGCCTGCCCAGTGAGTGCAGGGAGCAGTGACCCCACTCCAGTGCACTCTGAGTTAGGTCCTGTAAGTTCTCAGTGCTTACGTGGCTACACTTCAAACCAGTTGTAAAGAAAATGTTTCATGAGAGATGTCAAAAGGGCTGTGATTACACTCCTGCCTTCAGGACACTGTCATTCTTATTCAAAAAGTTAATAAATGGGCTTTTTAGTATCTACCTTTTCTTTGACAGAGGGCAGAGAGAAAGTAAGACAGCAAAAAATAGGAGGGGATTTTCTCTCATCAAAGCTAACAAAAGCAGTAAAGCATTTCAACATTTTCATTTTAAAAATTCCTGGTTTTCCCTCCCTCCTGCTTTGGGCAAAATATATTTCCATGGGAAATCGCTGAGTTTACAAAAAAAGTGCAAACATGTTGATACTCAGGTTGATCCTGGCAGAGACTGTTGGTGTGATGTTCTAGGTGTTCCCAGCCCTCCTTTCTATCCAGTATCTGCTGTATCCCTAAATCACTATGTTTTGTCCATTCATGTCTCTCCACAGATCTCACCTTTGGTATCTTTTGGATCCTCTGATTCACACCTCTGCTGCTACCTCTTTCTTTGCTGACACTGTCCCAGTAATAGACCTTCTGAGGAAGAGGAGACACATTCAACTGCAGAAGATAAGGCTGTCCCTTGCCTACAGAAGTAATTGGACAGATCTTGACCTTTCCTGTGCTGTCAAAACCAGTATGTCTTGATTATGGCAACAGTCCTGAGCCCCAGGAGCCAAAAAACCAGAAGCAGTTTCTACTTCTGGTATGTGATGCTGGGTGGACTGACAGAACTTATTCAGAAGTGGAAGAAACCCCTCTATTTCCACCCAGACAAATTTCTTCTGCATGTGTTTTTCTGCACAGTTGGTGTTTTTATTGGTTTGCTTTGAGTTTGGTTGGGCGGGTGGGGCTTTTTTTGGTAGTTTTTTTCGGTTTGTTTGGTTTGTTTCCCCCCTCCCCCCCCTCAAACACCCTAGTGTACTTCTCCTAGTGTACCTAGTGTACTTGATGCAGGAAAACAAGCCCCTAACATGGTTGAATCACAGGGAAACTGTCAAACACATATGCCGGTGTCCTCCACTAAGTGAGCCATTAAGGGGTCATCGAAGGTGCTGGAATGTGTGTTTAAGGCAAATGGCAAGGCACGAGAATGCCTCTCACCCCTGTACACCAGGCAGCTCAGAGAATTTCCCTCCAGCAACTCCTCTGCCACAGGGTGCTCATTAGCCATGGAAACTCACAAAAGGGCATCCCTCACACAGGGGAACTCCTCCAGGTGCCACTGCTAACCCAGGGAGGAGGCAGTGCCCCATCCCTAAGGGCAGAGGCATATGAGGTTACCAATGAAGCTGAAGACTCCAGGACTAGGGTGGGAGGCAGGCAGCCAGGAGAAGGTGAGATACAGTAAGTTTTTTCAAGAACAGCTATTGGGAAATTCCACGAGCTACAAACCATGCAGGATTTGTCCTAAACATTTCAGTAAAAAGCTACTGTATTCTAGAAATGTTCCTGAGAAGAAGAAGGAAATTTTTTTAAAATTTAATGCAGGCACTCTGAACAGAGGAGAAATTAATGACAGTAATACTGTCACTCCGGCTGGTGAGCAAAAGGTCTCGGACTTTCCCAGCAGTTCATCTCCCTTCCCCTGAGTATAAACAGTCTCTTTGCATTATATCACACAAAAGCAGTCCAGGGAATACTCTTAGCTGTAAGTAGTTCAATTCTCTGTGATAATTCGTAGTAAGGGTCACCATCAGATTTGCTAGGATTTTTCTCCCATGTAATTCAATTTACAAGTAAAGCTTCTATTTGTGAGTCATCTGAAGCTGGAGTATTACACAGATGTGTTTGCCAAACAGTTTAAGGAAAGAATCTTTGACCCATGAGATGCTGTCTGACGGTGACAACTCTTGTTATGCAGCACCAAAGAGCAGTCATGGGGTGCTGATGGCTTCTGCTGGCACACTTGAACAGTTCCTGCTCTACCTGGGCTTCAGAGACAGGGCTTTGGGGCTTTTTATTTTAAAGAGATAAATAAGAATTCACCAGTGGTAAATTATGAAATTGAACTGGTGTTATCTATGTGTATGAAGTCACAAACAGGTTGGAGGATTTCTAAATTTTCAGATTTTGAGTAGCTGTTCAAAACCTTGCAATCCCTACAAAACACCAAATAAACTTATAAATACAGCAGAAATTGAGTTCTAGTTGTTGGAGGTTTTTTAATTCAATCTAAGCTCCTTCAGAAATCCATAATCTTATGGAAAGACAAATTTTGTGCTTACCTATATACACACATGTGCATATAGATATATGAACACTGCTATGAAGTACACCAACCTGAGTGACACACTGGAGATCATGTGTGATGGAACATCCTAGAAATTTGAAAAAATTATAGTTGACAATCTCTTAATTCAATAAAGATCAAATCTAGCAAGGGGGAATTCTATACCAGATCTCATTTTGACAGATAAAGAAGAATTGATCACAGAACTAAAAATTAGTGGAAGCTTACATACAAGTGATTGTGACTTGATTGCATTTATATGCAAACAGAATGAAGTCCAAACTAGTAAATCATGCACATAGCAGTTTTAAAAGAGAGTTTTACAAAGCTGAAAACAATTATGGAACAAATCAGTTAGGAAAATGAATTTAAATAGTAAAACATGAGTGATAACTGGGAGCTACTTAAGAACATATTACTAGATGCTCAAAAGGCACAATCAACAAAAAAGGGCCACACCAGTTAGGAACAAACCTGGCTCAGGGGAAGTCAGAGCCACCAGAATAAATGAAACACAGGCACACACCAAAATATAAATCTACAAGGAAAGCAGATAGTAATAAATATAAATAAAAAAATAGTAACTGTAGAAAATTGATAAATATACAAGAGAAAATACAAGGAGAATCATAAAGAGTTCTAGGTGTATTGCGAACAAACTCATTAAACATCACTATCTGGTAACAGCAAGCAAACTTGTCAAAATTAACACAGAAAATACTTAATTGGCAAATACATATTTAAATTCTATACTGGGAGGGCAAAAGTCAAGCAGCTGCTAAGGTTAAATTTTTTAAACGAAGTTAATCTCAGAAATTCTCTCTCATTAACTTTTTAAAGTAAATATCAGGGCTCTCTGAATAACTAAATCTGATTTTTCAAGACCATTTTGTGTATTGGGACAGAACCAGGTCAATTAAAACTA
Source organism: Corapipo altera (assembly GCF_003945725.1). Classification (NCBI taxonomy): domain Eukaryota; kingdom Metazoa; phylum Chordata; class Aves; order Passeriformes; family Pipridae; genus Corapipo; species Corapipo altera. The sequence goes on from NW_020884877.1 coordinate 6,367,590, forward strand.
ATGCCAAGACAATGCTTTGGGAAGAGGAATGGAATGACCCAAGCAAATACTAACTTACAGAAAAAGAACCACCCCAGGTAGAATAATAGAAGAGCAGATACAGGATTCAATCAATTAAAAATTAAAGGAAGGTAATATAACTAATACTGAGCAGCAAAGGCTTATGGAAAACAGAGCACCTCAAACTAATTTGACATCTTTTCTCTAAATAAAATTAGTGTTGCCAATAAATGTAATAGTACTGAGGTAATAGATATCTATTTCTACAAAGGCAGTGGACTGCATGACATTTTGATTAAACTACTAGCACAACATAAAAAAAAAGGTCTGCTTGGCACATATTAATGCTTTAAGAATGATGAGCTGACAAATTGCAATATATGGAAAAGAAGATCTCACTGAGCAGATGTGTCCCTTGCAGCACCCCAGCTTTTAACCCTACACTATGCTTTTCAGTGACCTGGGAGAAAACCTACCCTTACTGATAAAGGAGACTGATTATACAAGTGAAAAAGTAGTAAATAAGGAAGAGACAGACTAACTGGGATTGCTTTGTAAGTGGAGCGCAAATACGAACAAACAGGTGAGTTGTATTTTCTGGGCATGGGGAGAAGGCTGTCTTCAACTCCAAGAGACTTACAGCATCTTGGCGGACAATCAGCTGCACAGGAATTCTCACAGTGAGGATGCAGACAGGAGGCTGGGCATCCCCCTCTATTCAGAAGCAGAGTTATTGCCAGGAGAAGTAGGAACCTTGAGGTACCCATGATTTTGCTGCAGCTGTAGCTGCTATTGGATTGCTGGGTGCTATCTGGTGTCCTGACTGAAGGTGCTGAGGAACCGAAACAGCTGTGCAGGAGCATTATAAAAATAACCAAAAAGTTTTGGAAAGCGTGAAATAGAAACAAAAGTCCTAATTGATGCAAGAAATTAAGCAGGGAACAGTGATGTGACTGTGTTTCTTGACAGTCTATCCCTCACAGATCAGCTTTGATTCAAACTGGAATTAATTCAGAGCAAATCACAGTAGATCACAGCAAGCGTGTTCTCATACTGAACTAGAGTTGCAGGCATACCAAGGGGTCAGTTGGGATTTGATAACTCCATGAGATTACAGCTTGTGTGTCTACAAAGCAGAGCAACTTTTGCCATGCACAGGTTCAGATGCTCAAACCACCTTCCTTTAAAGCTGAGGTTTAGGGCTGTCCCTTCTGTATGCATTCTCAGGTGAGCACTGTCCTTCCTGCAGAGACAGGCAGTCTCACCAGCACTGACCTAAGGGAGACTGGCTCTGCCCGCTCACCAAAACTCCTTGTTCTGAAGGGGCAGGTGACGGACAGCAAGGAATTGCCTTTTCTGTCAGGGGCCCAGCTGGGGATTCCAGCTCTGACTGTGTGCCATCACGAGTATTTTCTTTGCACATAGATTGCAATTCTGTTAATAACTCGGGGTTTGCAGTCCTATGTATGCCATGCTGAGTGAGCCAAACTCAGCTTGGGAGTGCTCCAGAGAACCTGAAGGAGTTGTACCAGACTATCACAGCTTACTTTAAAGCTGCCAATACCATGAAAGTATTCCTGTTAGTTTTGCAGCTAGTTTAGGCTTTATTTAAAATATTAACTAGTGTCTTCACATTCAAAGTTTGACTTGGCTTTGCTCAACATCATAAACACAGGCGTTAATCTCCTGAGTCTCCCTGCCTCAGTAGCATTAACACTGTGTTTGAAACGACATTGAAATAAAGTCCCCTCAACTGTCCAAGCTGTAAGTGAGCCAGTGGGGAGGGGAGCAGATAACCCCTGTGTCCTGGACAACATCCCCTCTCAGTAAACAATCTCTGATGTCCAAGGTCATACAAGATACAACCGAGTGCAAGTTGCAAACTACCACGTTTCCCTGCACAGCTGTTGCATTTGCAAGTACTTAACACCTTGATTTCTGAATAGACAGGAGGTGCTGAAAAGGAACCAGCAGAAAACAAAGATTTATTGCCCTGCACGGTGAACGCAGCATATAGGTTCGACATGAGTTGTATAGTGACTACAATCTAGCTGTAACACATAGACACACACCCTCCGCCTCCACTGATTTTGTTTTTATAAATTACACATTTTCCAATTACATTTTACTTTGAATAGACAAACTGCTGGTCCAGTTTGATTACGTGAAAGTCCAGATGCAAAGAGAAGCAGAACTTAGCCCAGGTTATATTCACCATGAAGACAGGGAGAAAAAAGAAAGGCCATTCAAAAAATTCTGTTGTTTACACATACCCACCTCCCTGGGGATCAGAGGCAGATTTTATGCAGACATTTAGACATTTTTCTTCTTCTATGAGAAAATTAGATGGTTGTAATTTAAGAACCCTTGCTGCATTCAAAGGCAGGTACAAGTCTAGTAACAGCAGTGTTAATACCTAAGTAGGTCAGTCTTCTGTGTGGTCCTCGAGGGTTTCATCACAGGACTAGTCCATTGATATTAATGGGAAGTACTCCTCCCCAGTCCCCACACACCACAATGACGATTCAGCTCAGCATGGTAATTAATGCTGCTTCTGAGATGGCTTTGAGTCAAATGATTCTCTCTTTCACGATGCTTGAAAAACATACTTGTGGGACAAAGTGGCAAAAGCACAGACCTAAGATGAGCAGACCAAGCCCACCCCAACAGTATTTCTTTGTCTAATGAAATTCACGTACATTGATCCTCTGTGGATCTATGTCTACAGAGACGTGGGTAGACAGATGCCTGGTGACCCAGCCTGACCTAGTCTAGCTCTGGACTGGAAGCTGAACAGTCCTCCCAAGAGGGTGTCACAGGGTGCAGGAGCACCCAGGGCCCACAGAAAAGAGCTGACTCTCATCCAGCCAACTCCAAGTCAGCACCAGGGCCATGTGTGTACGCACACCTCTACACACAGACGTTTGTGGCAGTTGTTGAGAATTGTTAATTGAGCTGGACTTTTCCAAAAATCACATTCCCTCCATTCCCTCAACGCTCATTTTTTTCCTTATTCAAAGATATTACTTGTGAGTACAAATTACAAAGATCTTAATAAAATACTATCTAAATCATGTAATTATTTTTTAAATACAGGCACACATTCTTCATTACCAAACTTTAGCACTGATACCTCAGTTTCCTAGTTCCTATTAAATGCATTATCTGGGATAATGCTTTGGCATAATTCCTATTAAAGATAGGCAATGTTTTTTCCTGAGTATGAAATAAAATCTTGACATCAATCTTTCAAATATTTTCTACAAGGAGAAATTATAAAGTAGAGAACAGCTACTGGGATTATGAAAGCCACAACTGAAAGTCCTTAAGGAAGAAGAATTGATCCAGAAAAGGTCTTGATCCAAGAAACAGTTTTAATCACTTTGCAGAATCTCAGTCTGAGACACACTATATTGACCTGTAACATTGCCACCATCTTGTCAAAATATTTTCAGACTGGATCAAGCTGGAGCATGCTATTTTACAACGATACCACATATTTCTTTCCTTCAAAGGAATACAGCAAACTGTATAGTATCTCTGAGACAGGCAAATCATCTGACCTTTTTTTCTTTCAGAATTCCTATCTTAGTGACCCAGGAATAAATGTATTTCTGAAATGTCAAATTTGTTTCCATGGTAACGTGAAATGTCACTCCTGAAGATGATGTTCAATACAAATGTGAAGAGTTGAAGGCTACTTCACATGTTTTCAGTTGCACCTATTCAACAACAGTTGTTATACTTTAAAAATCAATAAAGAAATTAAAATATATTTATCAAAAGTTGATCTCTGGCAAAGTGACTTTTACATCTTACATTATTGCCTGCAACAACACTCACTAATGAGAAGCCCCTTTAAGTACTTGTCTGCTGGTGGAGCATGGAAACATTTTCTATTATATTGACAGCCATTGCCAAGTTTTGTTACCTAATTTCTGAAGGAAAAGGAGAGGTTTCATCTACCATTTCTATCCAAATCTCTTCTGCATGAATAGACTATCATGGGTGGGCAGGGGGAAGAAAGAAAAAAAAATATTACCAGGGTGGCTGAAGGGGGAAAATGGCTTTTATGCATCCACCAGAAGGAGCATACTGTAGTGCAACCCATTCATATGTATTACATATACTATACATAGAATGCCTCTATGCATACACACTGAGACATAAACCCAACTAATCACAGATTAAAAGTCTTCTGGAAGATTTTGCGATTTACCTCATCTGCAACACAAAGGTGCAGACCATTTACCCTCCGTAAAGGGCCAAAGGGACACAGAAGGGTTGTGGCATGAAGGCAGAAGAGGCAGCAGGGTCCACTGACACCAGGGCTGACCTCTGGCCTGATGCCTGACCTGTCCCCGAGCCTTTGCCAAGGACAGCAAGAGCAGGTCTGCAGTGGAAAGGGGGGGATTCTGAAAGTATCAGAGGGCTCATTCCCTGCCCACGGTTGACTAAGCAGAAAACGAGCCCCTAGGAGGAAGGAATGCTAGCCCTTCCTACTCCAAGAGGTGTCTCTGCACCACAGCTCTCATAGGCTGTTCTAAAAGGTAAAACCAAGAAGAATTGTTGCCCGAAGTTCATAAATATTATATGAGCAATTAAGTCTCTTTTTATGGATGCATAATAAAATATTAATCCATTTTTATTTTCATAAATTTTACAATTTACAAGTTGTTGTTGTTGTCTTAATTTTATGTTAACAAGGCATCCGAAGCTGACAAATTTGATTTCAGGTAAAAAAATAATCAACTTTAAAAAAATTGAGAAAGAAAACGAGCAGGACTTCTCACCTGCAGTCTCAAATGTCATAGGTTCTTGCTGTTACTTCTTAAAAAGGAAAGAACCAGTTCTCTCTGCTAAAAAAATAATTTTCAAATACCAGTTTTATTTCATAAGCATTATTAAAGACTAATTGCATTCACTGTGTCCATTCTGGTAGCCATTCAGGCCAGGCACATGGTCTGCCATACGTAAACATATCCCGTGTGTAACTAATAAAAAAAAAAATAAAAAAGCAAACCACAATTGTGAATAAGCAGTAGAGATGACTGTTCTAAAGAACTGGAAAACTGGGCTTTGCTTCCATCCCTACAAGATCCTAGGGAGTTAAGGTAGATACTCTGAAGGGAAAATTTCAGAACATTTAGATTTATTACATTTAAGGCTATGCATACAGAAGTATAAATGTTGAACATACACAAAACCACTATATAGCCACCCAGGCTGCTGAGCAAAAAGGCTACAGCATTTAACTTTGGTCTTGTTCTTACTTTAACCCCGCAGGCTGAGCTTATATTCAGGCCTCTCTGAAAAGGTGCAAAGGAACCAAGGAGGGATAAGAGATGAAGTAAATAGAGGCTTCAAAAGTAAGAGGAGCATCCTAGAAATATTACAGGGATAAAGGAACCAGAGGAGATTGCTGGAAGACAACTATGGGTGTTTCTGTAGGGTTTAAGAAACCAAATTTGTTTGATCTGATGTGATTATTGCAGAGCTACAGTACATAGACCAGGTTTATATATACCAGAACATTTGGAAAAATGCAGTGCAAAATAATGTGGTAAAGGGGCACCTGCCAGAGAAGGAAAGCAAAAGCAAAGTTATGAAATAGCTGTTCAAAACCAGTTCTAGATAGTCCATTTGGGTAGACCCTTTATCTAAACACTGATATCATCATACGTGATCATTTAAAAGAATTTAATTTCTAAAACCTTGTTATTTTGATGTTCTTCTATATTTCCAAAATCAAAGTTTCACAGATTCCAAGCCAGTTCTGCTAGTGAGGAAATGGAGGAAGAAAATCCTGTGCATTAGAGTAAGATAACAGATGCCAGGCATCCCAACAGAATGTACTCGGGGTCACTTTGACTGTTCTAGCATGAGTTAAAATTAATGTCCCAAGAAATTTTTCCCAGGTAACTTAGTTACATACCTCCAAATTTTGCCTCTTGGTTCAATTTAGGTAGTTCTGCATTATGGTGTGGATGCAGCAGTGACAACAGCAAGAAATCTCCAAAGGCATTAATGCAATCCCCATCACAGCAGAAATACTGTTTCAGCACCATGCATCTTGATGACTGATTTCCTCTGAGCTTCACTGACCAGTGTCATTATAACAACAAAAATAGACTGTGGAAGTAAGATGAAGCCAGGGGAAATAGTTCATTAAAAAGTAAAAGCATGTGCTGTCATACTCGTACGCCCTCAAAGCAGCCAGCTGTCTTAGAACAGACTAATTTTTCTAAATGCAATAAAAGGGACATATTATATTGTACAGTGATAAAAAGCTCAAGGATGACTGAAGTGGTCACTGGTTTCCTGAAATCCATGTCAACAATGGCAGCAGAGTTGTGTGGAGGATCTGAAGGCTCTCATCAACAAGGATTCAGGTGAGCAGTTTTGAGCTTGAGGGGAAATTCATGACACTTTCCTGAAGTCATCGGTACCACAGGAGCCAGCCTCCCTAGGCTTCTCCAGGAGAGGCTGCTAGCGAAAAGGAAGCTCTTCACTGTGTTGGTATCTCATCTGCAGCAGTTAAATTCAATTCCAAAGTTACATTTTTCAAATGCCTTCACACAACTCAAGCCCTTCTCCATCTTTCAAGCCATTCAGTGTGAGTACCTGAAGGGAGTATGGGTTGCATCATATTTGAAATCTTCCTAAGCCAAGAGACATAACCCAGAACAAACTCTCTGCTGGTCTGACGTATATTGGGTTTAATAGCCCGTAGTGATTTCCACGAGCTGCAGATTATGAGGCAGCGCAGCCAACACCAAGAGGTACCTGTATGCTTTTAAAGAATTATCAGGACAAGCCGCTCTTTTATGGACAGGTAGTTTTTCATTGCCAAACTGCAGTGTTGTACATCTATTTTGTTTAGATTACTAAGTTTGGTCTCAGTTTATGACTCTCAGCAGAGTCCCTGAGGACCAAACCAACTGGCTGGAGGGGAGGATTGTTTTTTGTGAAAGCCTGGTAATGCTTGCACGGCTGCTGCGAGGGACACATCGCCCAAGGCTCTCAGCCTGGCACCTCTAGCAAGCACTGCAAGGAAGTTACCATCACACGAGGCAAACATCATTTCAGAACTTCCAGAAACCACAAACAGTGCTCCTTTATTTACTTATATTTAGAAAACCACTCAGTCAAATTCTTGTCTAACTTGTGTCTGTGCAGACAGACTACAGTCAGTGTTGCACAGGGTGAAAATCAGGTCAGAGTCTGGCCTAAAGCCTTGCTGGGGAGCGGATGGCAGGTGACAGCTCTACTGCTCAGAGGCACTTGGCAGATGGGGATAATTCTACCCTCCATCGCACCATCACCTCTTCCTTCTCACAATGGAAGAAGACTTGGGTTTTCTAATTCTCTTTTAGTTTTCTTCCACTTCACTCACAGTCGTAACTTACTTCACAAGCTTATTTTAAAGAGGAGTACTGATGTTCTTGTTTAATTTGCCCTTGTTTTTGTCTCTTGCACAGGTCAGGACCTCAGATAAAAATCAAACTTGAGCCTCAGTGAGTAATATCCTGGTGCACTTTGTGAATAAATAAAAACAAGATCATTCAATAAATGCCACTCAATTTTGTTAAACTTCTTACACATGTAGAAATGCGATTTAATCCTTCAGTAAGTGAACTGACTCTAAAATAAGGATCCAAGTGCAATGAACACATTGCTTTAAAATAAAAAGAATTAAAAGAAAGAGAAATTCCATTAAAAAAATCATCCTAAGAGAAGAAAACCAGAAAACCTCAAGCAAACAAGAAGGCTTAAGCCAACTATAATATGTAGAAACCTAATATTCCCAAAACTGAAAATAACTCCAAAATCCAATAATATAAAAATGCTTTCTACGGTTTTCCTTTCAAGTTGTGGTGGGTTCCAAAAGGTTCTGCAATGCAGAACCAATGAAATAACACACAGACAGCCTTGCTTTGTGCATCTTCAAGTGGCAGCTTTCACTGTAAACTTTTGTTTAGAAACAACAGATAATATGATAAGGCTCTTCCAAAGGAGGTTATGAAAGACATTGAGCAATTGCTCTCCAACAATATTAGAACTAGCACAGAAAGAAATTGCTTTGATTCACAGCAAATGTCACTTTGATTATGATTAGCAAGAAAAAAAAAATAGAAACGTAGCTCAGTACTTGAACCTCTGTGGGAGGTTAGGGGACCTGTTTCCTTGGAACTTACTTGACAAAATTTCCTTCAAAAATGGACTAGAGATTCTTGGCATGGGCTCAGAGTGAGTGCAACCATATGGTTTTCCTTAAATTTGGGTGATTCTTACACCCTTCATCTGAGGAACACTATTGAATTCTGTCTTGGGAAACATGCATTAATGGGAAATCCAGTCAGACTTATTTATCCAAGCTGCAGGCTTTTTAGTAACTTCTGCAGGTATCTGTAGGTCCCACAGGAACACCACTCACACCCACACACTGCTCCCCACCTATGTCCATGCTTCCCCATTACCACACTGCTATCTCCGTCTCAATTCAATTATTAAGTCTGTCATTTCCCAGCTTTGAAAGCCTTATTTTTCGACCCTAACACTTCCCTACCACATTTACAGAGTGTAAATGTCATTTGCAGTCACTCGCAACTTTACGATACGTTCTGAATCCAACACCTACTAGATGACTCCCTGCCAAAAGGCAGTATTTTTGTATGTAAAATGTGATCAAAAAAACATTCAGCTATATAAATATATACATCCACAAGGCTTTTTTTAAGCAGCTTAGTGTGGAAAGAAGGAATTTGGCAAGAAAAGAGTCTTCAAACAAGAAGAACAGCCTCTGAGCATTTGTGGTGAAAACTGGGTTTGATTTGATCCAGTTCTAAATGTTTTAATATCACACATCGGGCATGCAGCGTTCACACTGTGCCATTTTGAAGTAATTTTCGGAGTCCTACCAAGCAAGGGCTGCTGCACAGCACATGCCTTAGCTGTGCAGTGAACACACATCTTTCTCCCCAAGAGCAATACTGGAGGCAGAAGTCTTTTCCTCCAGTGCACGTTGCAAACTGCGCAGCTGAAAACTTCATGCTCTCAGCAAAGGAAGAGGTTTTTGGCATGTGCATCCCAGAATCCAAGAACAGTTGAAGTGGGAGGAAAAATGATCAAAGATGTGAGAGACACCAAGAGCTGCCTGTTGATCATTTTGTGAATTTGAAGGAATGTTGCGATGTGCCTTTCTCTGAAAGTTTCTCTTACTGAGGACACTGTAGTTACCAACTTACAGTGCAGGAAGATACAGATGTTGCCTATAGCAAAACATACCTGAAGGTCCAGCCCCAGGGCCACCATTTACCCACTGGGGGCAGAAGCAGCTTAAGCACTCCCTACATCTTTGGGTGGCATGGGCCACACAGGAGTGGCTCCCCAGGTGCAAGGGGCCCCTCCTCACACACCAGTGGCCCCTCCTCAGCCCTGCTGAAGGGAGGTGGGCAGCTCGTAGGGTGCACCTCCCATCAGCCCTGGTCCTCCTGTGGGCAGCAGCACCTTCTGTTCTCAAGTACTTGTTACTCATGGTACCTGTATGCCCAGTGTCAGAGGTCACCAGACATCTTGGAGCCTAAACACCACAATATTTAACACCTGGAGGATTTATTCCTGCTTGTTCCCCCTTAACTGGAAGGGTTGGAAGCTTTCCTGTTTTTTCAAATGAACACCAAGAACACCAGAAAAACAAGCTTGGGGGATTTGAATGTTTAGCAGGAGCTGGCATTCCTGACCATTACACCCAGGCTCGCGGCCCTTCCAACAAGCAAGGCCAAAAAAGAAAAATCCTCTGCACCAACCAGTCACTCCAGAAAAGCTCCCACAGTCCTTCCATGGACTGCCCCACCAGCTCTGACTGTGCTGCCAAGCAGGGAGCCCACAGAGCCTCTGGTTCACCACATCCTGCTCTCTGCAGCGTTTTCGCAGCTGAATCCATGCTGCAAGTCCTAGGGGAATAAATAAGCTCAGGCAACAGAGACATCATTGAACTTCCAGGGACTGCATGTCTTGGCTTTCAAAGAAATGGTCCCTCTCTCTTTCTTTTTCTCTTTCCAGAAGAAATGCTTCCCAACATGTTAAACTTTTCTGTGTTATTTTTTCCCCCTGTAGTTAATGAAATTCTATTGTTTTCTTGTCAATTATTTGATCATTAAAACAAGGCTTGCATGAAATGCAGGAAGCCCAGCAGGCCTGCAGAGGCTGCTGCACAGCACGGCGCTACAAGAAGCGTGACTACAACAGGACAACGATCACACTCTCATCTCCAGCACCAACGCAGGCGTCCCCAGCAAGGAGGACACCTCTGGGCAGGATGGCCAGACCAGGGCCAGGGCAGGCTAAGAGGATACACCACAGCAGCTGGTGGCTGGGGAGTTGTCAGCACTATCAGACATGGCCATGGGCAAACCCGAGGAAAAGCAGGCACAAAGGAAAGACCTTCATTAGCACAAGTTCAGTTTCTCCTCCCTGAAATCAGAAGGGATAGTAGCAACCACATTATATTTTATTTCATTTATGTTGCATGAGCTCTATTAAGCACCAGTTGATAAATCCTGTGGAGTTATGAATTTAGTCCTGTTCCTGCAGGAGCCTGAGGTAAAGGCGATGGAGCCACTTGGACAAGGGGCAGGGGCCCACAACAGGCCAAGTACTGCATGCCAGGGCAAGCAGCCTTCAAGAGTTCAGTTTCTACAGGAACAACATGGAAGATGGGAAAAAAAAAAAGATGTGTTATTAATCCCTTCTGCAAACCTAAGCCACGGAAATTTGCTGTCTGTTCAAAGTCAGTCTGCTGCACAGCTGGGAACTGATCTCTTATCTCAAGTGCCAGCCTAGTGCCTAAACCACAAAAGCGTTCTTTCCTCCACTCCTTCAACATGCAAATGGTGTATAATTGTATAGGCATGCTTACCATAAACATCTAGCAGGACTTGGCATCATGCTAATGGGATTTTTATTAGCCAAATATTTCTTTGGTAACCAGGTCAAACAATCACGTTCTCTTTTGTTTCCTGTTATGAAATGAAACTGAAAAAATATGCCACTTAAAAAAATAAAATAAGAAGAAGCCCAACCAGTTCTTTTTTCATAAAGAAAACAATATGCTTAATGCAGAATAAACCACATTTTATGAAAAGAGGTCATCTTTGGGGGGAGGGAGAGAAACAATTGAAAAGAAAAAATGTAGCACAAGAGGGAATTATGAATCTCTTTTTTTTCTTATGGAAAGTATTTACATGTTTATTTTAAGCCTAACATAAATGTAAATATTTTAAACAAACAAAAACACACCAGGGTAACAATAGAGTATTGTTTTTTTTATGTTGAATAAAAACTGCCAGGACAGTGCATGTATATTTTTAAACATGCTGCTTCAAAAAGCAGGATGCAAGGGATGTTGCATCTTTAATTTTTCTGTTAATTATGGATTGAGCATTGTTGTGAGTCTTGTCCTCAAAACCCAGCTCAGAAAATAAGAGCAGATGCTCATACCCAGGTTTGGCTCATGTGGGAATTGAACAGAACATATTGGTTTATAATTAATGTAATTTGTTGGATTATCTTTTGTGAAGGAGCTAAGGTAAACAACCTTGCAGCATTGTAGTGAAATTCTTCTGCGCTCAGAGCCTCTATACTTGATGGAAGATGACAAAAAACCTACCCTTCCTCCTGGATTGCGGGAAGATTTGGAAATGTCTGTCACATTCAAACATATTTTAATTAACTCAAAGGAAAGAATAAGGCTACAGACCCTAAAGCAAATTACAAATAGTGTTTAAAATCAGAGCTAATGATTCCCCAATTGACTATTCTGATTAACAAAACTCTCTTTTCTAGTTTGCTGTAATTTTGTTATGGGGCAAGGATGGAGAAGAAACATACTTTTCTGCCCTGAAAATGGTAGCTGCTCTTCAGACCAAATTTACTGATCCAAAAGGCTCCTCCCCTGGCTGGCATTCCTGTTTGGCCACACAGCACTCAAGCAAGCATGGCACTACAGGGCAACTTAAAGAAGAAGGAAAAAAAAAGGATGATTATATAATGTGACATTTTTCAAAAGACTTCTCCAAGAACACTCAGAGTCTTGGTAAACATTAATGAACGACACTTTAGTCTCCAGGAAACAAAAAAGAAAAGGAAGGAGAATAAAAAAGAAACAACCCCAAAACAACCCCAAGCACTGTGTTTTTAGGGATAGTAATTGCAGAAATATGGGCCAAAACCTTGGCTGTGTGTTCCAGGACAATGGCACTCATCCTGACTCCAAATTATCACCATAAGCCTTAGAGATCTGTTTCTCCATGTTTCACAGAAAAAAATACAATCTGAAAGCAACAGCTTAAGGAGTCAGTTCAGGCTTGCTGTCTCTTCAGGCCTCCACAGAATCACATGGTTAAGTTTTTAATTCTTTGTGCATTTAAGTTCTCCTCTGTTCAAAGCACTCGTGAGTTCACCTTGTCATACCAGGGATACCAGCATGGTGTGCCCCCTTCAGCCCTGCTGCCAGGTGCCAAGGAGGGAGGTCGTGCTGGAGACCTGGCCAGAATCACAACAGGGAACTGGCCCAGAGCCAGCAAGAGACATCATTTTGAGCCAAACCCACATGCCATGCACCCTTTGCCTCTAGGGGCTTCCTTCGACAGCAAGCATCTGTCTCACTTCACCCTTATAGCTTATATAGGTAACAAAACACCTTGGAATCGTGTCTTCTGGAAGAGGCAGAACAAGGAAGAATAGGAAACCAAAGATCTTGTCTCAGGGCATTGCTGCAACCCCTTCTAATTGGCCACCAGCACAGAGGGGACATTGACTGATCAATGAGTCATTTCAGCACTGCCCTGGGACCTCTACTTTGCAACAGGAGTACTTCAAGCACCCTCAGCTGTCTGAAAACACGACATCTCCCTAGGGCATCTGCCAGCATCCCACAGACAAATGCCTTTGGCCACAGTTAGGGTGCTGGCATCACACAAGACCTTCACCTCACAGAAGCTATAGCCTACATTTCACCTGACAGGTGGACAGGGAGGCAACAAAAGCAGGAACACCAAACATTTGGTCTGCTTATAAAAACAAATAAAATAAAAGTAGATATTAGATGGATGTTGTTTCCTTGGTCAGGACCACCAGGAGTTAGTGCTGCTATTGTTCATTAAGCAAGTCATTCTCTTCCCATGGGGGGGAAAAAAAAAAATCTTTAAAACCAGGAATTTATTCTTGCATCAGTAAAATTTGTTTTCAGGTTCTATCAGGACCTGGGGTGATTTTACCAGCAAGTTGGTATTGACCATCCCAGAGATAGCCTATTGCTTTTCCAACTCTGCTCTCCCAGAGAAATAGCGCTCCAGAAAGCATGTTCACACACCAGGCATGCAATAGTTCATCTGCCAAAGGTTTTGACTCTTAAAATAAGAAGTCAGCTGCTCATCAAACTGCACATGTGGAATATTTTTAGAGAACAGTCTTCCCTGTAGCACTTCTGCAACTTTATAAGAGGGGTAGCAGCAGAGAGTTTGGGACACTCATACACCAAGTTTAAAGTCATAAATGAAGTAGACTTTCAGCTCAGAAATGTACATTGCTAATGAGCTACAGGCACAGCTGATACAGTAATAGTTCCATTCCATATTCACAAGAACAATGCTCACTCATGGGGAACGACAGTCTTATCAGGTTGGTAACTTTATCTCGAATATCATGTTCAAATTTTCATATCCTTATAAATTAAGAAATACTGGAATGAAGTGACCAGATGTTCAAGTCTCATCCGCAGCACATTCATTACCAGGCACACATTTAAGATGCATGCAAGTCCACCAGGACTCTTCTCTGAAGAGGCTCACTCCTCTCAGTGTCAGCTGGTTTTGCTAGCACAATGACTTCAGCACCTCAGCCCAGAGGAAACTTCTGCCTCCACCACTACCACATTCCAGGACTACTAATGCACTGCACTGCTTTCAGTGGGCTCAGGAAAGAAAAAATACTGTTTCTCCTCTAAAGCCAGAATCAAAGGAAGATAGAGCAGAGGGACAACACAAAGGAGAGGCTGGGTAAAGTTATTGCTTCATGCAAAAGAATTGCTGCTTTATTCACAGTCTCCCATCTTCTTCACCTCTGCATAGTCCCACAATCAAAGGGTCAAAAAGATCTTACGACCTCATTTTTCACTTCATACAAGTTTTTGTCCTACATTAACCAAGCACCTCATCTCCCCAGGGACTGCCAGTCCTAGCTGCTGGGCCTTGAAATCTACCTTTACACCCCTGCTTTTCAGCCCTGTTGATAGTGTAAACCCATAGCAGGGTAAGTTTTGGTGTCTGATACTAACAGCAGCAAAATATCTGTGTGTAGACACATGCATTTCCTTTGATGGATTACTACTGTTTCTGAAAGATGTGGAATATAACTCTAACATAATTATAATTATTTGGAAATTTAAGCATATACATGTTGGTCCACATAAGTGAGAATTGCTGAGGACCAGCCTATAGAGCATCTTAAATCACTTATTATGCTTTTCCTTTGCTGTTCTAATGCCAACAGAACAACATTTTCTTTTTAAATTTTGTAAAATAAAAAAAAAATATAAACCAAACAGACTGTTCTCTGGCTGAGACCTTAGATTCTTTGGCACCTAATGTAACAACAAAAAAATTAATTTCACATCATACTGGCAATAGCTTATATTAAAATTGCATTCTTGCTGCTTTGACTTTACTGTACAGGGATCTTTTTGTTCTACATAAGTACTCTACAGTGGGCTTTTTTTTAATCTAAATAGTATTCTCTCTGTCAATTCAACAAGGCCAGCATTTTCCTACTCGTTGACATATCCATGAAAAGAGTCCCTCATTCTAGGTTTAGTTTTGTCGCTGTAAGCAAACAGACATGGCACAATCCCAATGGACAGCCCAAGTGTGACCCTGTCCCTGTACCCAATATTTGTCTGGGGAGCATATTTTATTGTGCAGAAGCCTTACAGTTAGAGACAAACCTTTAGCTGGAGGTCCACACAACATACAATTCACCCATAATAAAAGCCTGCCCCTTCTTGTCTCAGGCACAACTACAGGACAGCATAACTCTGCAGAAGACCAAAGAAAGGAGCGCTTCTGCTGATGAGCATTGCTGTGAAAGGGCAAGTCAGATTCCCTTCAAGGTAGAGACACCCAGGGTGGCTGCTCTTTGTCCTACAGCTCACCTGTCCTCACCGGGATCAAATATTTTCCAGTATTCTCTGTCCCATCCCAGCTGAAGAGTTTCAAGTGTCCATACACCCAGAGAAAGTATAAAGTGGCAACTTCTCTAGGCACTTGACCATTCCTCCCTCCCAGAGACCCCCAGATCCACCTTTTCCCCATGCTCATTTCCTTTTCCTCAAAAGCAGTTAACATAGATCTGAATCCAATCTGTAGTGCTCTCCTCTGTCCGTTTGGTCACCTTTGATGCAGAAAACTTGTATTGCTGCAAGAATTTGCAATGCCAAAACCCAAAAGGAACCAGGAACAGATTTCTAGTATAGACACTATGTAGTCAATACAAAATTTTACTGTCTCAGCAGATACCAAAAGCATTAATTGCTCACACTGTTTATTATTGTTTTTTGTCAGTATTTGATCCACCGCTGGTTTGCCCTTTCTCCTGGGAGTGGGTGGATAGTCTTTTTATTACAACACTAATAAGATAATTTCATATTTACTGAAAATGTAATTATGTGATTTTTAAGTATCCTTTATTTGCTGTCTCCATACATTCCACAATGGGACTAGAATTTGGGAAAGCAAAAAACATCTATGTGAAAGGGTCATGTCCTCAAAAGAAGGGGAAAATAAAGAAAAAAAACCCCAACTGGTTTCTTTCTGTTCTTTAACCCCTCTATCTTGGATCTTACTCCTGTGTTAGTAAATAAAGCAGGGGGAAGGAGTGAGGGTGAACCATAGGAACCATTTACTCAGCAGAACTAAAGAGATGAAAGCAGCTGGCCAGGCCAAACGGGTTTGTGGTTTTTCACCATAAGGGTTGCCTCTTCAAGAGGGTACTGAGTTTTTACTGGAAATTTAGCATTTGTTGACTGGAATGTTTTTAGTGGTCTTCAAAACTGAAAAATTGCAAAGCAGAAGCTTTGCACCTTGATGTGGTAAATTAGCTAAGAAAATTAAGACTTGAGGAGGAAGCAGTATAAAAAAACCCACCCAAACTCCCAAAAATATCTCAATGGCCATAGTCACTGCAGTTTCTCCTCATCATCAGAAAGTCAAACAAATTAGCTGCAGCCATCCAACAGTGTAAGACCAGTTGTCTCCATTTGGAGGAGCACGTGTATCTGAGGCCAGGCAGCAGATGCTCTTTGATTTGCAAGTGGCAGCCTTGAGCAAAGAAGCTTGAAAGTTGGGCATATCACCCACCAGCAAAAATAGCCATCTCAAAGCCCTGCCCTCAACCCAGGACTCAAATTCAGTGGTCTCCTAAATTGTGTGCGCTGGAAAAAAAGCAAACACTATTGTCCTCAAGCTTCTTCTCAGATTAGGTCTGACGTAGAGGGTAATGAAAGGTCAAAAAACCATCACCATTTCCATTCTACAGAATGGAAAAAATGACATTTTCAAGTCAAAATGTCTTCTTTGACAAATAAGTCTCTTCAAATACAGCATCTTCTCCCACTGAGTATCTGCATTACAAGCATATTTAAAGTGGCACTATACTGCAGTATTGAAGAATGCTGTCTCATTAAAATGGTTGTCCCAGGTTGCACAGAAATCTTCAGGATATGTTATGTTCATGAGACCCAGAGCTGGGAAGAGACAGGATTCTCTGTGGTTTGGAACATAAAGGAAGAGAGGGAAAATCTTACAGATTAGGATGCCTGGGCCATTTGATTTCCTGAAGATCAAAATCGCTGCCTTGAACCTAGTACAAGCCTACAGCACAATGCACCGCTTAACAGACAGGCTGTGCTGCTTCCAGTAGCCTGACTTCCTGGCTTAAATTACAGGTCTTGTCCAACGCATAGCAATAACCTGGCATCCCTGGGAAAAGTAAAGGTGATAGAAGCACAATTTAGACATTCAGGAGAATGTCATACAGCCTGCCTAGAAGGTACAGGAGGTCTTTGCAGCTTTCGGAGCATTGAATGTCCTTATTTTCCCACACAGTTGGGAAGTTCAGGAGCAAGCAAAATTCAGAAACAGCATGGAAGGCTGCATATAGGATGAGATGAAAGAGTCTCTATGATCTGTACCACATTGCTCAGGGTTTTGACCTTGTGGCACCCTTGAAAGAAAGACTGGACACTGGAAGAATTTAAAGCTAAAACCAGATTGATTCAATGCTTTTTGACCTGCCTTGATTATCTCATGAGATCATCATATAAAACAGGTTTTTGGAACAAACTGAGTAAGAGCAAAATCCCAGCTTCACACTGGTAGAACCAAAGGAGAACAAGGGGAGGATCTGTTGCAGAGAAACAGCTATTGAGGAAGCTGAAGCGACTTTTCTACAGCAGGAGGTAATAATATACAGAATAGCTGTAATAAATTGACTCCCAAATAGGCTTCATCATGACCTCACTTCACATGCACACATCCCAAAGACCAGCTTTATGCGTTCTGTCACTCTGCACATAGGAGAAAAACACTTTCAAATTCAAAGAATACATGTTCTCCGCTCCTGCTTTCAGGAGGTAGCAGCAGTTCAAATGAGAAGTGCAGTGTACTCTTAAGCAGCAAATTGTACACAATTATATATTTTCTTAAGGTGTCTTGCATAATTAAAGCCTCTTTAAAGAAAACAAAACTGAACATAGTTTAACTACATGACTGCACAACTAAGCCACATACCAGAACAGAAATGGACAATGATTGTGCTCTTTTGCTCATACCATGTTAACCAGCACTAGACATTCAGAAACAATAGCAAAGTAACTGCAGATGCATTTGTCATCATCTTTCAGCTGTATTTCCCCAATGAGCTAACAAAACTACACAGTGTTTACAACACTTATTTACTGAAACCTGATTTTTGATAACCTTCTAGACAAAGCATATTCATAATCAAAATATGGACACGAGATCACAAATTGGGGTTTTGCTTCAAAAAAAGCAATGAATATGAGAAGATACATAAGATGTTCAGCTAATGTAAGAGAAAGCAGTTCAACCCAACTGAAGATTTGGCCACATGTTTTTCTTAAAACAGACCACAAAGAATTACTTAGTACAATCAATTACCCACATCTAGTAGGGTAGATTAACGTTGCTGTTTGATTATAACCCAAGAGTTTGTTCCTGAAATACAAACTTTGACTGCCAGGGAATACAGAAATATAATAGACTTTTGGCTTTGTTTTAACAGTAAGATTCCTGAAAGGGAATAATGTGACATGTACTTGCCACACCATAGAGAGCCTGGAACATGTCCAAGTCTATTTTAGGGCCTTGCCTCAGGATACATCTCTGAGGAAACAGGAAACTTCGGTTTAATACCAAAGCTAAGCCTAGACAACAGTTCCCAAAGAGTTTTCCTCCCTCTCTTCCACCTCTTTTCTGAGATTTCTCCCCCAAACTTCAGATTCCCAGAGCACCTTTTGTCTTGCTGCACTTTTTACTCATGATATACTCTCAACACTCTGGGTATCCTACTGTCACCTCCCCAAGGAGCGCTTGGCCTGGCCATACATCCCCTCCAGCAATTCCCTGCTCTAGTCACCCCAGTGCAGAGTCCCTGACAAAAATTCAATGGATGATTTCTCTTCAGGTCATCTGCAGACACCAGCCACTCCACCCGCGGCCAGCACCACCTGATTAGTCATTGCAGTGGCTCCAGTCATCTCTCCCATGGCCAGTCATCCTACGTCATGGGTACAAAAGCTAGTTCACAAACTGTGTTTATAGCTCTCAGTAGCCACAGGAAGGGGAAGCAGCTGCCCTGAGGAGCACAGGTTGTTTTAGTGCTCCCTATCACAGAAATAACATGAATCTAAATGTGCTAAGGGCTGGGCCCTATATGGACAAGATCTTCAAGCTGCTTTTCCCAGTTTCTGAGTCCTCATGCTGTATTCCTCCTTAGGCAACAGGGAGAGAGGTCTAGGCATCAGATTAAAGGTGACTGGGAGACAGGTTACTGCCACAGCACAACTGATGCACATGTGTGAGCTGAGCCTGATGCATCAGTTCTTCACATGCACCACGAGTCCAGGGCTATCATCACACACCCCCAGGTCTGCCCAGAGCTAGAGCCCACCATCATTTTAAAATAATCCAGGCTCTTTTTTTTTTCCATTCCTGCCTCATCATGAGCATCCACATTGAACAGTTTGATGTCTTACAGACATTAGAGACTAAACTAGCCAATAGAAGACTGACTTCAGGCATGCCTGGGAAATAGGTCACTGAAGTCCTAAGGGACAAGCTGTGAATGTAGCAGACACAAGTCAGTTTATCTGGAGAACCACCAAACAACTTCTCCATGCCTCCACACCCATCCAAAAAATAAAGTTCCTCAGAGATACACCAGCTAGCTAAAGATGCTCTTCCTCCATGGGACCAATTGCTGCCCGTAATGGGCAGATGCAATAACACAAAGGAAAATTTTCCTGGAACCAGACTTTCACTGGCTTCTGTGGCAATTGTGCTCCTATTACTCAGTCCAATCTGTAATTCTGTGGTTATTCATGTAGATTATTAACTATCAGATGCTACAACCTTCTGGAGCATGTATATCATTTTCATATGTTTCCCCCACCATGTCCACCTACAGACCTTTGAGCTTACTTTAAACAAATCTGCAGCTGTAACTGGAAAAAAAAGTATGAATTATTGAAAGTTTAGAAGAAATGTTAATTACTTCCAACCAAGGTCCAAAAGATTTAGTTAAAGACTCCTTGGAGTGTGTGTACCACATTCAAGAATACTGGCTATTCTCCAACGGTTTGTATCTGCTAAGCTTAAAAATTCATGTAAGTCTTTAAAATTAATGTAGCATAACCATGTGTATCCTCTAGAACCATAGCAATCACAATAAAAGTGCTTTAATTTGCTATCAAGTGATTTTCATCATAATGTGACATTAAATACCAAAACATTTGATAATTATCCCATTAGTATAACGTATTAACGATATTTCCAAATATTTACTCTAGAAGATAAGGTGGTTTTCAGTTCTCACTTCTCTTACAAACATAAGTTGTTATAGAAGTTCTTGAAACAGGTCACATCCTAAGATTTTTCAAGCAGCTGTTTCTCTTTCAGAATAGAATAAGGAAAGACTACAAAAACAGTCTTCTCTAATTCCTAGCAATGCAACAGGAAAACATCATCCTCTTTACAAATCAGGTCCCCAGTCTTGAAGCCTTGCACAGATGCTGAACTTTGAATTCAATTGGCTTACTCATGTGCATCAAATCAAGCATAAACTTCAGTCCCTGCAGCTTCAAACTTGACCTATGCAGCAATTAAAATCCGAGATATTAGGAAACATTTCTTTATCTAGCTTTACATGTACCAGTTCATCAAAAATGCCACACGAGTATGACAGTGCTTTAAGATTTTGAGCACAGAACTTGAAAGAGTGCAGCAAGGAGTTGCACCAAATGTCCTTCTGCAACATGCAAAGCTAAATAATGAGAGGGACTGAAATCCTGCAGATTTTGTTCCTGACTGGAGGAAAGACACCCCACACAAAGTACCCCCAAAGTGAGTGGGTGCAGTTCCCTCCCCATCCCTCATGTGAGGCTAAGGGAGAAACCTTG